>NW_020230625.1:0-600000 GCF_003227715.2 Harpegnathos saltator
ATTCTCAATTCGGCGCATCGAAATTTTTCATCATTTTTTCCATGAAGTTTCTTATTACTCTTTTCTTCTTATTAACTCTTTCTTATTACTCTTTTTTATTTTCGTACGAATATTTATTATGCGAAACGAAAAGGTTTTTCAATTTGGTAACCGGCGACGGTAAATTTTTGCAAGAAGGACTCGTTGTCCTAATCGCAATAGTTACTCATCGTTTTTTCTCAGATGATTTGCATTATTCTATTTTATTTTTGGCAGGAATATACACTGTACAGAAAGTCTTTTTTCATTCCGTGCAGCCAGTGCGATGTAAACTTTGCAAGAAAGTGTCGGTGTTTATTCACAATAGTTCCTCATCGTATTCTAACATGTTTTTTATTGCTCCACTTTATTTGGCAGGAATATTTGCCGTACAAAAACGTTTTCAATTCTGTACTGCTAGTGCAACGTAAACGTCGCAGAAGGAAGTCCTAATGGCAATAGCTTCCCATCGTTTCTCTCGGATGACTTGATTACTCCGTTTTATTTTGACAGGAATATTCACTGTGCGAAAGCGTTTTCAATTCCGTACTTCCAGGGCGACGTAAACGTTGCAGGAGGAACTCGGTGTCCTATTCGCAATAGTTTGCCATCCTTTTTTTCGGATTATTTGTAATTACTGCGCTTTATTTTGGCAGAAATATTCACTGTACGAAAACGTACAGTGATAACGTTCAGTATACAGATGATAACGTTCCCTACTTTTGACGATCGCCTCTACGTTACCGACGCTTTGCAAGTTCGTTGACAACTCCAGGATCCCCTTAAGATGAAAATTGTTATTTTTTCTTACTCGTAATTATGTCTGTTTGATTGTCCTGCGTCGTTCAATTGTGTAAGTCTTTCTGAAAGTTGTCAATGCATCTTGTTTCGATACAAAAATGAATAAAAAAGAAAAAATTTACGGTCTACTAGATCGGACGTTATTCTACAGTATAATTTCTTTTAAAGAACTTTCGCCATCATTTCTACGTTCAAATTGAGGAAATAGCATGACGCCAACAATAGATTACAAACATCTTTAATTAAATTGTAATTCAAATAACCTTAAAAATAGAGGTCAAGGTCAAAGTCAAGATCATCATAAGGTAGCTCACTTAATCCCTACAACTTTTATTGAGATTATTTTCCTTGAAACTTCAATACTGAAGGTTACTTGGAGTGGGACATTAAAATGGGACACCTCGTATACAGAGTTCAACGGCGTCTTAGAAGCACATTTTTACTTCCGAGCATTGCGACACAAATGACGGAACAAATGACTCCTTCATTTGCAAATGGTGCAGCTGAACAGTGAGTCTCGGAGAAGTCTTTATCTTCAAGTAATATGACTGTCTCTTATTCTCCCTTCTTGTTCTTCCAACGACATACCTGCAGACACCGTTAAATGTAATTAACAATGCACTAAGTATTGAATAGGAAAGATCTAACACAATCAAGCCGATTATTCTCAAAACACAAGTTAATTGATGAGAATATACATTGATTGCACTAGTGGCGCGTATTGCTGCGGTATAAATTATAACGCCGCAAGCAACACAAAACATTGGGAGCCAATGTTATATCTACAAGTGAGGAAAAAGTTTGGAAACCCTTAAAAATCTCGAAAGATATAAGTTTTTATAGAAAAGTGTTTCAGACAAAAGTTATAAGGCTCGAAACGATGTATTTGCTAATCTTATCAGTTTGACCTTGAGTGGCGTTGTCACGATCAGGTCAAGGTCAACTTATTTTTTTCAACAGAAATCTCTATTTTTTATTATATCATCTTTTTCCACCAATTAATTTGAACAACTTTCATCTGAAATATGTTTTTTATTTGCCTAATATGTTTTGAGATATTTAAGGAAAACTTGATGACTTTTTTAATACTTAACTTACGATATCTCACTAACTATTTGTTGAAAGAAAAAATGGTATTAGATTTTTACTCTATTTGGCCTCAAGAACGTATTGTTAGAATAGTTCTTTAACTTTTGTTAACTCATTGACTTTTTAAAATTTCAAAAATCATCAAATTAACAAAAGTCAGGGTGCTATTGTAACAATATATTCTTGAGACCAAATAGAGTAAAAAGGTCTAATAGCATTTTCTCTTGCGACAAATAGTTGGCGAGATATCGTAAGTTAAATATTGAAAAAGTTTCCGAGTTTTCCTTAAATATCTCAAAACATATTAGGCAAATAAAAAAAATGTTTCAGACAAAAGTTGTTCAAATTAATTGGTAGAAAAAATTGATAGAAAATGATATAATAAAAAATGGGGGTTTCTGTTTAAAAAAAATAAGTTGATCTTGACCTGACCTTGGTAACGCTTTGGCAACGCTCAAAGTCAAACTGATAAGATCAGTAAATACATCGTTTTGGACCTTATAACTTTTGTCTAAAACACTTTTCTGTAAAACTTATATCTTTCGAGATTTTTAAGGGTTCCCATACTTTTTCCTCACCCTGTATATAGCGATAAATGTATTTATAACGGCCAACCGTTGGCCAACTAATTTGTGCCGTTCGGGACGGTCTCTCACAACATCTGCGATAGCCTATGAAACAGCTGAAAATTATTTGCGATTTTCCCATAATATTAAAGAAATCTACTGAAATTAGAAAAAGATAAACAAAGATACAACATTGTTGGAGCCGTTACGCACACTCTCAACAATGGGCGAATCAACAGAAAGATGAACGTATACGAGTCAACGGATAAGACACGCTCGTGGGAAGTTTAATGTAAATAGTTATAAAAAGCAGCGAGCGCAGCATTAATAATCGGCGAGATAATTAAACCCGCGAGAATAATGAGACGTGGAGGGATAACATTAACGTCATTATACCACATCCCGCTGATACTCGCACGGATAACGCAGCATATAAACCGAATGTTTCGCCGAGAAAAGATAAATGAAGCCAGATATCGAATTGTGTTTATCGTGTTGCTCCGCCTGCGTTCTGATCGCCCGGTTGCATGCGCTGATTATAATTACACTTGTCCGAAATTATCGACATAAAAGAACCTTTCTTAAAAATTCCCAATGTACTTTGATTAAGAGAAACAAGTCGCGAGAATGCGAAAGATCCAGCTTCGGCGATCGCGCCGGTCGACGATCGCAGAGACGAGAAATTCACGATCCTGTGAGTTGCCTTTTCATTAATGATTATAGAGATACAACGTTTGCGCGAATTAATGACTGATCATTTTTCAGGGTTTCGATGATCACTCGAAACTTCGTTTCTTCTTCGCGAGGTTCAATAGCACCGGATGCGAAGGATAAAGCAAATGATGACAATGACGAAGACGACGTCGACGAGGCAATAGAGGAAGGATGATAAAGTCGAATGAGAATATCGGCGTGAGGGAAAGAGAGAGAGAGAGAGAGAGAGAGAGAGAGAGAGAGAGAGAGAGAGAGGTAAGTAGAGACCTAAAAAGAAAGCGCCGTATAGGTTGTTAGAATATCCGAGTACACACTGGCGCTGTTATTCAATTATTTGCGATTCTTTCCTCACCTGCGTCCTCACCGACGTCTTCGGCGGTCCGCACGATGATGGCCGGATTATCCGATTCGAATGAAACAGCGCCTCGGGTGCATTTAATAAAATAAAATACCTTAGCGCCGCGCAGTGTTGGCGCAGTCTGTGAAGTGTTGGCACGACATTCTTTAAATTAAAAAAGAAAACAATGATAGTTCTAGTAGCACTTTTCATAGAGTTTCCTAGAGTTCCTGATAGAAAATAAAAAGAGTTCCGCATTTTTAATATTAATAATACATTTTTAATAAAAAATAACAAATGAAAAATTGTCGTGCAAACTTCGCGAATCTAGCACGACACTTCCTCCTCTAATCTATAAGAAATCAATAAATGTCACTGCTTTTAACAATAGTTACCATTAGTTCTAATCGAGTTCCATCTCTGTGTTAAAATAATAAAAATTTCAATAATTATGTTATTTACATAAACAACGTATATTGTACCTAGCGCGACGCTCGGAGAAAAAGTATCGTGCTGATCATTCCTAGCGCATTTTTCGATTGTATATGGACAGTTCTACATCAGTTCTAAGAACTACGATCATTTTTAGGTAAAATTCCAGTGGCTACATATTTTTAAATAATTTTTTAATTTTCGGATTTAGCACGATAACCAAATCATAATTAACCAAAACAGTGGAGGATACAAGTATACAATTTTGAAAACTTTCGATTTCAAGGTTGATTCCCTATAATATATTTTCTTGCTCCGTCGAGACGAGAAAAAATGACTATCAAATCAGTCTCGAAAGAATTTTACATAAAAATGATCATGGTTGTTAGAACTCATGTAGAACTGTCGATATACAGGGTGTCCCATTTTAATGTCCCACCCCAAATAACTTTTTTATTTTTGATTGTAGAAAACAATGTTTCAGACAAAAGTTGTATGGTTTTGAGGAAGGCATAAGATGATGCCATTAGTTTGACATTGAATAGTTGCTTGAAGGTCACATGAAGATCATCTTCAATTTCTTAAATAGAACTACCTACTTTTCATTACATATTCTTCTAGCTTATATCGAGAGCTTTCCAACACCCTTAATAATTAAGTACCTTTTCGTTAAGTACTTTTTAAGTTATGAGGCAAGATCGAAAGCACGATCCGACCGATCAAAGCAAAATCGAAAACATTATCATTTTTAGCCTAAAATTCAGAAAATCAATTTCTTGGATTTTTGAACTTTCGGTCCAATTTCGACTATGACAACCATGTGTCGACCCGAAGTATACCCCATTACCCAAGTATACCCATTACTCAAGTATACCCCATATGCACGTTAAACAGCATCGATATTTTCTTGGTGAATGTAATATTTTGAGCATTGTTACGAAATTTTTTAGTAGTCCTGTTTGGCTGATTATTATGGCTGATTATCCGCCAAACGAAATAGTCGACATGATTCGTATTTTGGGTGAGGCTGGAAATAATTATAGTGCAACAGAAAAGCTGTATGCTCAAAAGTATCCTAACAGACGTCATCCATGTAAAAAGACAACATAAGAAAACTCACCGAGAGGACACAGCAGGGCAATTTAAAAAGGATACGACAAAAATCTGAGTCAAGTGAGACAAATTCATTGGTTGTCTTGTGTGTCGCTGTATTTGCAACAATATTTTCTTGGTCTCAAGAAAATATTGTTGCAATAGCACCCTGACTTTCGTTAATTTGATGATTTTGAAATTTTCAAAAGTCAATAAGTTAACAAAAGTTAAGGAACTATTGTAACAATATGTTCTTGAGACCAAATAGAGTAAAAAAGTCTAGTATCATTTTTTCTTCCGACAAATGGTTAGCGAGATATCATAAGTTAAGTATTGAAAAAGTCATCAAGATTTCCTTAAATATCTGAAAATATATTAAGTAAATAAGAAAATGTTTCAGAAAAGTTGTTCAAATTAGTTGGTAGAAAAAGATGATATAATAAAAAATGGGTTTCTGTTTAAAAAACATATGTTGACCTTGGCCTGACCTTGGCAACGCCAATCAAAGTCAAACTAATAAAATCAGTAAATGCATCGTTTTGAGCCTTATAACTTTTGTCTAAAACACTTTTCTGTAAAACTTATATCTTTCGAGATTTTTAAGAATTTCCATATTTTTTATTCACCTTATATAATTTCTTTATTATTCAGATAGCTTTCATCAAAATTAGTAACTTTTACTTAAAATATATCTTTCGTTATTCTGTTGTTGAAGAGTTCTGGAAAAGAATTCAAGATAATTTATTGAATACATTTAGACATATATTCTAAGTTATCATACATGTGTTCAAACCTACTTACATTTTTACAAACATGTCTGACACAGAAAGTAATTTCTTAGAAGATATCAACACATTAAAAAGTATTTAGAAGTCGATAAAGTACTGAGAACCTATTTATTTCTCTAGCTAATTTGATGAAACATAAAGTTGTTGATATTGCCTTCTCTATACCGGATATAAGAGACTTACTATGTTTACACGTCCGGCATAGAGAAGAGCTCTAAGAGACTTTTAAACGTATTAATGCATGTTCAATGTGGATCTTGTAAGAAATTACCTTCTCCATATCGGATGTAAAAAAAACTTGGCAGGTTTGAAATAACTTAGTATATGTGTCTAATCATATCCAGTAAACTTTTTTCTCAACTTGAATTCTTGCCTATAACTCTTCAACACAATACAGAATAAAAAGAAATACTTTTTAAACAAAAGACACTGAGATTGATGAGAACTATTCGGATGATAAAGAAATCATACCCTGTTCCATTGAAAAAAAATGAGAGTCCCTCAAAAAGCTGCTTTTAAAAATTTTTTATAATATATATAAATAGCTATATACGTATATATGTATAATATAAATAATATAAATATTTTATAATATAAAATAAATATAATTTTTATGATATAATTTTTTTATAATCTAAATAAATATAAATTTTATAATATAATTAAATGGAACGCCAAATAATCAATAATAAATAATAATAATAATAATAAACAAGCAAATTGCCATCGTGCCGCGCGATTTGCGAGTGCACGCGCTTAGAGAGAGTTTGTTTCGTTAATCGTAGATAGAAAGAGCTCCTCGGTGCGTACGGTAATAGGCGGTAAAAGCCATGTGAGTGCAACGATGAAAAATATTTGATCCTGGGCGATCATCGTTGACGCACCGCCGTTCGTTCATTCGTTTTTTCGTTCAGTGCAACGCGCTATAAACGCGTAACGCGTTACATCGTACTTTCATGAATGTTTCATCGATGCGATGTGTATAACTGTATATCCCTCTCTCTCTCTCTCTCTCTCTCTCTCTCTCTCTCTCTCTCTCTCTCTCTCTCTCTCTCTCTCTCTCTCTCTATTTCTGTCGGTGCTTCTCGCCGCGTCGCGCTACACTTAGTGGAATTTACGATTTGTCACGGCGCCGTATTTCACGGCCGCGACTTTTCGTAAGAACACTTTATTATCCCGTCCTTTGCCTCATCGCGCCTTCGCACTTTCCCGTTACGGAATGACGCGTCGCGCGTTCGCGTGGAATTTTCGACGGCGACGGCGATGGCGGAACGACGCGGCGCAACGGCGCGCCCGTTCCGCGCTTCGAGCGATGCGCACGGGATGTTGTCGCGGATCAACGGTAACAGGCGGTGGCACACTGTGGACCAACAGCGTCGGTCACAAGTTTGCACAAAAAGTCGCGGGAAAGTCGAGAGAAGAACCTACGACGAAATGAACGACCGGCGCGAAGCGACCGCTGGAAAGTGACGAATAGCGTTTCACCGGGCGATACAAATTTCGACGCTGATACTTTTTGCAGAGGCTCGAATTTCACGGAGATAAATTTCCCAAAAATGAAAAAAAAAGTTTAATCCTCTAGCGTTCGACGGCCGCTGATTTATCGCGTATCGCGACGAACGCGAACTCGGAAGCCGCAAGTAATTTCGAGCGCGTTCGGCATTGACGCGCGGATGGACGAGCGTCGCGGGAGGCCGGAAAAATGCACGGAGGGGAGGGAGAAATCCAAGGCCGTTAAGTCGTTTGCGAGGATGTCGCGGAGGATGCAAGAAACGGTAGCGTCTTGGCTCACCGTCGATTCCAGGACGACACCTGCTCGGCAGACGGCGAAGCCGTGGCGAAGGGGAGCGGGGCGCGCGGAATAGCCGCGCACGGCCGCCGAGAAGAAACTCTTCGAGATCGTTCTTCAAGATCTTTCCTGTCTCGCCGCCACACCCCGGGAATTTCTTTCTTCCTTGTTTCTTCTATTCGGCGCTGTGGAAAACGGTCCTTCGACCGCGAACGGCGTGGGATGAGAGCGAGCAGCAAGCATCGCTCCATGAAACCTTAGCGAGAGAAAAATTGAGTCGAGTGAAGGAAAAATTGGAAAGTCGGTCGACAATTTTCCGGCAGCAACGAACAGTGCTTGTAGCTTCATAACTCTAAGTGGTAATAATAGCACACGATGAGTGTGACCGCCCGAGTAGAAAAATTAGTTAGGCTCTGGTATATGGGCCTAATTATTTTTCCCTAACATTAACCGCGCCCTAGTAAGGATAGAAAGACAAAGACCCTACAATATATGTAACTAATAGTTTAACGGGTCCTTATAAGGCAATATTATATCGTAAAATCTAAGACATCCGTAGAAGATCCTTCTAAGACCATTCTCAGTTTTCCTTATCAAAGACTTATTTATTAAATCAAAGCACTCCTAATAAATCCTAAGGCCCTCATCAGTTTTCCTTATCAAAGCCTTCTCTCGTAAAATCTAAGGTATTCCTAAAAGATCCATTCGGAGGCTGATGTGGTAATAATGAGACATCCCTTTTTAAGGCATCCTACTTTCAGCCTTATCGGGGCCATATGCTTCATGAGGATAGCCCTAACAATTTTTTGCTCGGGCGGTTGAGAAAAACGTCACTATCTAATTCGGCGTTCCTTCGAGAGAGTTAATCTGAGATAAACGAATTCAACATTGTTCGATGCCCTCGAAGTTCCCTTGGGTCTCCTCGTAATCTAAAAGACGTTCCTATTGTTGTCCGCGGCGATATTCCGCGCTTCTTACCTCTCTCTGTCCCTCTCTCTCTCTCTCTCTACTTGCAATTCATATCACTGTCCGGTAATTGACTCCAAGACGAAATGACACGGTGGAGGCTCGTTGGCTGCGCCACACACAGCGAGGGCGACGCGAGAGGACCGAGTCTGAAATCAAAACGTAATGGGCTGAACGGTACAGCCGCATTAAAACCGTGAGCGGAGAAAAATATTTCCCATTAGCGCTCATTGGAAGTGCGGCCCGCGGCTGCGTGATATACAGCCGCGGGCCTCCGTAATGCGTGCAACGTGCGTGCCGCAGCGTCCGATGGCAACCAGTACTACTACGGCGAGCGAGTAAGGAGTGCGTGTCTTCGGCCCGCAAAGTCATCTAACCACGAAGTCGCGCTCGCGCCGCCGGAGTAACTCCGCGGCTCGGAACCGCTCGGGCCAGCCGGCTTGCCGGCTGGCCGGCGCGGAGAATAACATTTGTTTGAAATCGTAACGGTGTTTACAGGTATGTAGAAGGCCGCAAACCGCAGAGAGCGCGCGAGAGGCTGCGTTGCTGTCTGTCAAGCCTGTTATTACCCACATTGATGATCGACCGCGGATTAGCCTGATTTCGGCACGTCAGCCGAGACAAACGTGTGTCGCGGATCAAGAGAAAGAGAGCCGGAAAGTTGTTAGCGTTCTCGTGCGAAAATCGATTCTTATTATTATTATTGTTATTATTATTGTTGTTGTTATTATTATTGTTGCTATTGTTGTTGTTATTGTTATTGTTGTTCTTGGTAATATTGTTATTGTTGTTACTATTATTATTACCATTACCATTACCATTACTATTACTATTACTATTATTATTAGTATTAGTATTATTATTGTTATTGTTGTTGTTATTGTTGTTATTGTAAAACTCCCGTTTAGGAGAAGCAGCTGCAATGGCATTGATCTTGACATGTGTTGTCAAGGGCATCATTCTCATATACATACAATACATACAAATCAATACATACAAATCAATACATACAAAAGGCTTTAGCCGTCGCTCGTCATTTGTTAAAAAGTTATTAACAATAGAAGTTTCATTAACGGAACGTAATTTTTTGACACAGTGCACAACACCTAAAACTTGCAGGAGGTTACTTTGGAACATAATATATATATAAGCGGGGAGGACTAATGAATATGGCAACTAATAAAACTAATAAAATTTATTTTTAATTGCGGTATAATTAGAAAGTCTTTAAAAGAACCAGATAGAGCGCGCTTACTAAAACAATACTAAATTATGACAATTTTATTACACGCTTCAGATCTTATTAATTTTATATAGAAGAAAACTTGATTTTGTACATCTAAAGCATCCTCTTTTAAAAGATTTTTCTAAGGCCAGATTAGTTTTCCATGTTAAAGCGTTATTTCGTAAAATCTAAAGCATCCCTAAAAGATTCTTTTAAGGTTCCTATCAGTTTTTTCTATCAGAGCTTTTTTTATTAAATCTAACTTGCAGGAGGTTACTTTGGAACACAATATATATATAAGCGGGGAGAGCGGAGCCCCTCCCCGCTTATATGTACTATTTAACATTTTTTAATGTACATTCGAGATATAATGTATGTTCGAGATGTATTATACTGAATATACAAACAACATTTGTTTTATTTATAAACATTATTAAGTAAAAAGTAAACAATAAAGATTTAATTGCCAAACCTTGCGTAGGGCCCTTAGGAAAAATGACTTTAAATTCTCAAATTAACTTAAAAGTGCTTATAGTTAACTGTAAGTAATTTATAGTTAACTATAAGTAACTTTAGGTAACTATAAGTAACTTTAAGTTAATTTAAACATCTTAAAGTAATTTTTCCTAAGTAGGGCCTTTGCTAATCTTCTCAGAATCTATGATTTTAGTATATGGTAGATTTATCAATTTAAAAATTTAAAAAGGCAAAAGATTTAAGTTCCAAAACTTTTTTTTTGTGCATATAAACGAACGTAATTATAATTTTTTGAAAATAACGAGCAAACTATATCCTTCACAATAGGATATTTATAATAAACTTCTGTATAATTACATTTATATATAATAAATTATAATTATTTTTCAAACTTCTTTCATTTATTTATAACTTTGTAATAAATAATGACCGCTATTTGAAACTTTTAGCATGTTACTCAGAAGGATGTCCTTGACAACATATATGAAGTATGAAGCTCAACGTGATTGAAGCTGGGTCTCTTATTCGGAATATTTACTTTTTCGGTAAACTTCTTTTCTTGATAATTTTTTAACAAACGACGAGCGACGGCTAAAACCTTTTACACGTTGCTTAGAATGATATCCATGACAACATATATCAAGACCAGTGCCATTACAGCTGCCTCCCCTAAACAAGAATTTTACCATTATTATTATTCTCGCGTATCAAGATTTTTAGCTCGAAGCTCGTCGGGGAGAACAGAGCGAACGAGTTTGCGCGTGCATTTTCGCGCTTCTCTCCGACGAAGAGAGGCAAGCGATTCGACGCACGCGGATGAGCGAATTAAGAAGGATTCCCTCGCTCGAGAGAAATTCGTCCGACGAGGAGATTCGCGCCGAAGAGCCGACGCAATCGTCTCCCCCGACGCTCGTTCGGCGTGTTCGACGTTCGTGTAATTTTCTTTTTCCGACGTCCACGGAAGAAGGCGATTCCTCTTTCCCGGTCGGATCATTGCGCATAGCCTTGAGTGCACACGAGCGCGATTGTTAGCCTCATCGAGACGAGCCGGCGGGTAGGAATCCGGTGACCGGCACCGACGCTTAGGGCCGCTAAAAATGGCCTCTTTAGAGGTGTGTTTGCGCACAGGTGAATGATGGCGGGGGCTGGCGAGTAACCGCTTATTTATTCGCCATAATGAATTAGGTGCTCGGTACGTTCCCCCCGCGGTAACGATTACCGGCCATCGTCCCGGAACGGTCAACGATCACGGACGTCGACGGATACGCCTCGGCTCTCCCTCTCTTTCTCTCTCTCTCTCTCTCTCTCTCTCTCTCTCTCTCTCTCTCTTTATCTCTCTCTCTGTCACTCTCCTATTACCTGAGGATTCGTTGACAAGATCGATTGCGATCCGCCACGAAGGTAACCGAGCGTACCGTCGAGATCCACGCAGGATTTATGTCTTGACGAGACCGCCGTGACATTCTTTTTTTTTTGCCCTGTCACGATTTATCGGTTAATTTTTGCACGGAGGCGTACTTCCGCGGCCATTTCGCGGCTCTCTTCTTGGCGCGCGGCGCCAGCTTTAAGCGCCAAGTCGATTCCCCATTTGCATTCCGACGCAGTCCGACGCGTCATTTCATCTACGCAAAACGCGACGTTCCTCTGTGCTGCCTTTGTCTCACCTTGCCGCGGCAAAAAACAACGCGTTTCTGCCGCCAGTTCGCCGGGCATTTCGCCGTTCTTCCGGTTCTGGGTCGATTTTCTTACGAGTCGCCTGGGGCGCCGCGATTATCGGGACGGATTAACAGCCACCGGTTCTCCGAGCGCAACGGGAACGAGCGCCGGGCGGTCGCGAAGTGCGACTTTTGAGACGCAACATACGAATCCGCTTGTCCGTTATAAATATTAGGTCATTAAGTACGAAATGTCCGATTTTGAAACAAAAAGTTTGGTTTATTATACGTAGGCTGCTGGAAAAGTTTCTGCAAATCTAGTACTTGCAGTGGCGCCACCGTTCTGTTACTATCATACCCGTAAAATTAAACGTTTCTAACCTATAATTCAGTTGATAGTTTGTACCTAATCAGCTAGTTTCATTTGCACAGTATTTTAAAAGAAGTTATTTCGTGAAAAAGTGGAAATTTCACGGGTGAAAATTTGTAAACAAAAGTGAAAATTTTCGGGCAATTATTTTTTACGATTATAAATGTAGTCTACCTCCGAAACAATGCATCGATCGACTTCATTTGGTTTTTGGGGATGAAGCACCATCCAATAGGACTGATTTACAATTGGTTTACCGAATTCCAGCGTGAACACACCTTTCTTAGTGACGAGTTTCGTGAAAGTCGTCCATCCACGTCTGTTGTTGCCACTAATATTGATGCTGTGCGTGAAATGATTGAGCGAGATCAGCATGTGACATATCGCGAGATTCAGGCATCCTTGGGCATTGACATGAAAGCAATACAGACGATTTTACATGATCGTACGGGAACTTTGCAGTCGTTGGATCCCACACAATTTGACCGAAGCTCAAAAACAGGCTCGTGTGAAATGATGCAAAGAAATGCTGAAGAAATTCAACCAAAGTTGGTCAAATTTGATCTACAACATCGTTAGTGGAGACGAAATGCGAATCTATTCGTACGAGCCTGAAAGTAAACAACAATCCACTGTTTGGGTGTTTCAAAATGAGCGGAAACCAAGAAAAATTGTTCGTTCACGCAGTGCTGCCAAGCAAATGATTGCTTACTTCTTCGGTTATACCGGACATGTGGCAACTGTGGCTTTAGAGGATTGAAGGATTATAAATGCTGATTGGTATACAATTTGTTCACCAGAAGTCATCAATGAATTGCATAGAACAAACCGAAATCGTCGCATCATTCTTCATCATGACAACGCCAACTGTCACTCAGCACGTCAAATGATTTGACCCTTGATTTTTTATCCAGTAAAAATGTCGAATTGATGACTCATTGTCCGTATTCACTTGATTTATCACTTAATGACTTCTTCTTGTTCTGAAACATCAAATATAAGATGCGTAATGAGCGATTTATGTCGCCTGAAACAGCTGTTGAAACATTCCGAACACTAGTTTCTAAGGTTACAGCCTCAGAGTGGAAAAAATGCTTCGAAAATTGGTTCGAGCGCATGCAAAAGTATATCGATCTTAAAGGCGAATACTTTGTAAAATAATAAAGCCATTTACCGAATCTTACATGTTTTTTTTCATATCGTTTGCAGAAACTTTTCCAGCAGCCTACGTATCTCAAACTAGAAATAGTACAATTAATCCAAATATGCGCCTAAACTATCGGCATAGTTCTGCCATCTTAACGGTAGCTTATTTATGCCAGTAGCAAAGAAAGTTGAAGAGCGGGTGACGATGTAATTACAGAAGACGTTCTCCACAGCTTGTTGAGAATTAAATATTTTTCCTTGCAAAAAGTGGTCCAGTGCCTGGAAGAAGTGGTAGTCAGTTGGTGCAAGGTCTGGTGAATATGGCGGGTGACAAAGAATTTCCAGGTCCAGCAGCCTATAGTTTGAGTAACGTTGTTTGTGCAACATGTGGTTAAACATTGTCTTGCAAGAGGATTAGCCTGTCTCTATTGATCAATCTCGGCTGCTTAATCGCAAGCATCTTCATCATTTCGTCCAGTTGGTTATAGTAGACATCCGCTGTAATCGATTGACCAGATTTCATGAAGCTGTAGTGGATAATATCAGCACTGGATCACCAAACAAACACCAGTAGCTTTCTTTTGTGAACATTCGGTTTCGGACTGTGTTTCGGCACTTCATCTACACTGCTCAAAACAGTTATGGCATAGATAATTTATTGCCAAAAATTGACCAACTTTGACTGGCGATTATTTCACGGGAAATTATTGTAGACTAATGATTTTTTTTCAAAATAAAGCTTGAAGTCTCTACTTCAAGAATGTATCTCCATTTCTTGCATGCGATGCACCCCTATCCCTGTAACCCCTGACATCTGAGGGCATGTTTGGTATACTGAAAACTGCAAATTGCAATATTTGACGGATGCACCGACGTGGACAATTTTTTTTCGGGGACGCCGTTTACATCGTCATAAAGTTCAAATCTTCCCCTTAAATTTGGAAAAAAAATGGAGTCGCTACAATTTTTTTTTCGCAAAGTTACAGCTCTTCAAAAATATCGTACGGAGCCGTGGAGAATACGGAGAGAGTTTGTTTGCTGATGCTGTGAATGTTGGCTGTGGTCAAAATACGAGCCAGGGGCTGAAAAACAAATGCGCGCGTGCTTGTGTACGTATGTCAACAAACACTTTTGCCGTTGCTCCACTACGATTTCCGATCATTTAATCCGCCGGCCGGTACTTGGTCCGAAGGTCAAAAACAACGATATTTTTGAAGGGCTGTAACTTTGCAAGAAAAATTGTAGTTACTCCATTTTCTTTTTCAAATTGAAGAGGAAGATTTGAACTTTATGACGATGTAAACGGCATCCCCGAAAAAAAATCGTCCACGTCCGTGCATCCCGTCAAATATTGCAATTTGCAGTTTTCAGTATACCAAACATGCCCTCAGATGTCAGGGGTTACAGGGATAGGGGTGCATCGCACGCAAGAAATGGAGATACATTCTTAAAGTGGAGACTTCAAGCTTCATTTTGAAAAAAAATCATTAGTCTACAATAATTTTTTGCGAAGTAACCGCCACTCAAAGTTGGCCAATTCTCGGCGATAAATTATCTATGCCATAATTCTTTTGAGCAGTGTGTATCCAACCAATGTGCCGAACACTTGCAATTGTCGAAAAGAATCCGTTGTTCATCACATGTAACAATACGACGTAAAAATGCTTCACTTTTACGTCGTGATAGTAAAGAAAGACAAGTTTCCAGACGATCTCTCTTCTGCTCTGCTTTAATTCATGCGGAACCCATCTATTCAGCTTCTTTACCTTGTCGATTTGTTTCAAGTGACCCAATTGTTGGAATAGTAACATTAAACCTTGCTGCTAATGCACGCTTAGTTTGAGATTATTCGCTTCCACTACAACTTTCAACTCATCATTATCCATCTTGATCTCGGGTCGCCCATGTTGTTCATTTTCAAGATCGCCAGAACGAAACTTCTCAAACCATCGACGTACTGTGCATTCATTAGTGCACATCTTCACCAAATACTTCGTTGATATTTCGAGTTGTCTGCGCTACATTGGTTCCACGACGGAACTCATATTCGAAAATAACACGAATTTTTAGCTTATCCATGGTTACACAAAAATTGCTGTAACAAGGATAATTCGAAGGATAATCACAAACCAAAACATGCGTTCAAAAGAGTGATGATGTACCTTCACAACAACAAAAAAACCATGAACTGTAAAGGTGAAATGTCAGAGATATTGACTGTTGAACATAGTACTTAAAAAAATCGGGCATTCCGCATTTAATGACGTAATAAAAAGAAGAAACTTGCGGGAATACAGTGACCGCGTGCGCTCGTCCGACGGCGATAGGCGAAAGCCCACGAAAATCGCATCTCGCACAGAGAACGCTCTTCTCAGCCGAAACTTATCATCCGGAAAGTTCATATCCCGCTCGTTATTTTCCCAATCGTCAATCGACGATTTCAATCATCCCGACCGAATATTCATCACACCGCGCGACCACAGAATCGCGCTCACGGCCGGGCCGCGAAGGGAACGGCGACGCGAGGAGGAAGAAATAGAAGCAGAAGCAGAAGCAGAAGAGGAAACGCGGAGGAAGCTCCGCGAAGAAGCCCGAGAGAGCGTGGCGAGGAGGTGGGAGCGCGGGCCCCGTCGCGCGGCCGCTTTTCCGTTGCTTCAGCTGCCGCCGAAAGCGCCGAGCCGCCGGGGGTCCGTTCAGTCTTCCCTCAGTCATCCTCACGCACGCGTACACGCACCACGCAGTGTGGAGGCTGCCTCTTGTTTATATCCTCTCGCCGGAGGACCGCGTCAGCA
Organism: Harpegnathos saltator; assembly: GCF_003227715.2. Taxonomy (NCBI): domain Eukaryota; kingdom Metazoa; phylum Arthropoda; class Insecta; order Hymenoptera; family Formicidae; genus Harpegnathos; species Harpegnathos saltator. The sequence continues at coordinate 16,258 of NW_020230625.1, forward strand.
TCTCGCACCCTCGCGTCCGTCGTTGCGCGCTCCACGAGTTCACGTCGTCGTCATCGGCGATCATCCGCGAGCGACTCGCGCGGGCGCGATCCCCCGGTTCGTCTTCGCGATCCGATTCCCGACTCGACTCGACACGGAGGAGCCTCGTGCCCAGCAAAGCGGAAATAATGCGCGGAAGTCGTGGGACGGTCCTCGTCCTGTGCACGATGATGAATTGCCTGGTGAGTTGGAGCCGCTGTCGCGGCCTCGCTTCCGTGGGAGATGCCGTCCTTTCGATTTTCGGCCGCTCTTCGACGCGTAGTTCTCGTCGTCGTCGTCGTCATTGTCAGGTCGTTCCCCTCGCGACGAACGAGAGGAATGAGGCATCGGAGCGCAGCGTCGAAGCCCTCGTCCGGACACGCGGTGGGCGCGACTCGCTCAACCTGCGATTATTTGTAACACGGCCGTATCACTCTCTCTCTCTCTCTCTCTCTCTCTCTCTCTCTCTCTCTCTCTCTCTCGCTCGCGCGCGCGCGCGTAACGCGACACTGTAATCTAGACGTCCGTGATCTCCCACGTCGGGACGGGACAAGATGCTTAATGCATCGGCTGGAACGGAGCAATTAACGTCGTCGGACAGACGCGTTACGGTGTGACGAGCTGAACTCAAATTAATAGCCAGCGCGGAAATGTCGAAGGGGGAAAAGCGATCGCCTTTATTCGCCTTATCTCGTCTCGGAAAATCCTCGGTTTCCATGATGTTCGCTAACATTTCTGTGGTAATACAGTTTTCATGATGATAACAATTTCCAGTCTCAGGGGTGAAATAAAATTGAAAGGGACACGTCGGACAAGGGAAAGACACTCATCTCTCTCTTCTCTGAACCCGTCTCTCTCTCTCTCTCTCTCTCTCTCTCTCTCTCTCTCTCTCTCTCTCTCTCTCTCACACTCTCACACACACACACACACACACACATGGGTCTCGTCGGTGCCTGTCCGTCGATCCTCCTTTCGGTTTTCCGCGCGACGCAAAGTTCCCCCCTCGCCCCGCCCGGCTGAGGAAGCCGCTCATAATGATCGGCAGTTTAAACGACGCGTCATTATCATTCTCAGGCACACGAAGACGCGTGGGAAAATGCGGACATGCCGAAGCGTTATAAGCGGGAAACGATCCTTATTATTAAATCCCCCACGTAACGAATACGCGGCTAGAAGTCCCTGTTTCGCGCTAACGGTAAGCCCGCCACCCTTTTGCGGAGGCAAGGTCACCTTCCGGCAGCCGCGAATCAGAATTCCGTCGGTGTCAAAGCGGTCACTGCGCTACGTACGTCCGTTGTTGGCTCAAAGGCAAGGTTGCCAGATGCGAAATGACTATTTCCGGGACATTTTTTACGCAACGCACAATGGGACGTTTGTAGCAAAAAGTTGGCCGAAATTATTTTTTGACGAATTTCGGTTTAAAACGTGCTACTAATTATATATATTACATCATTATAAAGATTTCGTATAAGTTTTTCATGAAATAAAGTGCAAATATGTATGTAAAAATATTTTAATAATTAAGAAAGCATAATATTGCACATCAATAAGTATTCAACTAGACAAACTCCAAATTTCTTCATCTAATCAGTGTATTCCATCCTCAGAATCAACATCAGTTTCGTCTATTGAAATATTTCCTCTTCTTGGTGCGGGATCAGTGAGAAGAAACATATTCAATGTTTTCTTTAAAAATGATTTAGATTTCTTTCTTGGTACGGGTCTCATATTTATTAGTAACAGGTCAGAACTTAGTAGAAGTCTGTTGATTATGTCCATACTACAAGAGGAAACAAAAAAAAAAGAAACAAAAGGAAACTTGTCTAAATAACCTTTGGGCAAAACCTAATTTACGTTTAGGGAAACAAAAGTGATCACTAAAACTACATTCGCGATTTTCCGCGGCTAATTCTTTCTGATATTTTATCCGGAGAGATTACTCTTTCATTTCATCCAAGAAACATAATAGGGATACACCCTGAAATCAAGCTAAATCCTTCGAGTTTGACATCGAGAACGCAACAAGATACATTATTGAATGCTATTTTTAAAATCATATATCTGCGTGAATAACAATTCAATTGCAATAAATATAGTCTAAAACGTTTCTTCATACCTGTTTCTCGAAACAATCCATTACGAAAAATTTCGTGCTGCCACTTCTAAGAACCTTAAAATTCTGATCGAAGATCGTATATGTTATAAAGAATTGAGAGTTGGTGTGTGCAATACGAATAATGTCCAAATTCTGACTAACCAAACCACTTCGTGTTATCGCGGATGAACAAAATCATAACGACCCATTTTTCCGCAGATATTCTATCTAGGACAGTCACTTATGTAGAGCAGGAATGATTTTTAAAAAATTCACTTTTGGTCAGCTTTTCAGGCCAAACGTTCCACTGTGCGACAGTTGAAAGATAGGTTGTTGGAGAATTTTAGTTAAATTTGAGAGATGGAGGGGTAAAAGGTGCCGCTGTGCACTCGCAACAAACAAATGCGTGAATTAGGTATCAGCGTAGAGAAGTTTGGACATAAACCGTGCGATTGTGTTTTTTCGCTACGTAAATGGCTTAGTTGACATCAATTTTCTCAGGTAGCACGTCGAAAAATTCGATCCTATAAGTCGCCTTCTCTGGTATCTAGAGTTCTAACCTCTCTGGTATCGGTTAGAAACATGAATGTTATGATTATGATTTTGTGGAAGTTCTCATTTATTGGGACAGAAGACTTAAATTCCTAAGACACGGGACAAGCTTAACCCTTTCACTGCTGAATTAACTTCCCTTGAGAAAATTATTAAAATATTTGGTAGTCCTACATTTTTTGGATCGCTGATTACGAATCTAAAGTCAAATTTACAAAATTCAAAATAGCGGACTCAATATGACAATCATGATGTGACAAAATTAATGAAAATTCCAATTATTATTGAATAATGACCAGGTCGTCAATAAGAACATATGATTCTAGACGATGGAACTCGATCGAGCTGGAAAAAATTTATGTGGGAAAATGTACAATACTGCATATTTATACTTACTAGAGATTAAACATTTATATTTGAGTAAAATAATATTGATAGTATGGATAAGATGGAGATACAGAATGAAAGAACTAGGAAAATAGAGCTAAAAAGTGCAAAAAGATCAAATTTCGGCCGCTTTTGTAGAAATATTTGTTTATAAAAAAAATCTAACCTGCAAAATAATATTGAAAAAAAATATATGTTTTTGTACAACATCAGAAAAATGTTTGGTGAAAATTTCAGATCTCTACATTCAATACTCTCCGAGAAATCGATTTTTCCCTAGAAAAGGCATTTTTTTCAACTTTGATTTGTTATAAATAATCACAAATGAATAATTGAGTATAAAAACCTATTCGAGTATGTTGAACAATTATGCAGTTATCTGGAAAACTCAAGCGCCCGATTAGTTCTTCAAAATTATGTGATTTACAACACAAAATTGATTTAAGAAAAGGTGGGAAGTATATACTTCCCACTAATAGTGAAAGGGTTAAGAATCCCGGGACACTCCGGGAAATCCCGGCAACCCTATACGGGGAGAACCAATTCGGCCGCCATACACACACACATACACACACACACATGGGAGGAAAGAACGACACGCGAGATTTCCCGTTGCCTGGAGCGGGGTCGCGCGCGTTTTGTCGCCGAGACGCGAGGCGCCCGACAAAGGGACTCGCGCGATGATACCGTAATTCACGGACCAACAGCGCGACTCTATCGCGGCACACTCGTGGCCATTGATACGCGCGATACTTTACAACGGTCATTAAAGGCGGCCGGTCATTAAAAACGTCGAGAGCACCCGACTCGGCTGCGGTTACAAAGATCGAACGAACGAGCGCGAGCGCGCGTGTTGAGGTAAAATATTTACTTCTCACGTCGGAGCGTGGACCCAAGTAGCGATAATCCCAAGGGGCACCGGAATGCATTCCTCTTTAATACGCATTCACATATTCAGCAGTCACGACATTCAACGGCAGGCCGGCGCGTCGGAGTCCAACGACCCGCCTCTGTCGCTTGAAAATTATCGCGATTCCGCGCGCGTACGTGGATGTCATTGGCAGCGCGTTGATGAAATCGACGAGAGTCACCTCGCGCTACCGGAAGACGAGCTCGGACCGGGCCCGGGTCCTAACTGCGGAATTGCACGCCTGAGTGTTCGGCGACCTGAGGCTTCCTCGGCGAAGGAAGGTCTGTCCTCCGAGTAGGGGTGCCGGATGGCCGGGATTTCCCAGGATGTCCCGGAATTCTTAAGCTTATCCCGTGTCCAAGAATTTAAGTCTTCTGTCCCGGAAAATCGGAAATTCAACAAAATCATAATCATAACACCCATGCAGCGATGGTCAAGATACATTTCAGATATATCTCGGCGCAGATGCAGATACATGCGGAAAATTGCATCTAGATACAGATGCTCAGACACTTTTGGAGTGCCTCAGATACACATCAGATACTTTTAAATTATATTTTATCATAGTAATGATAATATGTATAAAATATACCGAACAAATCTTTTATTATTTATTAATATTGTTTGTTTACATTAAAATTACACAAATTGGTCGATAGTCTTACATATCAAAATGCCTCAAACATATCGTCACTTAATCTATTTCGCCGCGGTATTAAAATTTGACCTCCAATGCTAAATAAACGCTCAACCGGTGCTGATGATGATATAATCGTGTTGAACTTTAAAAACAAATGTTTCATATGAGGATAACGTGCTATCGATGTGATATCTTTTTGCTTGTCTGACAAATGAGAAAGAACTTTTATGCCGATGACACTGACAATTGTTTCCACATTATTTCGGTCTTTTAAAAATTTAAAGAATTGTTTATCTTCCACGGAAGATGTTGAAGAGCCATCGGAAGATATTCTAGTTTCATTTTTTAAATACGCATATTTTTTTGCTTCTGTAATAAGCAAATTTTTACAATATTCGTGGTTCCGGGTGGCCGAGTTTTTGAAAAAATCGCTTTTGGAATCAAGTTTAGCCATTTCAATTTAAGTTTAGGAACATAGATGAAATGTAAGGTTTACTGCATATACTGTCAAAATTCACTACAGTATTTCCGAATCTTTTGTTAATGTCATCTGTTCGAACATTTCTCAAGGGTTCGCAACTAGGTAATTCGTGAAGTGTCTGTAAATTAATTTTATGTTGCAGCAAAGCTGGCAAACGTAAATCCTAAACGACAATAGTTTTCTCCCTGTAGCAAATCAAGAGTACATGCTAAACTTTTCATTATTATGATAATTTTTTTCCATTATCGAACAAAAATACGTGAAAATGTATTTGAAAAGCCGTTCAGATACTATATTTTATATCGAGATACAGATACAGCTACTCCAATTCGAACGTATCTCAGATACATGCTCAGATGCACAAAGTGATCTAGATACTGTATTTAGATATTACTCAACACTGCCTGCGAGCGTCACCGAGATTTATAGGGTCGAATTTTTCGACGCGCCACCTAAGAAAATTGATGTCAACTAAGTCATTCGCGTAGTAAAAGATACAGTTGCAGTCGGTTTATGTCCGAACTTCTCTCTGCTGCTACCTAATTCATGCAATTGTTTGTTGCGAGTGCACAGCGGCATCTCTCAGCCGTCTTACCCCTCCATCTCTCAAATTTAACTAAAAAAAATTCTCCAACAACTCCTTTTTCAGCCGTCGCCTAAAAAGCGTCCCGGAAATAGTTATTTCGCATCTGGCAACCCTATCCACGTGCCATTAGCTCGATAGCTGCAAGTCGCGCTTGGTTTTATCGCATTTCCCATTGCGCCGAGATGCCGCGCCCGCGCGCGCGGCTGTTTCGCGTCTTACGATGTTTCGCGTGCCTCGTCCTTTCGCGCCGTGTGCTTCGCCCATGAAAAACGGAATCGAATCTGACGGCGATACGCTCGGTGGGAAAGCCCGGCGCGACGTGCCCTCCTCGTCCCCCTGCCGCAACAATATCGAGTCGATCTTTCGAGTTTATCTCTCTACGGGGAGCCGGGAAGAGCGAGAGGGCAGGCGGGAGGAGAAAAAAGACGACGAGGAATTCACACCTGCACGTAAGCCCCGTCTCCCTCCTCCCTCCTGCCCCTACCTCACCGTCCAAGTCGAGTCTCCGACGCGCCATTTCATATTTTTATTACGTGCAACGTGTCTTTTCACGTCCGCTCATTGACGATTCAGCTTGCCGCGCGCGCGACGCTGAATTAAACATTAGCCGTACTTTTATTAAAACCTCGCGTCGCGGCTCGGCGCGGCGGGTGGCAGGAGGGGGGGTGGGGAGAGAGGGAGGAAGGCGAGTGCGTCGGGTGCGCGCGTGACTCGTCGAAAAATGACGGGTGAAAGAGCACGCGCGTCTTGTCCCACTTCCGCTTCTCTTTCTTTCCGCGTGCGTCGCACATGAGGAGAGGCGGGGGAGGATCGGGCACGTGTAACGGCCAAATCGCTGCTCCGCGCGGCTCTCTGTTCTCCCGGGTCGCGCGAGTTTCCACGCGCGACCCGGGAGGAGGGGGGCGGGGGGGGGGTAGGACGGCTCACGTAAAGAGCACGTTGGACGCAGGCACGAGCAATTAGCGAAGTGGTTAATTCGCCGGCAACGTCCCGCGGCGCGGGAGAAAAAACTTCCGCTCCCGTTCCGAATAATAATACGTGGCTACAAAAAGAGACTGCGGAATGGAGATCCACGTAAACGCGGAATAGAGTCTCGACCGGAGGAACCAGTTCCCGAGTTTTTTACGGGAGCGACTCTGAAAGCGCGTCTCGCTCGCGTCGCGCGCCGAGAGCAATCGCGACTCATATCTCTCTCTCTCTCTCTCTCTCTCCCCGTCTGTCGACGGTTCTCCGAGATAACACGTTTGCGTCGCGTTTCACGGGCCTCATCCGCGCGGCAGAGCGACTCCATCTCTCGTCTCGGAACGTCACCGAGCGAGCGCCGTCTATTCCGGCCGCTCGACGGACGGGCGGAAATCGAAGGCCGAGTTTCATTAGTTTCTCCATGCGATCCCCGACGCGCACTAACAAGAACGGAGCCATTGTCTTCGCGAAGAGGGCTGGGGGAAAATAGATCGGCAGCCGGCCATGGCAGCGGCCAATTTGCAGGCAAACGGAGCCGCTGAACTCTCTCCGCCTCTCTCGTTCTCCGCGAGAGAGCTTCTCCGCAGCAACGGCAGTCGCAATCCCATCCGCGACTGCATGCGGCTGGATATTGGCTCGTTTCTTTCATTCCTCGGTATTATGCGGCGTACCTTCGCGTTTCTCTCTTTATCCACCCCCTCTTCCTCTTTCTCTCTTTCTGCGTCTATATATCCCTTTCTCGGCCGAGTGCCTTTCTTCTTTCGCGTCTACCGCGACGAGCGACTTCATTCCGCCGTCTTCATTCCAGAGCCGAGCGCTCTCACGAGGTCGATATCAAGGAATGCACGCGTATACACATCGAACGTCCCCGGGGATTTACCGGACACCGGAAGGAGCGAATCCTGCGAAAGAGCGATGGGAAAAAGACCTGTTTTCCCGCCCATTTTTTGGATCTCGAATTTCGAACTTTTTTTTATGCCGAATAGTACTGTAGAGGGTGAGGAAGAAAGATGGAAACTTTTAAAAATCTCGAAAGATATAAATTTTACAGAAAAGTGTTTCAGACAAAAGTTATAAGGCTCAAAACGATGTATTTACTGATCTTATCAGTTTGACCTAGAGTGGTGTTGCCAAGCTCAGGTCAAGGTCAACTTATTTTTTTTAAACAGAAATACTCATTTTTTATTATATCATCTTTTTCTATCAATTAATTTGAATAACTTTCGTCTGAAAAATTTTTTTATTTACTTAATATATTTTCAAATATTTAAGGAAAACTTGATGACTTTTTCAACACTTAACTTACGATATCTCGCTAAATATTTGTCGGGAGAAAAAATGGTACAAAACTTTTTTACTCCATTTGGTCTCAAGAACATATTGTTACAACCTTAGCTTTTGTTAACTTATTGACTTTTGGAAATTTCAAAATCATCAAATTAACAAAAGTCAGGATACTATTGTAACAATATATTCTTGAGACCAAGTAGAGTAACAAAATGTAACAGCATTTTTTCTTCCGACAAATAGTTGGCGAGATATCGTAAGTTAAATATTGAAAAAGTTTCCGAGTTTTTTTTAAATATCTCAAAAAGTATTAGGCAAATAAAAAAATCGTTTCAGACAAAATTATTAAAATTAATTGGTAGAAAAAGATGATGTAATAAAAAATGAGGGTTTTTGTAAAAAAAAATAAGTTGACCTTGATCTAACCTTGGCAATGCCACTCAAGGTCAAACTGATAAGATCAGTAAATACATCGTTTTAAGCCTTATAACTTTTATCTGTAACACTTTTCTCTAAAACTTATATCTTTCGAGATTTTTAAGGGTTTCCATACTTTTTCCTCACCCTGTCGTGATGGGACATTAATCCCAGAGAAATTTTAAGATGAGCATAGATACGGTTCCAGAGATATGAAGGGATGAAAGTGATGGTTTCTTATAATCTATGAAAGTACACGAAACTTTCTTAAGTATCCATACCAAGGAATAAAATATATATAACAAAGTGAAATATATCGTTTCTTATGGGTTGTTTTACGCCGGATTCAAATATGACCTTAGTTTTCGTCTAACATGAAAATTCCCCGAGACAGATGGAGTTGGAGCGACACTTGACACCGCCTCTCACGGATCGGGATGCTTTTCTACTGTGAGTCCCCTTGCCTCTCACAGATTGGGGTGCTTTCTCAATGTGCATCGTGAATGAGAATTAATAGCTTGACGATAAATCGAGAGATCAGGTGTATCTGGATCATCATCCGCCTGGGATCTTGAGATGATTTTTGATCGATTACCAAGTTGCTAACAGTTTTTGCATATTTTGTTCTGTGGCGAAATGTGGTTCAATTCTTCTAATTTCCGTTTCTTCGGATTATTTCTCCACATATTCTTAACCATCATCAACAAATTCGATGTGTCTTCGATAGGAAAAACTTATCATTTTTCGATCTTTTGTGATCATTACAGCCTAAACATTTAGTGAAGGGCATTGCTTTATTGAAGAATCAACGATCGTCAAGATATGAAAAGATATATCTGAAGAGACAAGAGAATGTCGAAAAAATTGGGATGAAACAAAAGAATAGTAGCGAGAAACTCACTTGAGCAATCAATAAACAAGGAAATGGAGAATAAAGAAACAAGTAACATCAGAATAAACGAAAAATCAATTGAGAATATTATAGTCTTGAGCGAGACAAACTGTAGAAAAGGACTCCATTTAGACTTGTCGAAAATATAATGATGATTTCCGACACGCAAATACATAAGGTTGTTCACACAATCTATGGAATATATTTCATACGATAGTAAAGTACTTCAACTGCGAGAGAACTTGTGAGTGCGTCATGTAGCGAGACTTTATCTTTCAATTTGAGTATTTCCTCGGTAATTGAATTGCTTGAAAGACTTAGTCAGTGATTAATAGGGAACGTATTTTCAGGCTGCTTTATAAAGTACCCTCCCCTCCCCATAAATGAAATAGCGATGAATAGTTGATCGTTCATTCTCTGAACAATGAATCATAGATGGTCCATTCGACAGAAAATACCTTCAATATTACGTGAACTTCAGCCACACATTCTTCCTTATGCAATATACCTGACTGAAACCCTGACTGGAAATCATCACTTTCATCCCCTTGTATCTCCGGAACCGTGCTATCTACGCTCGAAATTTTACTAGGATTAATATTTCGTCTAATAGTACTATTTGCTATGGAAAAAGTTTAAAATTCGAGGTCCAAAAAATGGGCGAAATTTGCCATCGCTCTTTATTCACAGACTCGTGCACTCATTGTCCTCCGCGCGCCGAAGCTCCGAGCGTCGTCGCATCGCAATAACATGAAGAGTGCGGAGTTGCGGAAGAGGCTGCTCTCGATCGCTCGTAATTGAGAATCGTTCGTTCGACCGGCTTGTTTTGCGAAAAACGACCACGAGAGAGAGAGAGAGAGAGAGAGAGAGAGAGAGAGAGGAAGAGGGAGGAAGAGCGTTAACGTCGACGACAAAGTACTTCGCTGGCATCTCGAGCAGGGGTGAGATGTACCCGCTGCTCGAGGGTACGCAACGTGCACGCGAGTGCGATGGAGACCGGACTCGAGGACGAAGAACCCAACTAGAAACTTATCCCATGATCCTGATCAGGTTAACCTCATTTGGTCATCAGGAGGGTCCGGATAAGGTAATCTGCAGGTCCAGTAAGTCATGTAATGCAGCGTGGGTATCAGAATCTTATTAAGGATTTATAGTCAAGTCCTTATTAAGTTACTTTACTGAATCCTTCTCTTTTATTTCAGATTAAAACTCCTCTGCTCAGTCAAAAATATTTGATTCATACGACGTCGAGTCAACATCGAAGACCCAATGTCGGTATTCGGATTGATTCGACGTCTATAAATATAGAGCTATCTTCGGCCGCAATTTCATTATCGTTTCGATATCGAACTAATTATATATATCCAAGAGACGTCAATGTTTATAAAAGAAAAAAATCATCCCTAATATTCTCACGTCTCGCGATCGCTAGAACCGAAGAATTGTCACACGCATACACACTCCGAAACGTCGCACATCCTTTCCGGCACTTCAATTCCGAGCGGCGCGAGTGATCACATTCCATTGATCTTGATCATTGGTCTTGATCGCGATAGATGTTACTTAACCTTGATAATCGAGCAGTACGTAACAACCTCAATGGCTCCGACAATATTCTTGCGACTAATGGTTATATATGTTTATACAGAGTTTTGCAGAACATTATTACATATTAACATTGGATAAATAAACATTGAATAACGTATTAAATAAGGCATTAGATATGCGATGACTGATACAATATACAGGATGTCCGGGATCTTTTGGAAATGAAAAATTATGAAGATTAATCAGATCAAACTGAAAAGAAAAGTCAAGCACCATTTTGCAAAAATCGTAGTAGGTATTATTAATGATTGAAAATGGCTACATCTAGAAACTCTTTTAATTGATAACTTGAAAATTTGCAAAATGGTAAAGAACTTTTTTGTTCAGAAAGACCTATTTTATGCAATTATGCAGGGTGAGTCAAAATGGAAACCCTTAAAAATCTCGAAAGACATAAGTTTTACAGAAAAGTGTTTTAGACAAAAGTTATAAGGCTCAAAACGATGCATTTACTGATTTTACCAGTTTGACTTTGAATGGCGTTGCCAAGGTCAGGCCAAGGTCAACATATGTTTTTTAAACAGAAACCCTCATTTCTTATTATATCATCTTTTTCTACCAATTAATTTTAATAACTTTTGTCTGAAACATTTTTTATTTACCTAATATTTTTTGAGCTATTTAAGGAAAACTCGGAAAATTTTTCAATATTTAACTTACGATATCTCGCCAACTATTTGTCGAAAAATGCTATTAGCATTTTACTCTACTTGGTCTCAAGAATATATTGTTACAATAGCACCCCGACTTTTGTTAATTTGATGATTTTGAAATTTCCAAAAGTCAATAAATTAACAAAAGTTAGGAAATTATTGTAACAATATGTTCTTGAGACCAAATAGAGTAAGAAAGTATAATACTATTTTTTCTTCCGACAAATAGTTAGCGAGATATCGTAAGTTAAGTATTGAAAAAGTTATCAAGTTTTCCTTAAATATCTGAAAACTGAATCTGAATATTACGTAAATAAAAAAATGTTCCAGAAGAAAATTGTTCAAATTAATTGGTAGAAAAAGGTGATATAATAAAAAATGGGGGTTTCTGTTAAAAAAAAATAAGTTGTCCTTGACCTAACCTTGGCAACGCCACTCAAGGTCAAACCAATAAGATCAGTAAATACATCGTTTCGAGCCTTATAACTTTTGTCTGAAACACTTTTCTGTAAAACTTATATCTTTCGAGATTTTTAAGAATTTCCATACTTTTGACTCATCCTGTATGACAGCTGTTGTGTCTAGCGACAGGTTCAAGATTCAGGGTTCAAAGTTCAAGATACTCATATATATCGCTGGACACAATAGCCGTCATATAATTATAGATTAGGTCATTCTGAAGAAAAAATTCCTGTATTATTTTGCAAATAAATACGCAAGTTTTCAAGTTGTCAATTAAAACAATCTTCTAGATGTGGTAATTTTCAATCATTAATAACTTATTGGGGACTTGAATAAGTTCTCGCTGTTTCCCGACAGATAGTATTATCTTAGCCTTTTTGCATCGGGCAATACTACAGTCAACTTCATCGTGAATCTCCACCATTAGGCTCGAAGTGACAGTATATGTTATTCCGCCGAAGCGTAAACGACATATTTTTCATAACGTTAAACATGTCGAATTTCGTGCCAAAAAAAGGGTATTGCGGGGAATTTTACTGCATTACTTTTTCAAAAAAAATCTGCAGCTGAAGCACATTCTTGTGGAGACTTACGGCGACCATGCTCTGTCGGAAACAACATGCAGAGATTGGTTTAGACGCTTTAAAAATAATGATTTTGATGTTGAAGATAAAGAACGCTCTGGCGCACCGAAAAAGTTTGAAGACGAAGAATTGGAAACATTACTCGATGAAGACCCATGTCAGACGCAAAATGAACTTGCAGAATCATTAGGAGTTGATCACACAACAGTTGCCAAACGTTTAAAAGCATTAGGAATTATTCAAAAGCAAGGAAATTGGGTGCCGTACGAATTGAAGCCGAGAGACCTCGAATGGCGTTTTTTCACGTGTGAACAGCTGCTCCAACGGCAGAAAAGGAAAGGTTTTTTTGCATCGTATCGTGACTGACGATGAAAAGTGGATACACTACGATAACCCGAAGCGTAGAAAATCGTGGGGTAAGCCCGGCCATGCATCAATATCGACGGCAAAGCCGAATATCCATGGTTCCAAGCTCATGCTCTGTATTTGGTGAGATCAGCTGGGTGTAATATATTATGAGCTCCTCAAACCCAACGAAACCCTCACGGGAGATCGCTATCGACTACAATTGATGCGTTTGAGCATTGAAGGAAAAACGGCCGCAATACGAGAAGAGACACGACAAAGTAATTTTGCAGCATGACAACGCTCGGCCACATGTTGCAAAACTGGTCAAAATTTATGTACTTGGAAACGCTGAAATGGGAAATCCTACCCCACCCGCCGTATTCACCGGACATTGCTCCTTCCGATTACCACTTGTTCCGATCGATGACTCATGGCCTGGCTGAGCAGCACTTCCATTGTTATGAAGATGCCAAAAAATTGGTCGATTCGTGGATAACCTCAAAAAATGAGTCGTTCTTTCGATATGGTATTCGTATGCTGCCAGAAAGTATGGGAGAAAGTAGTGGCTAGCGATGGACAATACTAGGTGCGCAACTAAGTTTCCGGGTTTTTTTGATCAATGGAAAATGGAAAATTTCAAGAGAAATACAAAAAATGGTTTATTTAAAGTATCGTCCCTCGCTAGCTACATATTTTTGCCATCTCTCTGGCAATACATGAATACCGCGACGATAAAACGACGCGTCTTTGGACCGAAACCATTCATCCAACCAATTTTGCACTTCTTCGAAATTGGCCAAGTGTTGCTCAGCCAAACCATGCGCCATCGACCGGAACAAGTGATAATCGGAAGGGGTCAGGTCTGGTGAATACGACGGGTGCGGTAGCAGATCCCATTTCAGCGTTTTGATGGTGTCATGGACAATAGAAGTGCGATGGCACGGAGCGTTGTCGTGCTGCAATATCACTCGGTCGTGTCTCGTGTCCCATTCTGGCCGTTTTTCGAGCAATGTATGATTCAAATTGATTAATTGTTGTCGGTAGCGATGCCCATTGACAGTTTCGCCCGGTTTCAGCAGCTCATAGTACACGATTCCTTTCTAGTCCCACCAAACGCAGAGCATTGCCTTCTTTCCGAAGCGATTTGGCCGTGCCGTCGATGTTGATGCTTCGCCATGTGAAAGCCACGATTTTTTGCATTTGGGATTCTCGAAATATATCCACTTCTCATCGCCAGTAACAATTCGATGCAGAAAACTCTCTCTTTCATACCGCAAAAGCAAAATTTCGGAAGTGACTCTTCGATTTTCCATCTGTCTCTCAGTCAACTCATGCGGCACCCATTTTCCTTCCTTTTGAATTTTTTCCATGGCATGTAAACGTTTGGAAATATCTTGGCGTGTCATGTTTAATGCCTCCGCAAGTTGATCTTGTGTTTGCGTATCATCTTCATCCAATAACGCTTGCAGATCGGCGTCCTCAATTGTTTTTGGTCTTCCGGAGCGCTCCTCAGTGTCGAAATCGCCACTTCTGAAGCGTTTAAACCAATCTTCACAGGTAGTTTTCGATGGTGCATGTTCGCCGTAAACCTCCTCAAACAAACGACGTGCTTCAGCTGCACTTCTTTTCAAGTTAAAGCAGAAAAGCAAAGCTTCCCGCAAATGCTGTTTATTTGGCACAAAACTCGACATCTTCGTTGTTAGAAAAAATATTTTTGCGTTGCGATATGTGTTGGTATTACGACTGGTTATTGTTAACAGATGTCCAAGCTATAAAAAAACACAACTTCAAACATGTATGTCGACTACATGTGTCGTTAGCGCCATCCATGTGTGAAACCCGGAAACTTAGTTGCGCACCTAGTACTTCCAATGGCATGTTCTTTACTAATTTTTTTAAATAAATTTTTTAAATAAATAAATTCATTTTCACGAAAATACAGCGAGAACTTATTCAAGTCCCCAATAATAACTACTGTAATTTTTGCAAAATGGTACACATTTTTCTCAACTTGACCTGATTAACCTACACAATTTTTTGTTTCCAAAAATTCCCAAATACTTTATATATTAGCGAGCCAGGATATGTGTGTGTGTGTGTTTGTGTGTGAGAGAGATGTTAAGGTAAACTTTTAGATTTTTAACGAAATATTATAATGATTAATCTCCGAACAGCAAAATAGTTTAAAACAAATCCAGAGAAATCCAATTTCCACGTTAATTTTACGACTGTTTTTATTGACTGTCGAGAAAAAAGGATAATCAACCGAAGCTCGTTAAGATATGATGAAACAAGCCATATTAGGTACAATGAGTAAGAATCCTCCCGACGAGGACCCGATCAATTAAACTTTATTATATGATACACTAGTCGGAACATTATAAGGTCTGACTTAATTAGGATTCACGCTATTAGGTACTCATCAATATCAAGCGTACCTGATCAAAATTTCTAGTCGGGAAGCAAACGGCGAGCCAAGACGCGCAACAAGAAGATTAACGCGCGATCCGTCTCGTGGAGGGATTGCCGATGCAGACGGAGGCGCGATTAAGACAGCGCGGGCTTCTTGCGCGACGAGTTCTTCCTCGTCGAGTCGCGCGGGTCTTTTTTCTTACCTGTCGCTCGCCTACCTGCCCGCTGCTATCGCGGATCTCTCGTCTGCGTGTAATTTGTGCGTACGTGTAAAACGCGATTCCCGCGATGTACGGCGAGCGAGTAACCGGTGGGACGGAGGAGGGAGGGCGGAGGGGAAGCGCTCGAGTTACCGATACACATGTGTTGCTACCGCTTTTCTCCATGGAATAATTGCGAGAACCGCGATGATGCCGCGCGCGCGCGCGCGCGAAAAATATCGCCTCACACCTTGTAATCGGAGGCCCGGCAATTATTTTTGCGGCATCGATTGGATTTTTTAGCAACTCTTCGGATAATGACTGCGACGCGGCAGAAAAGGCGGCAGAGGGAAAGAGAGAGAGATAGAGAGGGGGGGGAGGGGAGCGTCTATCGGCAAAATTAATGTCCCAGCGCGGCGCGTTGTTATCCGAAATCGATAGACGCCACGTCGGGTCTGCAACGCGAGGATTAAGGAGACACCCTATATCGCGTGAGGGATAAATCATCCTCATGTCGAAGGACACGCCAGTGAACGGCGATATTTCCGCGGAGACGCCGCCGAGTTTTCGCAAAGCCGTCGCGCCGGTGAGATGTGAATTTCTCTCAGCAGCGCGTGCAATGAGAACGTCTCCCCGGAGATTTACGTTGCGGAAAGATCGACGGACAGTCGCACGAGTCCGTGATCGAAAGATGGAGGGACGGGGGGAGGCGGGGGGGGGAGGAAAAGGAGCGCGCAATCTAAATAGCGCCGTGGTAGCCGCGCCGCTCGAAATCGATCGGTCGTGCACGTCGCCGCCCCGCCGGATCGCGTTCGCATTCGGCGCGGCGAATTCGCTATCGCGTGGCGCGAGCCACGAAAGCGGCGATTATTTCGCGCCTTGCCAAGCGTGAAATTGCCGGCGAGTGACAACGGCAGCGGCGCGCGGCGGCGACGGTGACGACGGCGCGCTCATAAATCCCGATCCGGAACGCGTCCCTCGATCGCGCGTCGCGCACCTGCGATACAATTTACCGGCGCATTAAGGGCGCGCCGCGTAATCGCGCGGCGGTGGCGCAGCGCGGCGATAATTAACGGCGGATTATTCCGCGAGCCCTGCGAGCGGACCGTCGTCGTCGTCTCCGTCGGCTCCGTCGGCGTTCATAAATTACCGGGCGCGATGGAAGTCGCGATCGTCGCTCACGATCGCCTCCCCCCTCCCCTGTCCCGGATTTCACCTGAGCGATCGATCACCGGCATTCCTTCCGGGTGGACAAGATGCCGCTATGAGACGGCAGTCGACGTCATCGGTGTCGTTGTAATTCACGCAGATTTCGATGCCGTCGAATCGACGTCGCACGATTTCTCTCGAGGAACATGGCGGAACGCGAGAGAATAATATCCTTGTATCTTCAATGTTTCGTGAGACCGACGATTGATCCATGATTTTGAGATTTTCCATTTGCTACCTACCGCGCGAGTTGATTATTTTGCGCGAGCAAAGCTGCATGTTTATAGCGGTTTTATCGTTTCAACAACAGGAAACATTTCTCCCCGTGAAAATTCCCCGTGAAAGAACTTCCGCAAAAAGTGTCCGTTTTTCAGTCCCCGATTTTTACATTAAATTTTACGTGAAATGATAGCTCATGATGAGACATTAATCACAAAAAAGTTTTATATTGAGCATACAATTGGTTTCAGCGATATAGAGGGTTAAAGTGATCATCACTACCTACTAAGAAAGTTTGACACTAATAACGTTTTATCGCACGAATTTTTGCGAAATTCAGTATCTATAGATTCTTTGAGTTGCTTATTACGAATTCGATGTCAGATTTAAAAAATTCAAGATGGCGGATATAATATAGCGGACACAAATAGTGAAACAATTATTTACTTTTATTAGAAATGTTATGTTATAGTTTTTCCGACTAGCGATTGCGAATTTTCTATCAGATTTACATTTACCTTCAATGCAGACAAGATGAAAAAAGTTATCCAGCCAATGAAGGCAAGATAAAAATGTTATCCAGCCAGTGAAGGCAAGATGAAAGAGTTATCCAGCCAATGAAGGCAAGATAAGCTTATAAATATAATAAATAAAACTATCACGTTATCCTTTATACATCATGTAACGTATCGATTTGAATTTTATATTTTTTTTATGAAAAAACAATAAAAGAAAATACTTCTTCCACTCATAAATTGTCGTTGAAAAAATTACTTTCGAAAACCTAATGGAAAATTCGCAATCAGCTAGCCAAAAAAACCACAACATAACAGTTCCAATAAAAGTAAATGATTGTTTCCGCCATATGTGTCCGCCATGTTGCACCTGACATCTTGAATTTTTAAAATCTGACATCAGTTTCGTAATCAGCAACTCAAAGAACCCATAGATACCGAATTTTGCAAAAATTCGTGCGATAAAGCGTTATTAGTGTCATACTTTCTTAGTAGGTAGTGACCACTTTGACCCTCTATATCTATGAAACCAATTGTATGCTCAATGTAAAACTTTTCTGCAATTAATGTCTCATCATAAACTATCTTTTGGCACAAAATTCGATTCTAAAATCGGAAGAACCGAAAAATCGATCATTTTTGCGGAGATTCTTTGCCGCTAATGATACGCGCAAAGGTGTTCTTTCTTCTTTTTTTACATTTATCAGGAACAATTATTAGGAATGTCATTTAGTTTTCAATTTTTTTCTCAAAGACTGACTTATTTAAACAAGATTATGAACGAATATCTTAATTAAAATATTTTCCTTCGTTTTCTACAACTTTCTGCCATCTTTTCGGCAAGAGCATCGCATTCCCCGACGATAAAAAGATTCTTCTTTGGAGTTGATCCAATTTTCAACAAATTTTCGCACTTGATCCAAATTATAAAAGTGTGTATCTTCTAGAGTATGTTGCATCGATCAGAACAATAGATAATTGGATGGAGCAATGTCTAGAGCAGGGTTTCCCAACCTTTCTTGTATTTCGCACCCCTAAAAATTTATTAATGAACCTTCGCACCCTCTACAAAAAAAAATTACTCGTATGTTTTATGGTAAAAATTAGTTGTTAGGGATTTAAGGTAAGAAGTTAATTTGTAATAATTTATTATTACATAGTATTGTTTTATAGAAATTAACCATCATTTTAATATTATAAAATTCCATGGTATCAATTATCCATGATATCAAGCTTCGCATAGTGATACGTAACGAATATATATGTATACTGAGAAAAGATTGTATTAAAATTAAGCAAATATTTGTTCGAATACGACTGTGAATACATTTATTCAAATTAAGCAACTAAAATTTCTAAAATGAAATACAGAGGATCTGAATATAAACTTTTTTCTTCAATTTTAGAAAATAATTGCTTAATTTAAATAAATGTATTCACAGTCGTATTCGAACAAATATTTGTTTAATTTTAATACAACTTTTTCTCAGTGTACGGAATATAAAAAGTATATAATTTTAATAACATTTCTTTTAATTTGATGATAAAAATGCCGGATTATTTCAGAATTCATCTTAATCATTATTAATTACAATCACTTTTCCTCGCACCTCCAAGAATGTTTTTTCGCACTCCCGGGGGTGCGAGCCGGTTGGGAACCCCTGCTCTAGAGCATGTTGCGTCGACCGGAACAAGTGATAATCGGATGGAGCAATGTCTGGAGAATACGCGGGATACGGTAAGACTTTCTACTCCAGCTCTAATAACTTTTGTTTCACTGATAATATCAGTGAAACTGGCAATATCAGGTCGAGCATTGTCGTGAAGAAGGATCACTTTGCGTCGTTTACTCGCAATTTCGTCCAATGCTCGCTTCAATTCATGTAATTATTGCCGCTAACGATCAGCGGTGACGGTTTCATTCGGATTTAGCAGTTCATAGTACACAACATCTTCTTGATCCCACCAAATACATAGCAATATCTCTGAACCGTAAATATCGCACCTCGAAGTAGATCTTGCCTGGATCAAGCCATGATTTTTTTCGTTTGGGATTATCGAAATAGATCCATTTTTCGTCTCCAGTAACAATTTAATACAAAAAACTATTTTTTGTCTGGCGATCAACGAAATGCAAATGTTCGGCCAGTTCACAATGGTCGATAATTTCCGATAATTCATGTGAAACCCATTTCTTTGTGAATCTTTCCCACATTATGTAAACATATTTATCAACTGTTGTACGATCAATATTCAATGCTTTGGCAAGTTTTGAACTGGATTGTGCTAGATTTTCGTTCGATAATGCTTGCAAATCGGCATTTTCAAGCTCTTTTCTTGTCCCGAGCAATCTTTGTCGTCAACATTGAAATCACCACTTTTGAATCGTCTAAATCACATATTCACATGTCTTAATTGATGGAGCAAGATCACCACAAGTTTCTATCAGAAATGCACGGCCTTTATCCGCCGTTTTCTTCTGATCGAAAAACAAACGCAACACATGTCGAGAATGCTCTCCAGGAAGCTCCATTTTTAAGACGGTATTAATACGATTTTTGCTGCGTCTATTGTTAGTAAATAACTAAATATCATAAATTAATATTAATAATATTATGAATTAATATTAATTATATAATATTATAATGTGGATATGGATATATGGATTAATATTGATTATATAATATTAATTAGCATTAAGGAACAATAGCTGTGATTAGAATGTCTTCGGCAAAACTGACATTAGTGACGTCTTTTGCGAAACCCTCAGAACTAAATCACATCCATAATATAATTGATTACTTTTTACTTTTTGCATTTGGACTCCGCTCGGAGGGAGATGCTGTCGGCTTTTCAACGCGCTCAAGCCAGTTTCCTCCGCGGGGAGCGGAACTTCCCTCGCGTATTTCCCATTAATGGCTTCCTTCTCGCCACTCGCCACTCGTCGGCGTATACTTCTCTTCCTTTCTTCTTTCTGCAATACTTTACGCGCGGTTTACGGTCGTTTTCACGAGAACCGCTCGATCTCGATACGGCCGCGAGGAGTCATTCGAACAATGCAGGCTGCGTCGCACAATGCCGGTCCGAGCGAGCGAGGGTGCATCGTTCGTTGCATGACCGTACGCGCGTGTGCGTGTGTGCGTGCGTGCGTGCATATTTGCAGAGCGCAGTTTTGCGCACGGTCGCGCGCGTAACCGCAACAATGCGATCGCGATTTACATGGGAATAAGCGATCGCGCCGACCCGTCGGCTTCCGTCCTCTTCGACGGACAATGTCCATCGATCGACGGAGAAGATCGATTTTTCTCGCTATCGAGCCGCGTAATGCGAATGAAGATACGATCGTGACACGCCTTCGTCTCCTCACTGTATCGTCTGAAACGACGAGTCATCTCTTCGCTCTATCTCTTTCCCGTTATTACTCGCATTATTTCCTCTCTCATTGTTTCTTCGTTATTGCGCAAATGACACTTTTCGGCAATCCAGATACTAATAAGGTTTTGTGATTTATAATGACGAAATGGTGATAAAGAAATTAGATGAATATGACAAATAAAATAAAATGAAATCAATTTGAAAACGAATTAAAATTATTACGATGGTAATTGGGAAAGTTCTTTCTGTCTCACAAAAATAACGGACAAATATCGCAAAACCGGACGACGACCGACGCGACGGCGTCGTTGAAAAATCAATGCGTTCTCGCGCTATGCAATACGTCCGACCGTCGTATTTTGTCTGTTTCTCCACTTGCTGCTGGATCGACAAAGAGGATTACCCGCGTGGGATATACGAGCGCGGTGACCGAACGACCGGTCCTCCCCGTTTCATGTTCGCTCTCTACAGGGTGAGGGAAAAAGATGGAAACCCTTAAAAATCTCGAAAGATATAAGCTTTACAGAAAAGTGTTTCAGACTAAAGTTATAAGGCTCAAAATGATGTATTTACTAATCTTATCAGTTTGACCTTGAGTGGTGTTGCCGAGGTCAGGTTAAGGTCAACTTATTTTTTGTAGACAGAAATCCCCGTTTTTTATTATATCATCTTTTTCTACCAATTAATTTAAACAACTTTTGTCTGAAACATTTTTTTATTTGCCTAATATTTTTTGAGATATTTAAGGAAAACTCGGAAACTTTTTCAATATTTAACTTACGATATCCCGGCAATTATTTCGTCGGAAGAAAAACTGCTATTAGACTTTGTTACTCTACTTGGTCTCAAGAATATATTGTTACAATAGTACCCTAACTTTTGTTAATTTGATGATTTTGAAATTTCCAAAAGTCAATAAGTTAAAAGTTAGGGAACTATTGTAACAATATGTCCTTGAGACCAAATGGAGTAAAAAAGTCTAGTACCATTCTTTCTTCCGACAAATAGCGAGATATCGTAAGTTATCTCCATCGTAGATATAAAAAAAATGGGGTTTCTATTTTAAAAAAATAAGTTCACCTTGGCCTGACCTTGGTAACGCCACTCAAGGTCAAACTGATAAGATCAGTAAATACATCGTTTTGAGCCTTATAACTTTTGTCTGAAACACTTTTCTGTAAAACTTATATTTTTCGAGATTTTTAAGAGTTTCTATACTTTTTCCTCACCCTATATAAGGGAATCACGCAGGAGCGGAAGAAAGGGAGGATGCACACAGTCTCGGCAGCCGCATTCTGCGGAACCTATTGGAGCATCTGCAATTATACTTAACCGAACCATCATTTAACCACCGCCGTAAAGTTCCAAGGGTGAGTCGCGAGAGGGGGGGGGGAGGGAATCACGAGAGATCTGCGTTGGCCAGACACGTGGCTTTGTTTCGCGCGTACACGACCATGCGAATCCTCGTAAACTATCTTTCTGGGAGCCCTTCCCGCGAATTCGAGAAGCTAATCCCTTCTGACGGAAAAATGAAACAAAGATGATGGATGGATGGATGGGAAGCAGCTTTAACGCAGGACGCAGACTGCCGTTCCGTCGCGGCTGGGAAATACCAACGTCGAGCGAACTCGTCCTTTGCGCGCGGTGAACGCGACCTCTCTTGCTTTTTCTCGACCCGACAAAGACAGCATTTCCGGATCATCCCCGCACTGAACGCGCGCGCGCGCATGTCTCGCTTTCAGGGGTGTGTCGCTCGCATCCCGCGGTCCTTCGCAACTGAGACGACTGAGGCGCAAGAGCGAAGTTTCGCGTGAGAACCGGCGATTGCGATCGTCCTCAGTGCTCGCTACTATCCTCGGAACGGCACCGACTCTATTCCGCGTTTAAATTGGCTTGGCTCGTTAGGCGTAATTAAGAGCCAACGGGAGGCGCTCTCGCGGTGAATATAAAATTCCACGTTGCCACCCTTGGGTGCAGTGTTGCGCAGCGCGCATCGTTGGCTTGCGAGACGGGGAATGAGAGAGACGTACTTCTACGCGCGCACGCAGCGTTGCGTGCAACGCCCGATTAACTCTCTCGCGAGAAGACTGATGAAATTTTTTTCTTCTCTTCTCTCTCTCTCTCTCTCTCTCTCTCTCTCTCTCTCTTTCTCTCCTTCTTCGTTAACAATTCGCATACGTGTGTAATGTTCGTGCGATTCAATTGTCATAAAATAATGAAAAGCACACTCGCTGCCTTCATACTCCCCCTCCCTCCCCCTCTCTCTCTCAGTCTCTCTCTATCTCTATCTCGCAATACTGCCTACTTCAAAATAAGGTAATTAGTTTTTATCAGCGTTTTAATCACATAAAATGCTTCATTCATTTGGGAATAAAGTCGCGCTCAGTATCCTTCTATTCGACACAATGAGAAAAATCTTGGTAATTACCAATTAATACTCTGAATTAATCTCTCTCGAGAAAACTGACAGTGAGTCTCCTTCGACATTCCGCTTATTACAGCGACGAGAAAGAGTGAAATATGTTGTAATTTGGAGTATTTAATTAATGCTGTATGTGTTCTTTTTTTTGTAACAATTATTCGTCTGCTCGGTGATTTGAGAGACCAATTTCTCCGAGAAGGAGATTTGAAAGACATTTAAAGATGGTGGACTGGGCATTCAGATGTTTTTCCATTCCTGAATTTTTGTCGTCAAATGTATAGGGGAGACCGGGGATAGTTGATACACGGGGCACGTTGATACATTTAAAATTATTGCAAAATGACAAACGGTAAAATTGCATAAAAAATATAGTAATTCTGCAAAAACATTGCGGTCAGGTTGTAATAAGTTATTTCAACTAACTAGTGTATTTTCAGAAACAAAAAACATTTCTAGTTTTTGATAGTTAAAAGTAAAATAAGTCAGACATATATATTATATTATATTAATAAATCTGGTCACTATATTATGTGATTGCAACAGATTTATTTAGAATCTTTATTTTAAAAGTAATAATTTTTAGTTATATTGACGGCTCGAAATATACTTTTGTTTATACAATAATTAAAATATGTAAATATGGTGAGCTAGGACTGGTTGTTACAGGATTTGTTGTTACGGCTGTCAGCTGTTTACTGTAACTTACTGCACTAGTTCAGTAAGTGCACTAGCTCACTAATGCAGTTAAAATAATTGACAAGTATGCTTTTATATTTATATCATTGATAAATATATTTATGTTTACATCATTAATGCTACATGAATACCTATTTTATCTAGAAAATATTAATAATTATGCACATTTTTCATTTATTTCTAATCATTAAATGTATTCTTTGAAATACAGAAATCTGTAACAGCCGATCCCGGTAACTGTAACAACTGACCTCATATATGAGGTTGGTTGTTATAAATGCTGTCGCCTTATATTTTCCATTGATGCAACAAAGTTAATGAAATATTCAATCGAGAAAATGATTTTTTGTGTTGTATAAGCATGTAGCTATTAAAAAATTTTCATGACGCTTATATTCCATTTGTTATTTACGCTTAAAAAAACTCATTAAAAAAAAACTCTATCAATCAATCCTGGTCTCCCAAATATTAAGGGTATGCAAAAGTTTTCATCGCTCACGTATAGATGGCATTGTGATTTATTTACATGAAAGTTGCGACACATTTTTGTTAGATTATGCCAGTATTGGTCAACCTGCACACAGAAACTGATGCATAATAAGTCCTATTCATTGACATAAACATTTTTAATTCGTATGAAAATGGAATACGATAAGACGCATATTCGTCATTGTATGCTTTTTTTATTTCATCAGCGCAAAACAGCTGCTGAAGCAACCAAAATCATTTGCGAAATTTATGTTGTGGGAATGATAGCTGAAAGTTCATGCCGTGATTTCGGTGTTTTAAAAATGGCGATCTTAACTTGAAAGACAAGGAGCGTGCCGGGCGACTGCAAGAGATAAGTTCGGATGACTTGGAAGCGTTATTGCAAGAAGATTCGATTCAATCGAGTGTAGGACTTGTGAAAAGGTTACATGTTAATCAGAGCACTGTAATTCGACGCATAAGACGGGGAAAATTCCGAAGGAAGGAAAATGGGTTCCTCATGAATTATCCGAGAACGCTATCGCCAGCCGAGTCACCATTTGCCTTTCGCTGCTCAATAAGCACAAACACAAGTCTTTTTTGCATCGAATTATGATAGGAGACGAAAAATGGATTTATTATGACAATCCCAATCGCAAAAGATCGTGGGTAAATCCCGAAGAATCCTCTTCGTCACAGCCGAAACTAAATATCCATGGTGATAAGGTCTTCCTGTACAGGTTGCGTGAAAAGTTCACGGAGCGGCATCTATAAGTAAACGGTAGAATTATAAATTGTAGTCGGTTATATAGAATCACTCTTCACATGAACCTAGGTTAGGTCTCATTTGCATCTGTCAATTCTTTCTGTGTTTACAAGCCAATTGAAGTTGACGTGTCAATATATTTGTTTGCAATGGAAAATTTGAAACAGCGTGCAGTGATTGAGTTCTTTGTTAAAAAAGGTTTAAAGGCAATGGAAATTCATTCCGAGATGATAAATGTGTTAGGGGAATCTGCTCCTTCAAAAACAATAGTTTATAAATGGGCACTTGAGTTTCAACGTGGTCGTACAAGCATTGAAGATGATCCACGCAGTGGACGTCCAAAAAGCGCATCAACACCAGAAATCATTGAGCAAATACATTATTGTTTCTGAAGATCCAAGTGTGATTACGCGTGAAATTGCTTATACCATGAGCATTTCAGATGAACGGGTACAGCATATTTTGCATAAAGAATTACAAATGAAAAAGGTGTTTGGAAAAGTGGTACCGCATACGTTAACAATTCAACAAAAACTCGTTCGAAAACAAATTTCTCAGCGTCATTTGGATCGTTTTAAGAAGAATAAAACCGATTTTGTGCGTCGTTTTATAACTATGGGTGAAACCCGGATCTATCACCATGATCCTAAATTGAAACAGGAACGTTTACAGTGGACCGAAGCTGGATGTGGATGTTCAGCTCCAAAACAAACAAAGCATGAAGATCGGCAAAAAAGGTTTTGGCATCAGTTTTTGGGATGCTAAAGGAATTTTATTAATCGACTATCTGGAAAAAGGTAAAACAATTAACTCTGAATATTATTGTAACCTTTTGGATCAATTGGACGCAAAAATTCGTGAGAAAAGACCTGGTTTGCAGCACAAACAAATCATTTTTCATCAAGGCAACGCATCTGCTCACAAAAGTGTTTTGTCAATGTCTAAATTCAATTAATTGAAATACAAATTGCTTGATCATTCACCGTATTCGTCAGATTTGGCACCTAGCGACTTCTATCTGTTCCGAAACCTGAAACAAATCCTCCGTGGAAAGCATTTTTTGTCGAATGAAGAAGCTGTAGCAGCCGTAGAGGCATATTTCGCAAACCTTCCAGAAACACACTTCCGCGATGGAATAAAATTATTGGAGAGCCAAATGCATATTTCGTCAAATACTCGTAAAATAGAGTAAAAGTGAAAAATATATATATATTCCACAAAAATTAAGATAGCAAGTTCTTCCTGGGCTTATTTTGAAGGTCAACGTAAGGGCTATATGAAACAAAATTGCTATTTAATTTCAAAATAGCGGATTCAATATGGCGGACTAAAATGTAAAATTTTTTGGATTTGAGTGAAACTCATTTTTCAGGGGTTTTTTGAGTCGCTGATAACGAATCTAAAGTTAAAATTTTCAAATTCAATGTAGTTATATCTAATATAGCTGACAAAATGTAAATAAAAATGGTCGACTCAATTTATTCACATTTCGTGGATTTTTTGAAGCACGGAATGAGACAGAGTGGGACTTTTTTGTTTTTGTTGACCCAGTTGAAACCCCTTAAACAGAGTGGGACTTCACACGCTGTGCATATTGAATTTGTCATTTTTAATTTTGAGATTTTGACTATAGATTCATAATCAGCGACCTCAAAAATCTCTGGAATATGAATTTTATTTAAATCCAAGAAAATTTTACATTTTGGCTCGCCATATTGGATTCGCTATTTTGAATTTTGAAATTTTGACTACAGATTCATAATCAGCGACCCTAGAAACTTTTAGTAAGACGTGAATGGATGCAAATTATTCCTAGAAAAAAGTCAGGCACGAAAAGGTTAAAGCGAAATTTAAAGTAAACTTCTCGTAAGAATCCGCTGAAATTTGCAAATCGCGAAGGAGCAACGAGGACGCGCTCAAGAGATTAGCTGTTAGGTCGGACGGAATAAATAAATGGCGCTCATACTCGGAGCGTGAAGCGGAAAACCAAGCGTGACATCGAGTGCGCGCGTGCCTCCGCTGCGATTTTTAGCGAGGATCGCGGACGCAACAAACGTGACACTGAAATAACGCGTCTATTCAGGAAAGCGCATCCATTATTCATAACATGCGACCGCTCGAGGTTCCCGCGAGGTTCCGCTCGAGCGACGCGTTTGCGGATTATCGCCCGCCAAATGTAAGACGGCGGCTCGTGATTCAGACTGCACGGTAATTTCTCGGCTGCACACGAGACGCATATTTGAGAGAGAGATAGAAAGAGAAAGAGGGAGAAACGGAGAGAGACGGAGGAACGACATGTCGTTCCCGGTCACACGCACAGGTGCATCCGATCGGCCGTTTTGTACCGTTCGTTGAAGGTGGCTCTTCACGCAATGCTCGGTCGAATGAGCCGAAATCCCTTCTCCTCGGGTTCTCACGGGTACAAGATGTTTCGCAGGACTTGACGGGATTCGCCGACTATGTACTTGAGAAGAAAGGGCGGTCGCGGACAGCCTTTCGACGCGCCAATCAAACTTTACGCTGCGATACGTAACAATATATAGGTCATTAAGAAACGTCCGATTTTGAATCAAAAGCTTGGTTTATTATATCTCAAACTATAAATAGTACAATTAATCAAAGTATGTGTCTAAACTATCAACACCACCACCTTAATGATAGCTTATTTATGCCAGAAACGAAGAAGTCTGAAGAGCGAGTGACGATGAAATCGGGGGAAGCGTTTTCCACAGCTTGTTGAGAATTGAGTATTTTTCCCTGCAAGAAGTAGTCCAATGCCTGGAAGAAGTGGTAGTCAGTTGGTGCAAGGTCTGGTGAAGATAGTGGGTGACAGAGAGGTTCCAAGTCCAGCTCCTAGTTGTGTAGTTTGCGCAACGTTGTTGGGTGCGACATGTGGTCGAGCGTTGTCTTGCAAGAGGATTGGCCTGTCTCTATCGATCAATCTCAGCTGTTTAATCGCAAGCATTCTCATAATTTCGTCCAATTGGTTAGACATCCGCTGTAATCGATTGACTAGATTTCACGAAGCTGTAGGATAATACCAGCACTGAACCATCAAAGAGACACCGTTAGCTTTCTTTTGTGAATATTCGGTTACGGACTGTGTTTCGGCACTTCATCTACGAGGGTAGTCCCAGAAGTACCTGACCTGACGTATAGATAGCGGTTGTTGTTTGAAAAGAATGACTATGGTAGAAAGTACCAACCTTATAGAGCTTAAGTTTGAAGTTTGACGACGCTACGTTGTTTAGTATTTGTTTGGCAGCCATCAATAGTGAACGCTCTCAGTGAATTTGTAAACAGGAAAATTGGAAAAAATTGGTCATCGTTATGTGATACAATACTTTCATTTGAAAGGCCTCAGTCCAACCAATATCAAAGCGGAGCTAGATTCTACTCTGGGGGAGTCTGCTCCTTCGTTTACAACAGTAAATATTGGGTGGCAGAGTTTAAACGAGGCCGTACGAGCTGCCAAGATGAATATCGCAGTGGTCGACCAAATGCCAGTGACTACGACAGGAATGGTGGAGAAAATCCACAAAATGGTATTGGATGACCGTCGACTGAAAGTGCGCGAGTTAGCAGACATGGTAGTCATTTCAAACAATGCTGTACATCGCTTATTGACTGAAAATTTGGACATGAGAAAGCTGTGCGCAAGATGGGTGCCGCGATTGGAACAAAAACAGCGTCGTGAGGATGTTTCAATCGAATGTTTGGTGAAGTTTCGCAGCAATAAAGCCGAGTTTTTGCGTCGATTCATAACCATGGATGAAACATGGGTCCATCACTTCACACCTGAGACGAAGGAACAGTCAAAACAATGGACCAAGGTGGCTTGATGGCTATTTTGAGGATTCCCACTATAAACAGGGTATCGAACAAACTATTGAACATCGCTGGGAAAAGTGTATTGAGCTAAAAGGAGACTATGTAGAGAAATAAAGATATTTTTTCCCAAATTTTTTGTGCTTTCTTTGTTAGGTCAGGTACTTCTGGGACTATCCTCGTATATCCAACCATTGTGCCGAATGCTTACGATTGTCGAAAAGAATCCATTTTTCATCACACGTGACAATACGATGTAAAAATGATTCGCCTTTATGTTGTGATGGTAAAGAAAGGAAAGTTTCCAGACGATTTCTCTTCTGACGCTCGTTTATTCATGCGGAACCCATCTATCCAGCCCCTTTAACTTGCCGATTTGTTTCAAATGATCCAGTATTGTTGGAATAGTAACATTAAACCTTGCTGCTAATTTACGCTTAGTTTGAGATTATTCGCCTCCACTACAGCTTTCAGCTCATCATTATCCACCTTGGTCTCGGGTCGTTCACGTGGCTCATTTCCAAAGATGAAAGTCGCCAGAACAAAACTTCTCAAACCATCGACGTACTGTGCGTTCATTAGCCACATCTTCACCAAACACTTTGTTGATATTTCGAGTTGTCTGCGCTGCATTGGTGCCATTACGGAACTCATATTCGAAAATAACACGAATTTTTGGCTTATCCATGGTTACACAAAAATTGCTAACAAAGACAATTCGAAAGATAATCACAAACCAAAACATGCCTTTGAAAGAGTGATAATGTACCTTCACAACAAAAAAACCAGAAACTGTAAAACTTACATGTCAGAGATATCGGCTGTCGAACTCAATAATCAGTCGCAGACATTTCATATTTAGCGACTGAATATATTATTGTTAAAAATCTCTACCTTATTTATGTGTTATATAGTGTTATATATTATTGACCAAATTGATATTATTGATATTATTGATACATATTGTTGACCAAAATAGCCCCATTTATTATTCAGACCTTGAAGAGATAAAAGGAAACGCGATAAATTACCTTTTCTGCGTTTCACTTGAAAGCACCACTGCCGACTCGTAATTCGCGGTGGGGCTGATTTTTCAAAGCAAGCTCCTTAACCCTACGAGACTCTCAGCGGCGTGTTTTTCCTCCCCTCCCCTTGCTCTCGTGCTTCCGTCTTCTGCGAGAATAAAGCGGCGGGTAAAAGCACGTGCTAGTCCTTCGAGAGAGGCTGAAGGAGCGAGACGACAGTTTAGAAAAATGCACGAAGAGAGAAGCTAAGAGCATTCTTTGCCCGTGTTCCTCCGTTTCCTCTTTTAGAAGGCGAAGCCGAGGACTCCCCATGGGATTCCCCTATCCTTCGACGGATATATGTCCTCGAGAGCGACGATAAAGAGCCGCCGATCTCTCCCGATACGGCGATCGTGCGGACGTGCTTCTGCGACGCTGCCGATGACAACGACGACGACGATGCTCCGAGTCGCCGAGTCGTGGTCGCAATAACGTCGGCCAGGACCGGCCTGCGGTCCTGCGCGGCGCGCGTTATTTGCCTCACCAAGCCTTTACCGTTCGGCGCTCGTCAGCGAGATTCGCAGACTTTTCTCCGAATAAAATTACACACAGGCCGTCTGTAAGCGCGCCACGTCTAACGGTGCATACGCGCGCAACGGATGTCGTGTCACCTTGCGGTGCTCGAAGCGCGTGCAGGCCGCAAATCTGCAGCGCGATTCCGCATTTCCACTTCCACTTCCAGCGCCGTGGGTACCAAAGTCGCGCTCGAGCATTGTGTCTTTCGCCAGACCCGCGGGTTGCCGTACGCGCGCAAGGTAGGACCCTAGTAGCACACTTCATTGGCGTTATATTGGCGTTACATTGGCCACGGTGACATAAATTGGGGTTACATTGGTCCAATGTATCTCAATATACAGCCAACATTAGTTAGACATCAAATTACAATATATCGCCAATATTGCATAGCATTGTTATACCAATATTGACTTACATTGGGGTTACAGTGGCCCAATGTATCCCAATATGCAGCCAATATTGGTCAGATATCAAATTACAAGATATCGCCAATATTGCATAGCATTGTTATACCAGTGTTGACTTACATTGGGGTTACATTGGCCCAATGTATCCCAATATGCAGCCAATATTGGTTAGACATCAAATTACAAGATATCGCCAACATTGCATAGCATTGTTATACCAGTGTTGACATACGTTGGGATTACATTGGCCAATATTGGGGGCCCAAATTGTAGTCAATATTGGCCTAACAATATGTACTATTAGGGGAGGAGCAACGCCGTCGCACTGTGGGACGTTTGGCCTGAAAAGCTAGCCAAAAGCCAATTTTCTTAAAGTCATTTCTGCTTTACATGAGTGACTATCCTAGACAGTTGAATATCTGTAGAATAATGGGCCGCTATGCTTTTGTTCGTCCGCGATAACATGAAGTGGTTTGGTTAGTCGGAATTTAGACGTTATTCGTATTGTACGCATCAATTCTCAGCGCTTTATAACATACGATCTTCGATCAGAATTTTAAGGTGGCTTAAAAGTGGCAGCGCGAAATTTTTCGTTATTGATTGTTTCGAGGAAGATATGAAGAAACGTTTTAGATCATATTTATTACAATTGAATTGTTATTCACGTAGATGTACGATTTTGAAAATAATATTCAATAATGTATCTTTTCGCGTTCTCGATATCAAACTCGAAGGATTTACTTATATTTCAGGATCTATCCCTGTTACGTTTCTTGGATGAAATGAAAGAGTAATCTCTCCGGATAAAATATCAGAAAGAATTAGCCGCGAAAAACCGCGGATATAATTTTAGTAATTACTTTTGTTTCCCTAAACGTAAATTAGTTTTGTCTAAAGGTTATTTAGACATGAAGTTTCCTTTTGTTTCTTTTTGTTTTCTTTTTGTTTCCTTTTGTAATATGGACATAATCAACAGACTTCTACTAAGTTCTAACAAACGTTACTAACAAATATGAGACCCGTACCAAGAAAGAAATCTAAACCATTTTTAAAAGAAAGATTGGATATGCTTCTTCTCACTGGCTTCACGCCAAGAAGAGGAGATATTTCAATAGACGAAACTGATGTTGACTCTGAGGATGGAATACACTCATTAGATGAAGAAATTTGGAGTTTGTCTAGTTGAATACTTATTGATGTGGAATATTATGTTTTCTTAATTATTAAAATATTTTTACATATATATTTACATTTTATTTCATGAAAAGCTTATACGAAATCTTTATAATGATCATATATATAATTAGTAGCACGTTTTAAACCAAAATTCGTCAAAAAATAGTTTTGGCCAATTTTTTGGTACAAACATCCCACTATGCATCGGCGGGAAATCGCGTCACGATTTCGCAATTCCACGACGGACGGCGTCGCCGGTATTTTTCATGCTCCTGCGAGTTACGGCGGAGAATGTATCTCGCAGGAAACGTGACACTCGACGGAACTGCCTCGAGGTCACCGAGGAAAATTCCTCGGCGACCGCTTCGCCGAAGGATCCGCCGGCGGAAGGAAACGCGATGAACCTAACGATCTTGCAATGCAAAAGAATGAGATGGTTAATTCGCCCGACGCCGACGATGCTGCTCTTTGTCCGTTCGCCGGGCTCGTGGACGCGCGCAAAAGTGCACAAGCATTGTTTGCAGATCGTGGGAAACCGGGAAGCGATTACATACCGAAAGATAGAGTTAGAGAGAGAGAGAGAGAGAGAGAGTGGGGGGGAAGGGGGGCCGAGTAAACTGCGTGCTCGCTAGGCACCCACCCGGCGGAGAATGTGTGTTCAGAACGTGGAAGAGTAACTCGCGGAAGCAGTTCCTGGAAGGTCACGAGAATGCGCGAGCGAGGCGCGTCGTTGCACACGAGCGTCGCGTCCTCAACCTTTTGACGTGCGGCGTATGTGGGTTACGCGAGTGATAAGCGACGGGAGAGAAAAGCAGCCGCGAGTCGTGGTGGGACTTGACGAGCGAGCGAATAGATAGAAAACAAAAAAAAGGGATTCGCTGCAGAAGCGGAGCGATCGATATTTCCCTCTCGCTCGTTCCAGCTCGAGTTGCCGCCGAATCGCATAATTACTCGGGACTTCGTTAGCTCGACTCGAAAGCCCGCGGCGCATCTCTCTCCTCTTGAGGTCCCGGAAGTATTATTGGGTTGTCGGAAAAGTCATGACGTACTCTTTCTATGTTTTTCAAAGGTCATTTATTTACGTAAAGAACAAAGACCAATCAGTAATATATTGCCCGTTTTGTTCGATGACCTTTTGCCATCTTTCAGTGAGCTTCATAAGTCTTCGTTCATAGAAGAATCTGTCTTTATCGGCGAAAAACTGAACAAGGTGCTGATTTACAGTCTCATCTGAATTTAACGTTATAACGTTATATAACGTAAAGAGTTTTGAAGAGAGCGAAACAAGTGGAAGTCTAACGGCGCAAAGTCAGGCGAATATGGTGGGTGTGGCAACACAACCCGTCCAAGCTCCAATAATTTTTGACGGGTGATTAAACTTGTGTGTGGTCTCGCGTTGTCGTGATGAAACACAACTCCTTTACGATTAATGAGCTCTGGACGTTTCTGGATGATGGATTCGTTCAAACTGTCCAATTGCCGACGGTACACATTCGAATTGATTGGTTCCTTGGTAGGAGCTCGAAAAACACGATACCTTTAAAATCCTGACCACACTGAGAGCATCACCTTCCTCTGATGAATGTCTGCTTTCGATGTTGTTTGAGGCGAATTATCACCTCGGGACCAAGACCGTTTGCGCTCCACATTGTTGTAAACAATCCACTTCTCATCACCAGTTATCATTCGCTTCAAAAAAGGATTGTTCTTCTCACGTTTAATGAGTATATCGCAGATGTTTATACGCGCCGTCAAATGAACTTCTGTGAGTTCATGAAGAACCCAAATATCGAGCTTGCTTACGTATTCCAGCTTCTTCAGGCGGTCATGAACGCTTGAATGATGCATGTTTAATGTTTCTGCAATCTCTCGTGTCGTGTAACGAGTTGGATTCGATCAATGCCTTTATTTTATCGTCATCAACCTCGGTGAGCCTCCCTGACCGAGGAGCGTCGTTGAGATCAAAATCAACAGCACGGAATTTCGTGAACCATCGTTGGCACTGACGTTCTTGTATGAGCATTGTCACCGTAAACTTTACGCAACTTTTCACAAGTTTGACGCACGTTCTTCCCTTTATGGAAGTAAAACAGTAAAATATGGCGATAATGCAGTTTGGTCTTCCACCTTCAACTTGTTGTAAAATTTCCAAAACTCAACCAAATCGCTCAATTATTCTTTAGAATGAAACTAGAACTCAGCTTTCAAATGACATAGCAATAACATAGATGCGAATGACTCTAGTACTGCCAAAAATGAACTTAGCGCCATCTGTAGTAAAGGTGCGTCATGACTTTTCCGACAACCCATAGCTACGCCACTGGCTGACTCGCGCGCAACTGGGTCACCCGGTGGGGGGGGGGAGGGAGAGGGCACAATTCATCCTCAACCTTCTTGCAGAGACCGGCTTCACCCTCGCCCGCTACGACGAACGTGAAGCTCGGCGACGTGTGTAAGCGGGATCGAGACTGCGAGGTCGGCATCGCTAATAGCCACTGCCACTTGGGTTATTGCCGGTGTCAGCCGTTCTTCGCCGGCTACAATGGAACGCATTGTCTGGAGTGTAAGTCCGACGGAGCAGCCTCTCGTCCGCCTGAAAACCGCGCTGTTCTCGTCCCCTAAATAGATAGATACTCTTGCAGCACGTGCGCTTTGTAGCGAGCAGAGACTCGTCGGGGGTGGGTCGTCCTGACAAAAATTGACTAAACGAGCTGTAATTTGGTGCGGTTAACCCTGGATCGTCAGTGTCCATTGCGCCCTCGACTGGAGTTTCTCGGCTCCTTTCTTCGACAGTTTCAACAATTTGCAAACACTCATCTACTTCTCGTTCCTTCTCAGGGCTCTTCCGAAGAGAGCGAAGAGAAATTTTATTTACCGTCTTTTTTTTTTTAACGAATCCTTTCACTTCATTGATATCGCGACGACAAACCGGGATGAGATACAAAGAAATCGTTTTCTTACACGTTTCTGGGCGCGACGACAGGTTCTATGACAGTGGGCCGGCGGGAAAATCGCTCACTGAAAATCACTTAACATTTCAGCGACTCTGCTGGGCTACGATTGCCTCGTGAGAGAACAGTGCTCGCTGAAAGTGGCGAACAGTAGCTGCCTCGACGGCGTGTGCAGGTGCGAAGAGGGACACTTGCAATTCCGCAGGCACACTTGTCTCGGACGTAAGTCGGCATTATTAATCATCGTCGCTGTTCCGGTTTAGTAATTAATAACCGTTGAATCGATCGTTATTAATTAAGCGAATTCCTCCGCGCGCGCGCTACCGACGAGGCGTGCTCTCGCGTGGCCTTAATTCCGACGACCGGTGATGAATTAGAAATTGGCTAATTAACGTTACCTCATCGAGATCGTTATTGGCCTCATAACTTTCCCGCGAACGAGCGACCGGAAAGAAATCCGAGCGGAGTCTGCTCGGACGATCGCCGACGATCGCAGCGATTAACAAATTAACATCCAGAAAAAAAGTAATTTTAGAACGAGCGGAGTCATTTAAATTTTAGAGGATTTTATTCTTATATATGGCCTCAAGAGGAAAATATTATAAACATATTATTCTTAAAATTAGAAGGACCATATTTGATAAACTATATTTGACCAAATACTGGTTATTTTTTCGTTTATGTCTGGAGGTAGAGCATGACTGAACAAAAGAAGCCGACATTCAAATCAACATACTCCTCTTCATATAAGAGGAAAATTAATTGATACAAGAAGAAATCTTCTTGAAATAAGAAGAAAATATTGGGTTGGCAACTAAGTAATTGCAGATTTCACTGATAGATGGCGTTGAATTTTTAGGCATATTTACGTATTCGAAGTGTTAAACCTATATTGTTGTTTGATAATTGGTACTTCAATTGGCATTCAGTAAAGAAATTGTATCGATCGGTTGTGTAGTTTTTGTTTGGCGTCGGTTGACAAATGGAAAAGCAAAACGAGTATTTTCATTATATTTTGTTTTTTTTACTTCCGTAAAGGAAAAAACGCATCGCAAGTTCATAAAAAGTTATGTTCTATGTATGGACGAAACCTTAAAAGAACGGCAGTGTCAAAATTGGTTTGCTAAATTTCGGTCTAGTGATTTTTTACTCAAAGGTGAACAACGTTCTGATC
Source organism: Harpegnathos saltator (assembly GCF_003227715.2). Classification (NCBI taxonomy): domain Eukaryota; kingdom Metazoa; phylum Arthropoda; class Insecta; order Hymenoptera; family Formicidae; genus Harpegnathos; species Harpegnathos saltator. The sequence goes on from NW_020230625.1 coordinate 52,539, forward strand.
GTCCAGGTGAAGTTGATGACGACCAAATCAAAGCAATAATCGATGCGGATCGTCATAGCACAACACGTGAGATTGCAGAGAAGCTCAATGTATCACACACATGCATTGAAAAGCGTTTAAAAGAATTTGGCTACGTAAAAATTCTCGATTTATGGGTTCCTCATGAACTTGAAGAAATTCACTTAACACAACGCATTGCTATCTGCGATTTGCTTATGAAACGAAAATGATCCATTTTTGAAACGATTGATAACTGGCGATGAAAAATGGGTTGTTTACAACAATGTCAATTGAAAAAAATCGTGGAGCAAGCAAGATGAACCAGCGCAAACAACATCCAAAGCTGATATTCATCAAAAGAAAGTTATGTTATCAGTTTGGTGGGATTACAAAGGAATTGTCTACTTTGAAATTTTACTACGCAACCAAACGATCAATTCAAATGTATATATTCAACAACTAGCCAAACTGAACAATGCAATTTAAGAAAAGCGACCAGAATTGGCAAATCGAAAAGGTATTGTGTTCCATCATGACGATGCAAGATCACACACATCTTGGTCACTCGGCAAAAATTATTAGAGCTTGGTTGGGATGTTTTGCCACATACAGTCCTGACCTTGCATCATCAGAGTATTATTTATTTTGTTCTTTGCAAAACTTCTTGAATTGTAAAAATTTCAACAATGATGACGATGTCAAATCGCACATGGTTCAGTTTTTTGCCGATAAAAACCAAACGTTTTATGAACGTGGAATTATGATGCAGTCTGGAAGATGGCAAAAGGTCATTGATAAAGATAGACAATATATTGCTACATAAAGTTATTTCGTTTCATGAAAAAATTGTCTTTTATTTTCTTAAATCTGCAAAAAGTCCGCAATTACTTAGTTGCCAAACCAATAGTTACAATAATATCTAATAAATCTTAGATGAATGGTTCACTTTATTCGCTCTATCGGACGGGGAATCCTTTTTCTGTAATAGGCTTCGCTTAGAATATGAGACTATGAGAAAAATCACTTTACAAATAAAATACTTTTTTTGGGTGAACTGCGCCGGATCCGATCTTTCTCATCATTGGTCCAGTGACTCCTTAGTGGAGGGTCTGCGAAAAATCCGGAAGAATTGGAGACATCATCGGCAATCGGCGTTCTAACGCGTCGCGATAGATCGATATGCGCCGTAATGAGCTGCCCACTCGCGTTGCTCGGGGATGCTGCACGTGTGTGGAGGAGTTACCTTCGCGTGACATTAAGACCGTCATTAACCGCGCGGAACAACGCATGTCGGTGAAAGGATCGACGATGAATAGCCACGACGAAGCGCGGTTAGAGTATCCTGCGGAGGAAATTCTAATTTATGCGATCTCCTCGACTACACGATGCGCATACACCGCGAAGAAGCGTCTTGAAAATGTATTCCCTGCGGAATATCGTCTTCACTCCACTGCGAATGATTCATCGTGATTCGTTTGCGATCGCTTACGTGACGCTCATTGCGGCGTTCTCGACGTTACGGGACATCGAGGCACGCTAATCATCCGATTTCTCGTTATCCTCGTCGGTATTCATTCCACGTAAAGTGTTTTATTTGCGCAGCAAAGAAACACGCGGTTTGTTGTTTACTAAAATTACTATTTTAACTCTTGCGATCCGAAACTATTACAGTGACGGGGGTTTCGTCTTTTTTCCTAATCTATTAGGAGGTTCAATTAATTCTAGTCGTAAATAGTTATTTTGTCAACTTTTTTATCTTTATTTTAAAGAAATGCTTAAATTTATATCGATCAGAATATTTTCCGTCGTTAGCTGTGACTTTTTCCATCTTTCTGGCAATATAGCGATTCCGCGACGAAAGAACGATCTGTCTTTCGAAGCAATCTAATCAGACACCCATTTTTGCACATGCTCGTAATTATTGAAGTGTGTATCTGCCAAAGCGTGTTGCATCGATCGGAATAGATAGTATCAGATGATATTACGTCTGGAGAGTACACTGGGTGCGAAAAAATTTCCCATTCAGCTCTAACAATGTTTGTTTAACGATTGGAGCAACATGAGGATGAGCATCATCGTGCAAAAGAATCACTTCGTGTCTATTTCTGGCTATCACTGGCCCTTCTTGCATCAATTCATCGTTCAATTTGTTCAATTGTTGCTGGTATCGCTCTCCCTGTAACTGTTTCATTCGGTTTTAGAAGCTCATAGTACACTACACTTTCCACATCCCACCAAATACAGAGCATTGCTTTGTGATCGTGAATGTTCCGTTTTGGTGTCGATGTCGATGGTTATCCTCTCGGAATCAACTCGTAATTTTTTCACTTTGAATTATCAAAATAAATCCACTTTTCATCTCCAGTTACAATTCATCACAAAAGATTTTTTGTCTGGTAAGCAAAGACATAACGATATTCAAACGATTTGCAATGGCACTTTCACTCAATTTAGTATGTGGAACCCAGTTGCCTTCCTTTTGGATTTTTCCCATGGTGTGTAAGCGTTTAGAAATTGTTGATTTATCGACGTTGAGTTGTTCAGTCAATTGTTTTTCCATTTGGGTGATGTTTTCATTCAATAATGCTTGCAATTCAGAATCTTTGAATTTTTTGATTGACCAGTACGTTCTTTGTCACTCAAATCGAAACCACCACTTTTGAATCATTGAAACCAAAATTTACAATTGGAATACGATGAAGCTTAATCACCATAAGTTGTAACAAACATTTCATGAGCTTCAGTTGCCGATTTTTTCAAATCAAAAAAAGTAATAAATGTCGAAAGTACAATTTTGTACGATCCATTTTAGACGCGTATAAACAATGAAACTGTCAGTAACAATAGCGCGCAAACTGTTATATGTCATAGAGAAATGTCAAATCTCTCAGTGTTGCCAGATTTCAACATTCGTACTACCATTAACTTGTTACTAAAGCCATCTATTGCTAAGGACTATTGCTAGTTATTAAAGCCATCTATTGCTCGGAACTAATTTAACCTCCTAATACACTCTTTGACGTGCATAAAGAGAATTCTAGTTTGAAAAATAAAGTAAACTTGGATGATTGGCTATGATATATTAGGTTGTTGCAGATGAAATGGCCATTTTTGAATTTTGAATTTCAACTTTTATTCGACACATTTTATATACAGAGTGAGGAAAAAATATGGAAACCCTTAAAAATCTCGAAAGATATAAGTTTTACAGAAAAGTGTTACGGACAAAAGTTATAAAACTCAAAACAATGTATTTACTGATCTTATCAGTTTGACCTTAAATAGCGTTACCAAGGTCAGGTCAAGATCAAATTATCTTTTTTTTTAATAGAAACTGTCATTTTCTAGTCTATCATCTTTTTCTACCAATTAATTTGAATAACTTTTGTCTGAAATATTTTTTTATTTACCTAATATTTTTGTTTAGATATCTAAGGAAAACTTGATGACTTTTCCAATACTTAACTTACGATATCTCGCTATTTATCAGAAGAAAAAATGATACTAGACTTTTTTACTCTATTTGGTCTCAAGAACATATTGTTACAATAGTTCTCTAACTTTTGTTAATTTATTGATTTTTGGAAATTTCAAAATCATCAAATTAACAAAAATCAGGGTGCTATTGTAACAATATATTCTTGAGACCAAGTAGAGTAAAAAAGTCTAATAGCATTTTTTCTCCCGACAAATAGTTGGCGAGCTAAATATCTCAAAAAATATTAGGTGAATAAAAAAATGTTTAGACAAAAGTTGTTCAAATTAATTGGTATAAAAAGATGATGTGATAAAAAATTGGGGTTTGTGTTTAAAAAAATAAATTGACCTTAACCTGACCTTGGCAACGCCACTCAAGATCAAACTGATAAAATCAGTAAATACGTCGTCTTGAGCGTTATAATTTTTGGCTGAAACACTTTTCTGTAAAACTTATATCTTTCGAGATTTTTAAGGGTTTCCATCTTTTTTCTTCACCATGTACATTTTGTCAATCGAAATAGTCTCTATCCATCTCAATACAACTCTCCCAACGTGATATTTAAGCGCATCAATGCCATTCACGTAAAAATCGGAAGAGCGAGATGCAAGAAATTCGTCGAATGCACTTTTCACGTTACTTTCGTGACATATGGTATATGATATAACATTCAAAAGGTTTTAGCCGTCATTCATTGTTTCTTAAAAAATTATTAACGAAAGAACTTTTATAAATAGAGCCTATTTTTAAAGAATTTTTAAAGAATTTTTGAAGAATCATAAAGAAAATGTTTAATAACTCAATATAAGCGAGAGAAGGAACTTTGTCCCTCTTTGTATATCCCTCCTCGTAAAAAACCTAACCTAACTTAATTTAATCTTAAAACTCACAACGTCCAGTTATATGCAAAAATGTATAAGTTTGATTAGATTATGTTAAACTAGGCTTTTTTCAAGGTGGGATTACAGAAGAAGGGACCTGCCCCTCCTCCACTTATATGTACAATACTATTTAAAATATAGACTGTGTCGGAAAAATAGGCTCCATTTATGAAACTGTTTTGTTCATAACTTTTTAATAAACAATGAGCGACGGTTGAGACAGAGCTTCTGAAAGTTATTCAAAAGAGTAACTCTTATAAGTCAAAGTCAAAGTCATAGGAAGTGGGTATCCCCTAACATAAAGTTTTATCTAATCTTTGAAAATGACTACAAAAAACGCAACAATTTTTTGGCAAATATTGAAGAAATTACAACTTATGGCCATGTGTTACGTCCTGGAGAAGGAACGCAACTTGACGCTTGCTTTCACAAGCTCCGACGTACTCGCAAGTTTGCGGTGCAGATCAAGAATCGGAATGACCCCTTTATCTGGCGCGGACGTACGTCGGTGGTCCTTTATTTAGGTCAAGGAATTGAATCCTTTTACCTGAGATAGGACCATGAGCGACAGTTGAGGGAAGAGAGAATTTTTTGTTGAGAATAATTAGTTGGAAAACGTGATTGGCTTACAATTACAAAAAACTTGTTTTATTGATGATTAGACGGAAGTTCACAATGAAATAAAATTTGTAAGATTTTATAATGTGTACGTATACATATATGTATAAACAATCACGGTTTGAGCAAAATTCCGTGTTCGTTATATCCGACTGTGATTGAAAAGATTGGGCCACTGACACCGAATTTCACAATTAAGGAGGAATGCCAAGGGGAATAGAGAAAAGGAAGAAAAAGGAAAGGAAAAGAAAAGAGAGAGAGAAGAAAAGAAGAAAAATGAAAAGAAAGGGGTCATTCAGGTAAAAGAAAGTATAAATAACTTACTGCTGGATCTATGCTATTTGTCGGAAATGAAGAGTGTAATTGCTGCGTGTCTGTGAGGATGGACCCAAGTTTTGTGCCAAGAATAGGAAGCTGGTTTCCGCTGGATCACGATGGTCCAAAAATGCACGAGATCGTTGCACAGAATAATTAACAACTGAAGAAACACTGATCTGTCTAAGCCACTAGTAGGCTAGATTGTTAGGAGACTCTGAAGGGGTGCTGAAGAGAAGCTTCTGTCCTGGCTGCGGATCGGTCGAGAAGTGTCTTGGCCTTTTGGCTTGGCTTGACTTTTCTCAAAACGTCAGCTCGGTTGAGAGAGTGGAGAGAGTGGTTTTAAGAAATTGTTTCGGAAATCTAATTTTCATGCCCAAATATGGTCATAGGAGTGTGCTTCGAATGTTTTTTAGAGGTGGGGGTTAAGAATACGTTGCAGTGTCTTTAAGATAATTTTGTAGGAGATAGGATGCATATGGCAATAAGAGGATTTCGAGAGTCTTTTGTTTAAGAAAAACGTGGCAGCAATCTTAAGAAGGAAATATCGATATTTCTAAGAAGGATGTCGCGATACTGTTATCGTTGTCTAAGCGCGTGGGAAACAAGATCGGAGTTGGTTCAAGATTGTTAATATTTCCGGACCATCGAAACTTCCAGAGATCGCGTCGTGTGATAACATGCCTGAGCGCATCCGACCATATAATAAGTAATAATAAATTCAATTTTCCTTATTTATAAAAGAAGTCTAGAGTGCGCGGAGTCCGCAGGACGTAACACATGTTTTTCGTACCGTTTACCCCATAAAAGTCGACGCGAAAAGTTAAAGTTATGAAATGATGTATCCTCGAACAACGAAACTTGGGCGTGTTGACATATGCGACGTCGTGCCGTATCGCGCGCAACCAGACGAGGAGACCCGGGAAATGTCGGCGTTGCTCGCGACGATTGAAGTTGACTGGTGGATGCGCGAGTCTGTAAGTCGTAGAACGAATCTAATTTTGCAGCCGCGAAACTCGGCCAGGTATGTTACGAGCACGCTCACTGTCGCCTTTGGGACCCGGAATCGCATTGCGATTTCCTCATTCCGGATTTGTTCGGTCGCTGCCAATGCACCGCGCCAATGCGCCGCGATGGCGACGTATGCCAGCCTGACATTCTGGTGAGGCCAGCGCCGCTTCCGGAGCATCTGCCATCGTTCCAGGTGCCGATCGAGGATGTCACCGAGTACGAGCACGACAAGGAGACCGTAGGCGAAGGACAAAAGACCGAGGCTGAGCAAGACACGGGTATGTGTATAACGTCGGAATTGGATCACTCGGTTACTTACTGCAACTCTGTTAGCCTGACGGCTAAAGTTGCTTCTCCTTTTCGATCGCGCTCGAGCTATTCGCGAAAGTTCATTTCTCAATCCTGTTGTGGTCCTGTTTGCCAATAAAATGACAATAAAGGACTCGGTTCATGAACGTACAGTTTTAGCCAGTTCACTGGTGACCCGAAATTAACGTTTTGTGCCAAAATTGGTGCCAAAGAGAAAATAATTTCGTATTTTTGGGTCGCGATAATGACTCCAGAGTCGAAATTACAAAATTCAAAATTATGGATTTCTTAAATTTGAATCCGGATTCATAGTCAACGACTCAAAAAAACATGCCAAGTTTCCTGCAAATCCGTTGAAAATTGGCAAAGCTATTCATGGCGTTCGTATACGAGTCATTGGTATTTGGCACATCATTTTTCCGCCCATATATGAATTATTAGCGGTAAACTGGTTATAGTTCGAATCACCAAATTGATAAATATATTCGTTCGTCCGTTTGATCAAACACCGCACGATTTTAACCGCTTCGTTGGCACTCACGCACTTTTGTGTCAAAATAAAGACGTGCCATAAATGGCATTGACGCACTAATGCGCACATCGTTTATTTTTTTATTGACTGATCCGATTTTCGTAAAAATTGGTACTCTGAGGTTTCTGGATAAGAATTTGAGGTCAAAATGGCAATTCAAAATGGCAGATCCAAAATGGCGGACCAAAAAAATAAAAATCTATTTATTTATCCTTCTAAAATTATTTTTAAAATTTCATGTACTCTTATAGGATTTTATTTTATAAATATCAGTTTTACGAAATAACTTTTACGAAAATCTTCATAGAATTTACATCTTTATTAAATTTCTAAAAAAAATATAGTCGCTATATTACATATGTACTGTCTTGAATTTTCAAGTTTTAAACTCAGATTCGTTTTTAGCATCTGAAAAACCTATAGATATCGAATTTCACAATAATCACAACAATTTCCTTTTTTTGACTACCATATTGGATCCGCCATTTTGAATCTTGAAATCCATATTCAGCAACTTGGAAAACTTCTACATATCGAATTTCATGAAAAATAAGATACATTTTGTGGCCGCCATTTTGGATTCGCCATTTTGAATGTTCATATTTTGACCTCAAATTCGTACTCAGCCATCGAACATTCTAGTACCGACGTTTACAAAAATCAAGCATGATTTATATGTTGCTATTTTCAGTCAGTTGATGCTATTTCTCAGCGCCAGCTAAGTAGTTAATAGCCCACTCGAAAGTTTAATTAGGCAGAAAAATATGAGCGCACTTTCTCCCAAAGGTGATCATCCTAATATCTTAATATAACGTGAATTGAAATCGACGTGCAAGTAACGCTAAAAGTTCGTAGCAGCTCATGCTAATACATCGGAAGGTCATTTCTCATCAATCAAAGCGGTTTTCGCTATTCATCTATTTGCTTGGTGAGTCGACTCGATTAATTATACATCGATAAGCGGATTCTGCTCGCCGGACGAGGAAGCGAATCTCCGTCTCCGTCGCGAAGAAAACGAGAAGAAAACGCTGCTGAAGCACGTTCACGGGATCAGAGACGCTCCCTAGAGTTCACGCTCTATTGAGTGCGCGAACTTGCGTACGGATAAATGAGCAAACATGAGGTACCTGACTTCTCCATAAGCCACTTAGCATTCCCCTGGTGTAACCTTCGGTCGCGTACGTTATATGGGAATCGCATCGGGCCGCATCATTGCTCTCCCTGTGTTCGCGCGCCTTTTATCCGGTAATCAGCTTTTCCGTGTGCGCAAGACGCAGCGGGAGTCCCGAGGCGAGAAGCGGTTTCGTATTCCGGCCCGAAAGCGCCTGAACGGATTAACGAGATAGGCTGATTCGCATTCTTAATTAGCGCGATCATTAGTGGAACATAACGAGTGGCATTTCCCTGCGAACGCACGAAGAAAACTTTCTGCTGCGCGAGGGTGATGTGTGTGTGTGTGTGTGTGTGTGTGCATGCGCGCGCATGCATGTCACAATCGCACACACGAGACTTCATTATCTTTCAAGTTCCTTTACTTTCGCCGCTTTTAAGAACTCGTTTATGCGACAACTGCCTCACGAATGCCACATGAACTCATTAGCTCAGCTAATAAACAACAGTTTTCTATGACGATTACGAGCTCTCCTTGCATGTTACTATGGTGATTCATGAATCGCAAGAGGTACTTTCCTAATGCTGTTCTCGGACAGGTGTCCAATTGTCCTGGCTGAAGAATGCAACGATGCTGCTATCGACGGAAGCGCCCAGTCAGCTGATACCAGTAAACCTGGTGACCAGACCGTCGTTGAACCTGAGACCCGGATCCAACGATCGTCCCGGACCAAACGAGCTGCCCGACGACGACGATGCCATCGTCATCGAGGCGGAGATCACCGAGCCTGCTTACGTGACATCCACTTCGACGTCCGGTAAGTCGTAAGAACCTTTCGAATAATGTCCAACGTGTGACATAATTGAGAGAAACCGAAGATCTCGGCATTAAAGCCCTGGATTAACCCTTTGAAGCACGAATTTTTCTATGCAATAATAAAAGAAACTGATTATGTATATAGGGGTTTTCTGGGTCGCTGATTATGAATCTGGAGTCAAAATTTTAAAATTCAAAATGGCGTATTTAATGTGGCGACTTCAAATGACTAACTTTGATGTGATATTATGGATATATATCAATCTCGGTATATATATGTTTTATTCGATCGTGGATGACAAATAGAGAGTCAAAATTAAAAAATTAAAAATGGCGGATCTAATATGGCGACTTCAAATGGTTAACTTTGATATGATGATATTATGGATTTTAATTTCGGAAATCTGATAAATTCGTGATTAGCGACCCAGAAAACCTCTATGTACCTATTTCTATCAAAATCGAAGGATTTTGAACATTTTTATCCACCATATTGCATCCGCCATTTTGAATTTCGAAATTCTGACCCCGAATTCGAAATCGGCGACCTCAGAAACGTAAAATAAACAAGTTTCGTTACGACTGTTTTTATCACCCCGTTAAATGAATTTTTAATAAAAAATATATAATTTTATGCAATTTGTTTGTATTTACAGGATGCTTAAATTAAAAAAAAAATAACATTTTACATTTTAAGTACATATATCAATATCTAATATATCTTAGAAGTGATAAAAATTCAGACGAAAATATCAAATAGATAGCTTAAATAATTAAAAATGAAGAGAGAAAAGGTGAGATTGTAGGATCCTACAATGCTTCAAAGGGTTAAGAAAGAAGCGCAAACGTTACCTCCTCCATGCTTCTCATGGTCGCCTTGGTTGGGCCCACAGCTGTCCATTTGTAAACAAAGCAACCTGCATATCCGATGCAATTGAAAGTCACTCAGAAATGTTCTTATTTTAATTCCAATATTGTAATTAACGTTAAGTAAGAGATTCTTCAAATTATGGAATATCATATCGAGTTGAGAAGACCACCTTGGCACCAACGTGACATCAACGTTATTTCGTTAAAGTAAGGTTATTATCATAGTATGATTTTTTATTTGCCTGATGGATGTCTAAAATGTTTTTTGTTTTATAAGGAAATAACGTTACAAATATATTATTTTGTCACTTACGATATATCAGTTGAGATTTGGTTCCATACAAGATTCATCACGGGACCAATATGGCGGTCGGCCAATCGGCAAGCGAGACATCGCTTATGCTTCTTTCTTAATTTAGAGCTTTACTCGGCACTAAGAAGAAATAAAAATTGAATTAAGAAGAAAAAGTAAGACGAAGAAATAAATTCGCGGGTCAAAATCTCGACGAGAGAACGACGTTCCTGATGTCTCAGTTTCTACCTGCGGAAGTCATTCGGCGAGCATGACCTTTATGTTCCAGCTCCGATCAAGACGGATCGGCACGAGAGCACGATCATGACGGCAGTCAGCCTCGGCTTGGCCTGCATCGCCGACCTGGAGTGCCGAATGGCGGACCCGCTGTCACGCTGCATCGGCGGCGTCTGCGACTGCAGCCTGCCGACCAACGAAAGTTGCAGCGCGCGCAGGACCGGCTGCGCGCCCGGCACGTTCCAGTGCCGATCGTCCGGGAGCTGCATCAGCTGGTTCTTCGTCTGCGACGGGCGTGCCGACTGCGCCGACGGTTCCGACGAGGAGTGCACCGGCGCGATTTGCCCGGCGCAGGCCTTCAGCTGCAACGACAGCAACATCTGCATCTCGAGGGCAGGGGTCTGCGACGGCAATCGCGATTGTCCACGCGGCGAGGACGAAATCGGCTGCAACAACCGACGAAGTTGGTATCCGCATCGTGAAAACACACCCACGGCATTCGTCCTTCTTTCATGATCACTCGCATCGACGCGATTAATCTCTCTCTTCTCGCAAAACGAGAACGCGGCGTTAGCAGTTTTGTGATCTTAGGGTCGCGAATGGAGCAACATCGACTCGATATGTTTTAGACTTGCCATATTTTTTGAAATTTGCCAGGAAAATTTAGGAGGATTTGATAGAAAAAAAAAATATGTCCAATTTCCAATCAAGTTAACATCATTCGAATCGAAGGACCAATATACTCGAAGCTCTTACGATTAGAATCCTCCGCGTTCCTTCGAGACTGTCGAATGTTTCGCTTGATCAACACGTGCTCCTGGCATGTCGCCTGAATTTCCATGTGCCTCTTCACGACTCGTTTGCGCAGAATGTCCCGAGGGTGCGTTCAGATGCAACAACGGCCAGTGCCTGCCGGCTTACGAGTTCTGCAACGCGGTGGTGTCCTGCAGAGATGGCAGCGACGAGCCCAGGGGAGCGTGCAGGACGCGCAATCGCGGCAGGATCACCCCGAGATTCTGTCCGTTCAGGTGCGACAACGGCAGGTGTCGTTCCGACGCGATAACCTGCAGCGGCCGAGACGGGTGTGGCGACGGCTCCGACGAGAAACACTGCAGCGTCTGCAGTAAGTACATTTCCTTTTCCTTCGAGACGCGTGGAAGAAATGCGTCGTAAGAACACCTCGTCGCGTTATATCTTTAATTAGAAAATTATCTCGTCCGCGAAGAAAGCTAGAGGAACGCAATTTTTCCAATTTTCCGTCTGGAGGGATTTAACGGTACACCTTTTCCCCCGAGATTTTTATTCGTGTCTCGCTTGTGCAGCTATTTTGACGTGAAACTAATAGCAGCATCGCGGATTAAGAGGTTATATGCAGTCAGGAGACCAAAAAGAGTGGGATTTTGGATGGTTTTCTTTTAACTGAGGTTTTTATTTTATACAAATATATACATTTGAAAAAATAACACTTTAAGAATGTCTAAACATTTTTTTGAATCAAAATTTTAATTTATAAGCGCGTAGTAGCCAATCTCCGCCCCTCAGGTGCCTTTTAAAAAAATGTAATATGCGGTGAGCAACGTAACTGAAAGCCTAATCATCCGAAATCAAAAAATCAAACAGATTTCACTAGTATATGATAATAGCTAGTGATCAATCGTTCGGTTTTGCAAATTATTGTTTTGCAAAATTTGCAACAATATGGTGGCTCTTTAAAATTAATGTTTTGACTTTTACCAAAAATATTGCTTATTTTTTGGTCGTAAAATAGACAATATTTACCAGAAATATAAATTCATCGATCAACTACGGGATGTTTATATTTAAAATAAGTACGTAAAATTTCAAAGTGATCGGTGCTGCAGTTTTTAAGAGATATCTTGCTCACCAACTTTAAAATGTCATTTTGAGAAAACCGCGTTTAAAGTTTTAATAGTGAATAACATGTATTAATTTTTTTCTTAACTTACACAGTATCGTCTATTGCAGGCCCATACACTTTAAAATAAAAAAGTAAAATAAGTGGGGATTCCCCAGGTAGTTATAATAGAGGGGGAGGCGGAGCAGATGTTTCTCCGAGCGCTCGGAGGAACGCATGCATAGCAGCCTATATCTCGGCGAATTTTACTCGAATGAACTTGAAATTTTTACAGAATATTCTTGAAATAATATATTTTTAGAAAAAAATATTTTTGAAAAACCGATATTTTCGACGTCACTGACTGTATGTAAAACCCCTTAAAAGGCTACAAGTGGCACTTGTGAGAGACAAGTATGCGCGAAAAGTTCCGCGTGCCACGGCGAAATAAACAAATGAAATGCCACTTGTGAGAACACGGCCTTCTCCGCGGACGGGATTTTTATTCACGGGCAATTACGAGTTTGTTTACGTTGAATAAACAACGACGTGCGGCGGCAACATACTCGCGCGAGCCGACGCACCCATCTCGTGGGGGCGTCGTTTAGATCCGCGCGCGCTTCGCTTCCTTGAAGTTAACGCGAGGCGGAGTTACGCTCGCGTGTAATTAGAGCGGGATGCATCGATTACGCGCTATCTTCCGCAATAATCTACACGCATCCGGAAGAATAGTGCGAAATTACATAAATGAATTAGTCATAAACAAGCGCGTATAGCCCGAGACGGAAATAATTCAGGCGCGATCCGGAGGCATCGTCCGTGCAGGCCGGCCTCGCGCGGTTTATTTCGCGCGACCGAGATACAGTGACCATTGCATTCCAGTGCGCCGGCGGAACAATAGCGGAATAATGCGGGATACTCGCGGGGACGTTCTCAAAGGGGCGATGCGCGCGCGCGTGCGGAGAGTGCTCGAGTCTCTTGGTTTTACGTTGGACGTGGAAAAAGGCTTGAAACGCCGGAGAGACAGACCTAAATGTCTTATCGGTGAAAAAGTTTGGTTCCATTTCCGAGCGGAGTGAAATCTCGGTCGTTTTCCGCCGACATTCGAGACGCGGCATTTGTCCGCCTTTTTCTTAAGAGAGAAACGCGGCCGAGGAAAGCGGAAAATCGAATTGGACTTTTTCACCGAGCCGACCGTCGCATCGAGACGGATGAACTTGCGCGTGAATTAACCCTTTCAGTTACAGTTTCTTCTACCTGACGGATTTCTTGCAGGTGAAATCTCGCATTCACTATGCTTTTTGGCTCGCTGATTACAAATTTAATTCACCCAAAAAAGAGTGATTTCAGAATTAGCGGAATCGTCTAAATTTTAGAGAATTTTATTCTCATATGTGTGGCCTCAAGAGGATTCCTCTAAAATTAAGAGGAAAATATTATAAACACAACTTCAAAGTTAGAGGAATTATATGTTATATGTATAATGCAAATCTTATTGATTTTAATATAAATTTTCTCTTACACACAGATTATTTAATATTTCCTTTAAGAGGATTATTATTTATTCTTACTGTAGTTCATTTTTACTGATTATATGTTCTTTTATAGGGAAAGGAAAGAAAAGTATTATGAAATTGTCCGGAAAAAATTCTAGTTAATTTTTTTATTTTCAGTTAGAAAAGTAGGAAAAAACATAAATTTGTAATTTTAAGTTTATTTCTAAATGGCAACGCGTTAAAGTAGTGTGCAACGCGATACGATAAATGGATATACACAGGATGTCTCATTTTAAAGTTTTCACTAAAATATCTCTTTCAAAATCATTAAATTAACAAAACTTAGGTCGGTTAAATTTCCAAAGGTCGATAAATTAGCAAAAGATAAGGCATTATTGCATCAATATATTCTTGAGACCAAATAGAGTAAAAGAATCCTATACTATTTTTCTCTTTCGACAAACAGTTAGCGAGATATCGTAAGTTAAATATTGAAAAAGTTACCAAGTTATCCTTAAATATCTCAAAAAACATTAGGCAAATAAAAAAATGTTTTAGACAAAAGTTGTTCAAATTAATTGGTAAAAAAATATGATGTAATGAAAATTTGAGGTTCCCATCTAAAAGAAAAGGGATGATTAGTGAATATCTTAAAAGTGGCTGTAAACAAAATGATATCGCTGTCTTATGTTCCTCTTCAAACCAAACAACTTTTGTCCAAAACATTTTTTTCTTAAATGCTTTCCTAAAGTGATATTTTAGTGGAAACTTTAAAATGGGACCCTATATGTGTATTTACGCTGAAATATAAGCCAGTATGTCTTTAAGTTGATTTTCTCCAAAAATTTTTGAACTTCATTCATAATGAGACAATTGGAAAGAACAACACAAATTGAATAACGATCTCTCTTCTTTTTTCTTGCTCTAGACACTGTCTATAAAATAATGTGGCGACGATCGTCATATCCATAGAGAGAATGTCTCTGTGTGAGTAGATGGAAGAGGAAAAACGTTGACAAACATTCCTTTTGATGTAAGAAGAAAATGAATTGATATAAGAGGAAATCCTCTTGCAATAAGAGAAAAACAGTTAGAATAATATCTAATAAATTTTAGATCAGTGGTTTATTTTAATCGCCCTATCGAAAGAGGAATCTTTTTCCTATAAAAGGCTTCGCTTAGAATATGAGACTATGGGAAAAGTTACTTTACAAATTGAATACTTTTTTTTGGGGTGAAAGTCGGATTTCAAAAATTTTAAATGACAAATCCAATATGGCTGCCATATAGAGAGAAATTAATACAAGTCTGAATAAATATTCAATATATAATTCAGATCAACACGATATAAAGGTTTCTTTGGTCTTTAATTACGAATTTTTTGTCGGATTTACAAAATTCATTCAAATAATTTATTTAGAAAAAAAATCTAGCTTGCGAAAAATTCTAGGAAAAATATATATCATATTTTGACACGTGAAGAATATTCAGTAAAATTTTCAATCTTCAATCTTAAATATTTTCCACGAAAGCAAATTCTCTTTTAAATCGTCTCTTGTCAGCTTTATTTGTAAAATTATAATTATTGCAATTTATAAATGATTGAAACGAATAATCGGATATAGGAACCATGCAAAGTAAATATTAATATGGTAGAAAAATATAAGACCCTACTCATTTTCATCAAACTGCAAATAGCAAATCGTAACAGAGAAAGAAAAAAAGCTGACAAGATATTAGATTGTGCAAAAATAATTATAATTTTCATCATTTTAAGATTGGCGCCGGTTCTTTTATTTACCGTTATCTTTTCCAGAATTCTATCTTGTAACAATAAACGAACTTCCTACATGGCAGCCATATTGAATCTGTTGTTTTGAATTTTTTAAATCTGACTTTAAATTTGTAATCAGCGAATAAGTAAACTTGTTTCCCGTTGGAATAAGTATATGCAGGCCAATGGTTTTTATTTTGATTAATAAATATAATTTTTAACTGATATGTGCGTCTTTATACTCGATACATAAACACCGCAATTATTTTACCACCAACTTAATATATCTGTCACATAGAGTGTGAACAAACTAACAAAAACGCGAACGAAACGATTATGTTATGTCTCGTCTCCCTTTGAATATATCGATCGCTTGTCCGTCGCTTATCATTCCCTATGTGGGCGCGGCATCCTACATTAACGTCGATAAGCGCCCGTTCATAACAGGATGCCGATTATCGAGCCGGCATGTTGCAGGATGCAGCGGAACGGTCTAATCTCGGCTGGCTGACCTCTGTCGTGTCGTGTCGCACCGTCGGACAAAAGGATGGAAGGAGAGGGCGCGCGCGAGAGGGAGAGAGTGTATGTATGTATGTATGTATGTATGTATATGTGTGTGGAAGGAAGGAAGAGGTCAGACCAAACCGACTCGTCGATGGTTTCGCCAAGTAAGTGCTCGAGCATTGTGGCGGGCACAAAAGTAAGTGTGACCAAAGATCGTTAAGCCGTATCGGCGACTCTGGCTTTCAACGCTCCGCGATCTCGAGACCAAGAGGACCGTTTTTACTCGGCCGGGCTCGAGTCCAGCTTTCAGGACATACTTGCAGCATAAGAGAGAGAGAGAGAGAGAGAGAGAGAGAGAGAGAGAGAGAGAGAGAGAGAGAGAGAGAGAGAGAGAGAGAGAGAGAGACGGAGGGAAACCCTCCGTCTCGCCTCCTGCGTTCAGTCCTCGTTAAGTCGAACCGAGCCAGTGACCGCCGTAGCGAGTCTCGGGAGTGCTCTCGGGAGAAATGATTGCGCTCGTGTAATAATGGGACTTAATCGCGTATAATGATACCGTAAGACGGGGTTAGTTTGCACAGACGGTCGGGTAACTCCGCGCGAGTGGCGAAGAGTGTAGCCGGGGCTAATCTCCTCTCGGGAGCGTCTGTGTCCGAAGCGCGAAATGTTATTCGTTCCTCATATCGGGGTTCCCTTCTTTGTCTTTCACGGGCAAACGCGATTAATGCTGCGTAAACCAGGCTGAAGCGAGAGATAAGACTCGTTGTCGGTGGTATCGATTCTCTCGAGGTCTTAACGAGGACATGGACTTTTAGCGAGTTTCGGGCCGTAAACTCGGTGATGCCAGGCAATTTTCCCCCCTCCCCAAAAAAACCGACGAAAACTCCAAGTTCCGGATATACGTTTTCACGCACCCTGCACTTAGCGCGGAGGACGTAGCATCGCGACCCCTCCCGAAAGCTTTTCGAATAGCGTAACGTCCATTAACACGACCGACACCTTTGCAATTCTAACTGAGAGCCGCCTAACATCGATAACAATCGGAAGATTTCCACGTATAATTTCTAAAATTCAAGTTTTTTTTTTAAACAAGATTAAAAATTTGACGTTCCTTTAGCAAGCGTGGCTTGTGCTTCTTGTGCGATAATAAGGTAAACATATCGAATCACACCACGTTAATTCATTGAGTCACGCAATTAAGTGAGTAGTCGATGATTCTCACAAAAATCATAATTTCATTCGTTTTTAGGGTCGCTGAGTTCGAATCTGCCATCAGAATTTCGAAAAAATACGAACCAAGATGGAGGATGCAATATGGCATTTGAAAGGATATTTAGTTGACGAATCCGTACAAAAATTATTATTCTTCGCATTTTTGGGGTTACTGAGTTCGAATCTGTTATTCGAATTTGGAAAAAATGGAATCCAACATGTCCGACACAATTGTGTGCGAAATAAGCATATATTTCCAAAAAATATGATGCTTACTATATACGGATGATTGTTACTTAAGAACAAATAGAAATACTTATTTCATTGAGAAGATTGAATTCCTAGGTCAATTCTAATAACAAATTCGTGTTTAGCACATCCAAATTTATATAGAAACATGTGTCACTTTCTTTGCAAAGAAAAATCATCATTTGTCGGAATAATAATAAATAAATTATTTATAGCAAAATATTCGACAAATTTTCAAACTATCTGCACATATGTAACGAATTCAAGACTATGAATGTAAAGAGAAAAACGTTGAAAATTATCAAATTCAACGCTATTCCACAATTTTTGTGTTTTTCTTCAATATTTTGTTTATATCATGAAAAATATTAATATAACAAAAATTTATTAACGGATTCGTATAATCAGCGACTTTAAAATGATAAATATAATATAGAAAACTGCTTCTTTGTGGAAAAACAATATTTAGAATATCAACTTTTCAGCGCAATTCTACAAATTTTCGAAATTTAGCTTCAATATTTTGTTTAAAACAAAAAAGATACTTTATTTTACCCAAATCTGATAGCGGATTAGTAATTAGCAACCTCAAAAACATAAATTCAGGTGAAACAAACAGTATGTTTATGGGGAATATTTATTCAGCAACGAATTTATTCTAAAACAAATGCTTTTTTGTCTTAATTTGCTTATAACAAAGAAAATATAAACAATATTGCGAAAATCAATGAACACTTATCATAATTAAGTATTCAAATAGTGGATAAGCAAAAAAGAATCATTAAAATTGATGAATTCTGTGAAATATAATCGAAAAATGAAGAAAATATAGGCGGACATATGTGTCCCGCTGTGACGCAAAGGGTTAAGCAAAGACTAATTTTTGAAAGTTTACTTTTAAAATATAGTTTATTAAAAAAAAAATAAAATGATGTTAGGCAAGACTATGAATCTTATTAAAAGTTATTATTTTGTAAATTAACGAAAACACACATACAAATTAGAAATAAACAAGATTATTTATTTATATAAAAGAATTAAATGTGAACTGCAAATGTCTGCAAATGAATTACGCCCGCTGAAATTATAGGTCCCAATTTACGCCACTTATTATGTGCCAAATAACGCCACTCTTATATTCTATAAAAAGCATACAACTTTATAATATTATACCTTTTTATCATCTTTTATTATATCTTAAGCGTACAAAACTAAAACATTTTATATCATCTTTTATTATATCTTAATCGTACAAAACTGAAACATTTTATATCACTACTACTCAAAAATATATCATTTTATCATACTTACATTTTATCATATTTACAAGGTACAATGTCACTTCATAGGTTAATAATCATTTGGGAGCAAATTCAGTCGAAAATTGTCAAAAGTGACAGATTTTTTATATAGGCTTTTGAAATTGATTTTCACGGAAAATTACATTATATTTTCGTATTACTTGCTTTTGCGATCATTTGATACACTATCACGACTACTTTCTGGCAATTTTTAAACACTTTTACTCACAAGTAACACTATCCAACTGTCATTCACCACTTGGAATGAAACTTTGCTCTCTTATAAAACATTGAAAAATATTGAAAATCCGTTGTTTTATTCTTTTTCAAAACGTTTTTTAACCCCTTGACTGTCGGAGGCAAATTGTACCTTCTGGGACAAAAATGCGTTGACACAAAGTAACTCTGATGGTCATAAAATTCGGTATTCTAAAATGTTTTGGGTCACTAAATCCGAATATGATATCAAAATTTTTAAATTCAAAATAGCGGATCCAATATGACGGACATCGATTTCAAAAAATCAACATATTTTCATAAAACTCGGTATCCTAAGGTTTTTTAAGTCACTGAATCCGAATATGATATTAAAATTTCAAAATTAGGATACCGAGTTTTATAAAAATGTGTTGATTTTTCGAAATTGGTGTCAGCCATGTCGGATCCGCCATTTCCAATTTTGAAATTTTGATATATTCGGATTCAGTAATCCAAAAAGCCTTAGGATATCGAGTTTTATAAAAATATATTGATTTTTCAAAATTATTAGATGTACAAATGAATAATCCAAATTATTTTAAGCAGTTATGAAGTCAATTTTAAATTGAATAGATTTACCTGCTCTTTTGTGATTATGCAATGTTGATATATAGCTATTAAAAAGAACATATAGTTTGGTAAAAGGCCCAACATAACCTTCAAAAGTATTCAGTTTAGTACAGTCGAAAATGGCAACAGATAAGGTGCATATCCGACACTGCATTTTTTACGAATTCCAACAAGGAAAAAATGCTGCAAGAACGTGCGAATCGATTTGTTCCTTTCTCGGCGAAGGTGTTGTATCGTACGATGTGTGCGCATTTTGGTTTAAGCGGTTTAAAAGCGGTAATTTCAGTCTAATCGACAAACAACGCCCTGAAGGCCCTCCGAAGTGCGATAATGATGATTTGGAACAACTGTTCGCTGAGAATTCGGCACAAACACAAAAAGAGCTTGCAGAACAGTTGGGAGTAACGCAGCAAACGATTTCCAAACGCCTACATGAGATGGGAAAGATCCAGAAAGAAGGAAAATGGGTTCCGCATGAACTCACTGAAACCAACAAAAATCAACGAGTGGCAGCGTGTCTTTCTCTTCTCAATAAGCAGCGTCGAAAGTCTTTCTTGTGGAAAATCGTTACGAGCGATGAGAAATGGATACTCTATGACAATCCGAAACGCAGAAAGTCATGGGTAAATCCCGGTGAATCATCAAAATCGGTCGCAAAACCCAATCGCTTCGGAAAGAAGGTTCTTCTCTGCATTTGGTGGGATATCAAGAGCGTGCTTTATTATGAGTTGTTGGAACCGGGTGAAACCTGGCAGTTACTGCGGACTGCTACCAACATCAATTAATCTGCTTGAGTCAAGAATTGGAGAATTGGAAAACGCCCGTATACTGGCAAAGGAGAACATCCAGTGAAATTGTTGCATGACAACGCCAGGCCACACATTGCTTCCAATATAAAAGACACCATAATGAGTCTTGACTGAGACGTCTTGCAGCACGGCCGGCGTATTCACCAGACATTGCTCCATCCGATTATCACTTGTTCCGGTCGATGCAACACGCCTTATCCGATATGCACTTCCAATCAGTGGATGAGATCCGAAAATGGCTTGGCGACTTTATCGTGTCCAACGACGTAACATTTTTCCGAGATGGAATTCATCAGCTGCCTGAAAGATGGCTTAAAGTTATAGAAAGCAACGGCGAATACTTTGATTGAACAATTTAATTTACTTTCTTTTAAAATAAATCTTGAATGTAGCTGAAAAAATTGGATTATTTACTTGTACACCTAATAATGTCCGCCATATATTAGATCCGCCATTTTTAATTAAAACATTTTGATATCATATTTAGATTTAGCGACTTAAAAAACCTTAGAATACCGAATTTTATTACTATGAAGCTTATTTTGTGTCAACGCATATTTGTCCCACAAGGTACGATTTACCTCCGACAGTCAAGGGGTTAAAAAGCGTTTTGAGGAAAAATGAAAAAACGGATTTTCAATGTTTTTCAATGCTTCATAAGAGAGCAAAGTTTCATTCCGATTGGTGAATGACAGTTGGGTAGTGTTACTTGTTAGCTGTGTTTTATTAGGTACATAGAATAAGCTAAGGTGGCATAATTCGGTACGTTTACCTTACTCGATGCATGTCTCACATGAATTTGTAAGACTGAACGTCAAATAAACGCAGCGAAACAATGGCTGCGGACAGAATTCCGCCGCGATAAAGTAGCGAATGAAAAATCGCGAAGACGTAGCACTACGTCCGCGGCTCTTAACTTGAGCCGCGAAGGGACGCGGTACTACATCAGCGGTCGCGAACGTGTTAATTTCAGAATTTCATCGCGTGCGCTCAGATCCGAAACTTCCCGTGAGGTAAGCACTTTCGCGGAGCGAGCGATGATACGTCTCTCGCGTTGAGTCTCACAGCAACGCACGTATTTATTAACGTAAGTCATCAAGAACCGCTTGATGAGAGGAGCAGGTGTTACGTTAGCCTTAGTCGAGTGTACAGTTATAGTGAAGGAAGGAGGAAAAAAACATGAATAATCGCGAGCCAATGAAACGAACGCACGTAAACACGATTCGTAGGTATTTTTCTGCGATTTTATTACACCTCTCGGGCATTTCGACGATGGCGTCGATCCTCGACGTGCTCGACCGCTCGATTTGTGTAACGTGCGCCTCATGCAAATCGAGAACATGAGCGGCACTTTGTATAATTCGACGATAAATAAAGTTAAGGCTTAATAAAGATACGACTTTCAGAGTGCACGTTGCGTCCCCTCCCCTCTTCCCCCCTCCCCACCTTATATAGACCGGTATTCCTCCCTGCGCGCTAATAAAATATTTAATGCGACGCGACGTGAAAGCGTCGTCCCGAAAGCGGCGTATACAATCGATTACATAACGGATTGCATTCCGCAACGTGTCGCAGGCGTGAATCGCATTAGCGAGTCAGGGCCGATCTTTGAAAGTCAGATTTGTGCGTCGGCCGGATTGTTTCATTGTCGATAGTACGATCGACACGGTGTGCCTCATCGTCGCCGAGCGACTCTGTTTCCAAAAGTGATAAATTCGCGCTCAACGCACGTTTGTTCGCGCTTCGCGATCGCTTAATGCACACACACCGGATCGCGTGATCAATATAACACGACGAATTACCGTCGACACGAAGTATCGTAACCGATAATCGCGGGAGAGTAGCTCGACTAGAAATTATGATCAGGTGCGCCCGATATTGCACGAAGACCTAATAGGATGAGTGAAGAGTAATAATATCAGGTTAGACCTTACAAACATCCTGGTGACGTCCTGGTGAGTAAGAAAGACTTTTTAAGGTTATAATGGTTGGGTCTATATTAACCACTTTGTTGGCTCTGAGAAATAGAAGTCAACTGACCCGAAATGGCAACATATAAATCATGCTTGAATTTTATAAACGTCCGTACTAAAATGTTTTTCGGGTGGCTGAGTACGAATTTGAGGTCAAAGTATGAAAATTCAAAATGGCGAATCCAAAATGGCGCCTAAAAAATGTATCTTATTTTTCATGAAATTTGATATGTAAGAATTTTCCAAGTTACTGAATATGAATTTCAAGATTCAAAATGGCGGATCCAATATGGTAGTCAAAAAAAGGAAATTGTTGTGATTATTGTGAAACTCGATATCTAAAGGTTTCTCAGGTTGCTAAAAACGAATTTGAGTTTAAAACTTGGAAATTTAAGACAGTATATGTAATATAGCGACTAGACCTTTTTTTATAAATTTAATAAAGAAATATTTTGGATCCGCCATTGTGAATTGCTGTATTTCGACCTCAAATTCTTATTCAGTATAAATTCTTTTTTCTGGCCCGCCTTGGATCCGTCATTTTAAATTGCCATATTTTGACTTCAAATTCTTATTCAGTAACCTTAAAAACCTTTGAGTACTAATTTTTACGAAAATCGGACCAGTCAATAAAAAAATTAACGATGTGTGCATTAGTACGTCAATGCCAACGAAGCGGTTAAGGCCTTAATGTACAAAGCGTTTCAAGTACGCCTGATATTGTGTAAGGAGCTAATAGGATGAAGGTAATCCTAATCAAGTTAGACTTTATAATGTCCTGGTAACAATTAAGAAAGACCTTTTTAAGGTCATAATGGTTGGATCCATATTAGGGCTTTAATATATAGGGTGTTCTATGGGAAGTTGCTGAAACTAATCAGCTGTCATTTTCGAATGTATTCAGTTATCATAAAATTGTCATTTTCGAATGTATTCAGTTATCATAAAAACAAAAATTGCGTTGAAAAGAGGAAAGTCTGCAATTTTTAATGAGTATAAGAAAAATTTTTTTAAATGTTAGTTAATCAATTTATTTTATTGGAAAAATGATAAAAAATATGCTAGTAATCTAATAAGTAAGCTAATAATAAACATTTTCGAAGAGCACGCATCATCCGAATTTGTACAAAACTCATTATTTTACGAAAACTCGTAAAAACTTTTTTTTTTAACGTGTAATCTTTAATATTACTGACGACCTTTTTCATAGCTGCTATTAAATCTGGCACCGTTTTTAGGTTTCCGGCATAACAATTGTCTTTAATGTCGTCAGAAATATGCTTCGTCCGTGTAAATTATCAATTTTTCATCAAGATCTCCATCTTCAAACATTTCATTTATTGTCTTGCAAAATTTTACACGTTTTATCATAGTGCGTTCAGTTAGCAATTGATGAGATGTTATTTTATACGGATGCATGTTCAGGAAATATTTTGAAATCCTGTGTACCGTTATTTTTGATATTTGAAGGACTTGGGCAGCTTTCCGAATGGAAGCATTTGGATTTTCTTCAAAATAATTCTCAATTTCTTCAATATTTCTTTCTACAGCTACAGACACGGAAGGACCTGGCAGGTCTTCATGTCTACGGTCTTGGATAGTTCCATATTGCATAAAATTATCGATAATTCTGTCAAAAACAACGCAAGAAATTATTTCAATGCAAATTTATTGCCAAAAATGGGGTGACGTAACGCCGAAGTTTAAACAATTAATGAATTCTAACCTTTTCAGTGTTCAGTTTTCGCTCGTAAGTTTTTGTGTTCTGTATTTAGTACGTATTTAGTACGAAACCCTCTATATGGTAGTACTTATGGTACCATATGGTAGTACTACCATACTTATAGTACTATATATATATATATACTTTTCCTCTAGAAAAGAAGCACTCGATAAGATAGACCTTTTCTTCCGTCGTTAGATTACTCAGATTTTGACGCGCACAAACCAGAATAAAACTGCGGACCCTCAGACGGACGACCATTAACCTTAAGACCCGTTCTAAAGTCAGGAAGGAAAGAACCAATCGTTTAGTTTCCACAGCTTCCCGTGGGACACCCTGTACCAACCTAGTCTAACATATAATAAGGATTAGTTGGTCGGGTCTTTGTCGGAATTCTTATTCATTGTACCTAATGCAGCTTGCACTATCAGGTTTTAACAAGGACTATTTGTAGCTAATTATCCCTTTCCCTTGACAGTCAATAGCCGTAAAATTAACGTAATCCGCAACCTTTCTCTAAAACACTACCTTGTGATCTTGCCACGTTCATTTTTTACAGCTCCTTTTATCGACTCAAGGATAAAAGATACTTTTCAGGATATTTTACAAGTATACCCTTAGGAAAAATTACTTTAAATTTTCAAATCACTTATAGTTAACTGTAAGTAATTTATAGTTAACTATAAGTAACTTTAGGTAACTATGAGTAACTTTAAGTTAATTGGAACATCTTAAGTAATTTTTCCTAAGGGATGCTCAAGCGATTTGAAGCGTTCTCTCATACAAATATCTTTTTATTTGGAAATGGCAAGAATTTTCAGCGTGCCATTTCTCACTTCTGATGTCGCAATCCAATGTAGCTGCGGCGAACAGTCGAGAGCCTTAATCTGAAATAAAGCGTGATAAGAATTCAATAAGGCAATTTAATAAGAGTTTGACTACGAATCCTTAATAAGTTCCTGATATCCATGCTGCGTTATATGATTTATTAGGACCTGATAATCTTATCTTATCCGACTAAACCTGACGACCAAACGAGGTTAATCTGATCAGGATCCATAAGATAAATTTCTAGTCGGGAGATTTCTTATTCATCTCGCGCCTGGAAGTGTCTCGTCAAGCAAAAGACACCCACGTGAACTGATCGATCGCAGGCTTGAACACGAAATTTCGAAATTTTTTGCGGACATCGAGGCGCAGGATGTGAAAGAAAGAAAGAGAGAAAGAGGGAGAAGGAAGCGGGCGAGGAAAAATTCTAGCACCTCGTGCGCACCTACGCAGCCCAATGCCGGCCCGCGTTTCCGCGGCTGATGTTGGTCCCGGGCAATTCCGCGACTGCGTGTCTGGCTTCGCCGGTGCTCGTCGATAACTGTCCGCACGATATATCCCGGAACGGCGTGCACGTGCCGCAGCATCAGGTACGTATCCCTCGTATCGCGAGCGAGTTTCAGCTCTGAAATGCCATAGCGGAGAGTCGGATACTGGGAGAGGCTTCGGCTTCGGTCTTTGGTAAAAATTCGAGACGAAAGCTCCGCGACATCCATCGACGCACAGTGGGACGTTTGTACCAAAAAGTTGACCAAAATTATTTTTTTACGAATTTCGGTTTAAAACGTGTTACTAATTATATACAAGGTGTCCCATTTTATTTTTGGCAATAAAACTTCGAAAAATATGGAAGATGGGAAAATGTTTCAGACAAAAGTTGTATGATTTCAAGGGAACATAAAATATCTATATCAGTTTGTTTACATTACAGATGGCATCACTTTTAAAATATCCACTGATCATTACTTTTCGTAAATGGAAACTCGAATTTTTTATTATGTCATCCTTTTCTACCAATTAATTTGAACAATTTTCGTTTGAAATATTTTTTTATTTGCTTAATATTTTTTGAGATATTTCAGGAAAACTTGGTAACTTTTTCAATATTTAACTTACGATATCTCGCTGTTTATCAGAAGAAAAAATGATACTAGACTTTTTACTCTACTTGGTCTCAAAAATATATTGTTACAATAACACCCTGACTTTTGTTAATTTGATAATTTTGAAATTTCCAAAAGTCGATAAATTAACAAAAGTTAGGGCACTATTGTAACAATATATATTTTTGAGACCAAATAGAGTAAAAAAGTCTAGTACCATTTTTTCTTCCGATAAACAGTTAGCGAGGTATCGTAAGTTAAATATTGAAAAAGTTATCAAATTTTCCTGAAATATCTCAAAAAATATTAGGCAAATAAAAAAATGTTTCAGACAAAAGTTGTTCAAATTAATCGATAGAAAAAAATGGTATAATAAAAAATTCGAGTTTCCATTTAAGAAAAGTAATAATTATTGAATATTTTGAAAGTGGCGCCATCTGTAAACAAACTGTTATAATTTTTTTATGTTCCCCTTGAAACCATACAAACCTTTGTCTGAAACATTTTTCCATATTTTTCATATTTTTCGAGATACTTACCTGTCAAAAATAAAATGGGACACCCTAATATGATCATTATAAAGATTTCGTATAAGTTTTTCATGAAATAAAGTGCAAATATGTATGTAAAAATATTTTAATAATTAAGAAAACATAATATTCCACGTCAATAAGTATTCAACTAGGCAAACTTCAAATTTCTTCATCCAATGAATGTATTTCATCCTCAGAATCAACATCATTTTTATCTATTGAAATATCTCCTCTTCTTGACGTAGGGTCAGTGAGAAGAAGCATATCCAATGTCTCCTTTAAAAATGGCTTAGATTTCTTTTTTGGTACAGGTCTTATATTTGTTAGTAACGGGTTAAAACTTAATAGAAGTCTGTTGATTATGTCCATATTACAAAAGAAAACAAAAAGAAACAAAAGGAAACTTCATAACGTCTAAATAAACTTTGGACAAAACCTAATTTACGTTTAGGGAAACAAAAGTAATTACTAAAATTATATCCGCGGTTTTCCGCGGCTAATTCTTTCTGATATTTTATCCGGAGAAATTACTCCTTCATTGCATCCAAGAAACGTAACAGAGATATACCCTGAAGTATAACTAAATCCTTCGAGTTTGACATCGAGAACGCAAAAGGATACATTATTGAATAGTATTTTCAAAATCGTATATCTACGTGAATAATAATTCAATTGCAATAAATATAGTCTAAAATGTTTTCTCATATCTTCCTCGAAACAATCCATAACGAAAAATTTCGCGCTGCCACTTCTAAGAATTTCTTAAAATTCGAAGATCGTACGTTATAAAGCGCTGAGAATTGATACGCGCAATACGAATAATATCCAAATTCTGACTAACCAAATCACTTCATGTTATCGCGGATGAACAAAAGCATAGCGGCCCATTATTCCGCAGATATTCAAGTGTCTAGGACAGTCATTCATGTAGAGCAGGAATGATTTTAATAAAATTCACCTTTGGCCAGCTTTTCAGGCCGAACATCCCACAGTGCGACGGGGGAGACGCTGGGAGAAGGGTGTGAGAAGTCCGGGAACGGCATATCGACGTTTCGTGTATTCGAAATAATTCTCCAGCGACGGGAATCCACCGTTCGACGAGAACGGATCTCCTTCGAGGTCGACTCGGGACGGATTTCGAAAAGCGAAAGAAGAACAACCAGTCGTGGGCGGGGGGGGGGAATTGGCCGAAGGCCGCGTAAGTTGCAGGATCTTGCGAGCAGTCCGTGGTTTGCGGTGTTTCGGGAGTTAATCTAATCGCAACACGCGCCGCGTGCGTGCAGCGAGTAGCACCAGCGAGTCCTTGCGGGATGAGAGTTAAATTAACTTATGGGTTAATTAACTTTCGGTCTCGTAATTACGCTCGCCGTCTTCCCTCACCTCGCGGCGACTTTTAATCCGGGATCGTTAAGGCGCGTGGCTCCGGCCTCCCCCTCCCCGATGTTGGGGTCTCATTTTTCATCCGGTTAGCGTCGGAAGTTCGCGTCGTGTGCGAAAACGTGACGCTTATTAATGACACGCCCGGTGGATTAATCCCGCCGTGCGCTCGCGCCCGCGCAAGCGCCTCGTCCGCGTATACAGTCGTGGACAAAATTAAGTGGACACTGCATAAATTTTGACAAATCCTGTTTCATTCGAATGTAGTAAATAAATTTTAAATTTTGAACGTAAAACTTGTTGACATGAAAGAACATTAATTTAGTATATATAATTGTAAAAACAGTGTTTCTGTAACTCTTTACATATATTTATTCATATGGTTAGCATTTAGACTTTGGACAAAATTAAGTGGACAAATAGAAAATTTTATATTCAAAGTGGAACAATATAAACAAACATTGGGCTTTATTTAGCTAATATGTGATGTTATTGCGTCCTCAGTGTACGTTGTGATCCTTGTACCAGTATCATTTTGGAAACGAATAATATGGAGCGATGAAAGTAAATTTGAATTACTGAATAAAAAAGGAGAGCACACGTGTGGAGGAAACCGAACGAAGCTCTAAAGAAGCAATGATGTTGTACCAACAGTCAAGTATGGAGGAGATGTAATAATGATATTGGCTTGTTTTTCGTGATATGGGATTGGAAATTTAGTAGCTGTAGATAGAATCATGAATGCTGGATAACTATATTGACATTTTAAATGAAAACTTAGAAGAATCAATTCTAAAAATGGATCTCGATAAGGAATGGATGTTTCAGCAAGACAATGATCCGAAACGCACAGCAAAGAAAACGAAACAATTTTTCCAGAATTGTAAAATAGAAGTTCTTGAATGGCCTCCACAAAGTCCGGACCTTATCCCAATCGAAAATTTATGGAGTTTACCGGATGCAGAGATTCCATTAGAAAAACGCAATAATAAAGAAGAGTTTTTAAATGAATGGCAACTAAAATTTCAAAGAATTGATAAACTAATTATCTTGTATAAAACTTGTTGAAAGTATGCCACGACGTTTACAAGCAGTAATAAAAGCAAAAGGCTACAATACAAAGTATTAATACTTACTTTCTATAAAGTGTCCACTTAATTTTGACCATGTGCAGTTTTATGTTATTATCATTAATCAATAAAAATTCTAATATATTATTTGTTACAATTGGTTTTTCTTTATATTTTGTCAAATTATACTCCGTTAATTTAAATAAGCAATAAAGGTTTGATTTTTTGACATTATTAGTTAAATTGAATTAACCTTTTGTTATTTATGATACCTGTCCACTTAATTTTATCTACGACTGTATCTGTCTGTAATAGCTGCTCTATCTCCACGTTGCCGTTGAAAGTAACACGGTCGATCGCTAAGCAGCAGCGACATTCGGCCGAACGACTCGTCTGCGCGGCTTTTTTCTCACTCGGCGATGCGATACGTTCACATAATTCCGCGCGATCGAGTCGGTATAACTTTATGATTACTTGAAGAGATCATTTTCCGTTGAGGTCGCAGATGATCCCGAGTGAGCGCGTTTGAACGACTTTGGCCTCCTCAAAACCGAGTCGTTCGGACCTAATTCCTAATTAACCGACCCGATTTCTAATTAACAGTTCACGTTACTTATTAATCCTTATTAACAGTTACGTTTCGATATGTTCAGTTTCGAACAGATACGTTTGGTGCGTCTTATCTGCGAGGCAGATGGAGCAAGTCGATCGAGTTGACGAAATGAAAGATAAGCCAAAGTTAAGTCTCGAAGAACTCAATAGCGAAGCAGCCGCGAACTATGCCGTGAACCGAGACGCGAGATAATTTCAATAAATAATCCGCGTCCAAGAGACGTAATACGTGCTCCATAATGCATTCCCGAATTAAAAATAGATACCGTCATTGCGACCAAGTGTTCCATCGTGCGGCTGCCGCTCCGATCGGAAAAATCGACGCATCGCCGCGCGATCCCGATTTTTCCAATTTCCCGAAAGCCGCTCGCGCCGCTTACGTAGTGCTCTCCTTCGAGTTAAACGCAGATTCTCCTCACCCTTCAGCGGCGAAATTGCACTGTCACAAATGCGCGAAAGGCTCTCGGAGACGATCATTCTCGGTCTTGTTGCAAATCTTGGAAATTTCCATCACGCAAACGTTTGCAGGGTAAACTCGGGTGAAATAAGTAAAATTCATCCATGATGTTCGCAATATTGTACTGTAAATATCGATTACCTCTGAGAATTACCTGAAAACACGCACTATTTGGGAAACATCGCAAATTGCAGCTTAAGGTAAACCTACCGAATTACGCCAGGTTAAGCAAAGACTAATTTTTAAGAGTTTATTTTTAAAAAAGTAAAGTGATGTTAGAGACAAGACTATGAATCTTATTAAAAGTTATTATTAATTTGCAAATTAGCGAAATACACACATACAAATTAGAAATAAACAAGATTATTTATTTATATAAAAAAATTAAGTGCGAATTGCAAATGCCGCGAATTACGTCCACTGAAATTGTAGGTCTCAATTTAGGCCACTGATTATGTACTAAATGACGCCATTTTGTTATATTTTATAAAAACCGTATAACTTTATAATACTATACTCTTTTATCATCTTTTATTATATTTTAATCGCATAAAACTAAAACATTTTATATCACTACTACCCAAAAATATCTCATTTTATCATATTATGAGGTACAATGTCACTTCATAGGTTAATAATCATTTAGAAGCAAATTCAGTCGAAAATAGTCAAAAGTGACAGATCTTTCATATAGGCTTTTCTGAAATTGGTTTTCATGGAAAATTACATTATATTTTCATATACTTACTTTAGCGGAGCCATTTTACACTATCACGACACCTTTCCGGCAATTTTTAGACACTTTTATTCAACTTTTATTACACGTTTTATTACACGCATAGAATAAGCTAAGGTGACGTAATTCGAGTCAGTGGCGTAATATGGTACGTTTATCTTAATTAATTTTTATTTTAATACAAAAGTATCAAATTGGGTGTATCTTTTTCCAATACAAATATTGGAATTTTTGATAAATATTTACAATAACGGACCATGCTTCATATATTGACATATATTATAGAAGTAACCCACCTGAGTAATAATTAAAAGGTTTTAGTCGTCGCTCATTGTTTATTAAAAAAGTTATAAATAAATGAAATTTTATAGATTATAGAGCCCATTTTCTTTTGACACAATGTACATTAAACAATGTTAATCAGTACGTATAAGCGGGAGAGGGGCTTTGCCCCTCCCCCGCACGCCGTTCCCAAACAAATCCTAGCCTAACCTAACTTATTGCATCTTCATATATTTTTGGACATTGTTGAAAAAGTCCTCTTAAGATCTATCACCTAGCCCAACTTAACTTATTATATCTGCATATAATTAAGTATTGTGAGTTTTAAGGAGATCTTTTCAACAACACCCAACAATATATAAGGATGCAATAAGTTAGGTTAGGTTAGGATTTTTTGAGGAGGGAGTGCGGGGCAGGGGCAAAGCCTCTCTCCCGCTTATATGTACTGTTTCCTATGTTTCTATGTATACACTATGTTTGGATTAACTATATAGAAGAGTGTTGTAATTGGTTCATTATTCCTTGCAAGTGTGTTTTATAGGTCTAATGTCAACAACAGCTTATTTCATTTCGGTAAGAAATGAATAAACAACTTATGTAAAAGCAACTTATCATACGATACGACGCGACGATAAGAACTATAATATCTATATATAGTGTCCGAAAATATTACATCATATTCATTAAACTTTCTTTCTTAATAAATTTTTAATAAACAATGAGCGACGGTTAAAACCTTTTGATTATTGACTCAGGAGGGTTATTTCTATATATCAATATGAAGATTGTAGGAGAGTGATCCGTTATTGTAAATATTTACCGAGTTTTTTTACAATAATTATTACTTTCATTCATTATCGTTAAAACAAATAGTATAAGTCATTAAGCATGAAATGTCCGATTTCGA
The DNA here is from genome assembly GCF_003227715.2 of Harpegnathos saltator. NCBI lineage: Eukaryota > Metazoa > Arthropoda > Insecta > Hymenoptera > Formicidae > Harpegnathos > Harpegnathos saltator. The sequence continues at coordinate 84,635 of NW_020230625.1, forward strand.
ATCAAAAGTTTGGTTTATTATATCTCAAACTAGAAATAGTAAAATTAATCAAAGTATGCGCCTAAAGTAATTCTGCCATCTTAACGGTAGCTCATTCATGCCAGCAGCGAAGAAGGCTGAAGAGCGAGTGACGATGAAATCGCGGAAGGCGTTTTCCACAGCCTGTCGAGAATTGAATATTTTTCCTTGCAAGAAGTAGCCCAGTACCTGGAAGAAGTGGTAGTCAGTTGGTGCAACGTCTGGTGAATATTACAGGTGATAGAGAGTTTCCAAGTCCAGCTGCTGCAGTTTGAACAATGTTGTTTATGCGACATGTGGTCGAGCGTTATCTTGCAAGAGGATTGGTCTGTCTCTATTGACCAATCTCGGCTGCTTAATCGCAAGCATCCTCATCATTTCGTCCAGTTGATTGCAGTAGACAACCGCTGTAATCGATTAACCAGGTTTCATGAAACTGTAGTGGACAATACCAGCGCTGGACCATCAAACAGACACCATTAGTTTTCTCTTGTGAATATTTAGTTTCGGATTGTGTTTTGGCACTTCATTTACATCCAACCATTGTGCCGAATTGCTTGCGATTGTCGAAAAGAATCAATTTTTCATCACACGTAATAATACGATGTAAAAATGGCTCGCCTTTATGTCGTGATAGTAAAGAAAGGCAAGCTTCGAGACGATTTCTCTTCTGAAGTTCGTTTACTTCACGCGGAACCCATCTATCCAACTTCTTTACCTTGCCGATTTGTTTCAAGTGATCCAATATCGTTGGAATAGTAACGTTAAATCTTGATGCTAATTCACGCGTAGTTTGAGAAGTATTCGCTTCCACTACAGCTTTCAGCTCATCATTATCCACCTTGGTCTCGGGTCGCCTACGTGGCTCATTTTCAAGATTAAAATCGCCAGAACGAAACTTTTCAAACCATCGACGTACTGTGCGTTCATTAGCCGCATCTTCACCAAACTTTGTTGATATTTCGAGTTGTCTGCGCTGCATTGGTTCCACGACGGAACTCATTAAAAAATAACACGAATTTCTTACTTATCCATGATTATACAAAGATTGTTGTAACAAAGACATTTCGAAAGATAATCACAAACCAAAACATGCGTTTGAAAGAGTGACGATGTATCCTCACAAGAAAGAAAGCCAAGAACTGTAAAGGTGAATGTTAGAGATATCGACTGTCTAACTTAGTACTTAAGGAAACCGGACATTTCACATTTAACGACCTAATAAATATTGTTTTCCAACAACAAAATATTATGGTCGGATATATTGGGATGTGTCCGGCGTGTCAGGACCTTTACCTTATTTGTAACGCGTACATTTACCGCGTCGCGTAAACGTACACGTGTCCGCCATTGTTATCGAGCAAGCGAGCGCGTCGATATTATCTTCCGCGCGGACTCGTCAATTTGATCGGATGAAGCGCGAAAAGATTTCCAGCGAGAGACCCGATATCAGCAGCGGCCTCGTTCGCCCCGACGAACGATCGCGCGCGTCGCGTCGCGTCGCGTCGCGGCGCATCGCCGGCACCGGCGCACGAGTGGAAGTACGCCGCCGGTGGTGGTCGCCGCTGCGTTGTTGTCGTCGTCGTCGTCATCGTCGACGACGACGACGACGACGACGACGTTTGCGCGAATCTCGTCAGTCGGCGACGGGTTGCCTGTTCGTAGCGTGGGTGGTGTACGCGCGCGCGTCGACGGGCGGGCTCGATTCGATTAAACTTCACCGCGCGACCCTCGTCGCATCGCCGCCGCTCACCGCGGGGTGAGACCTCGTGCCAAGCGGCTCGTTATGCCGTGCGCAACCCCTCGCGCGCGTCAGCGTTACGCCAGCGTCGAGGCGAGGCGAGGCGAGGCGAAAATCGGGACGCGCGAGCCGCGGCGCCTCCAGCACGTTGCCACCGGAGGAGCGAGCTGAATCGTCGGGCAGCCGCCTACTTTGCCTGTCGGCGGATTCCGCTGCGTCGAAGAGGTAACTGCTGAAGGGAGCCTGCTCCGCGAGCTCCGCTGGTAGCACGGTCGGGACGTGGTCGGGACGAGGCTAATCGTGACACGGTTTCGCGTAATCGCGTTGAGCTCGCGAGATCGCCGGCTGTGAATCGGAATTCAGTTCATGTCGCGCTTCGCAGTGTGTGTGTGTGTGTGTGTGTGTGTGAATCTCGCCGGCGTTCATCCTGGGTATCCTACGCAACCTGTGTGTACTCGCGTTCCCGCCTTTCACGCTGCCGACGGTCACGGGGATGTCGAGGATCCCGCTCGACGCTCACTCGACGCGGCTGAAAGCTCGAGTCGAAGGGTCCAATCGCAGCTTTCAAGCGTCTCAGCGAACTCGACGATCGGTCTCACGCTCCTCTTCTTGAATCGAGAGTGAAGCCGTACCTGCCGCGACCTGCACGCGTCGACGTCATCTGTCACCGCGCGACGTGATCGTTCTCTTCGGACCTGCTCGTCCACGTTTGCGAGAGAAGTGCTCGTTTGACCCTTTAACGCCCGACTTTTTTATAAGTGTTTTAAGAATAAAATTTGAGTTCTTTTGAACTGAGACTATAAGTAGTGATAACCAAAAATAATATCAGAATTTTAGATCTACGAAAGATCGACTGCCTTTCCAAGCAGAAACTACTCCCAGAAGCGAAAAATACGCCTGATCGATGAAATCTTTCTTCTCAGTTTTAATAATTTTATATCATACCTCATGGTTGGAAAAATTCCTCGAAACATAAAACTCATATTCAGAACTTGATCTTTATTTATCCGGAATGGAATATAATAAATGAGTACATAAAGTTTTCGCTTTTCGTTTGTTGGCTTCGTTAGTTTGGTTTTTTTTTATCGTTCGTTTTTTGTATATTGGTAAAATATGACTTGGATCTTAAAAGCATATACGAAATGAGCAACCTATACAGAGAAAAATAAAGGGTAATCTATACGACATAACTCAAGTCAGCTTGACATTTTTTAGCTGAAACTTTACTATATTTGTGAGTGAAGTTTATCATTCAGAGCGTCAAGCTTACTATTTTAGAAGAATATCTTATAGATCACCATTTAGATAGTCAATCGTCCCTTCATTTTTCGCCGCTTAAAAAAACTGTAGGTCACCAGGTTTCACGAATATAGATTGATTTCTTGATTTTCGTGTCCACCATATTGGATTTGCCATTTTGAATTTCTGTATTCTTTTAATTTCACATTTTGCATCTGAGAAAGCTTCCAAATGTATAACATTATTTACAGTGCACTTCTAGATGTCAATAACAATGCTAACTGTGCCTACTTGGAATTTGACAAAACATGTTATCATTAAAACTGAGCTAAAAACAAACTAAACCGAATCCACATACAATCTATATACCATTTTTTAGAAGAAGAATTCACCATTACAGTGCATTACAGTGCAGATGCAAAGGAAACGAAAATATCTCCTTTTTCGACTAAGTTATGGATTCTTAAATGCGTTTCTGCCAACTATAGTTACCGGTAGGTGTTAAAGGGTTAATTTCACGGCTAATCCGACGAAATGGCCCTTTCGCCCGCGCCCTAAGTCACGTCGTCTCACGTCCTTTGCATTCTATAGGCCAGCTCTGCGCGGCTCCGCACGCGATCTTCAATTACACACACCTACGCTCCCGACGGGAGAAATATTTGTTTTATCTGGTGTCTCCTCGTATCTAACCATACATATATGGCCTGCCGGCTGTCGTATCGGCAGGGTATCGTTTCCGTTCGAACCGCTTGAACCTTGGTATTATTACACCGCCAGCGGTACACACGTAACGGAAGTCACGTTGCAATCTAATTCGCGCGTCGGTCGATAAGTCGCCGAGCTATCGTGCTATTGTTTCGTATCGTTTCGCGGCTGTCGAATGATCCCAAGGCGCACGTTTCTCAAGATTCTCGTCCATCTCCGTTTCCTCACTTCGCGTCAGTCTCGATAAACATTCGCTCGGGAACATCGAGCGCACCTTTAACTCGTGCACCGGCTGACACATTCGTGTTACGTGACGATCCGCGCGTATCAATGAAACCGCTTCTAAGTCATGTTTTTTCTCGCGCACGGACGGACAGGCGCGAAGGAGACTCGCGATCGGTCTAATCTGCGTAAATAATCACGATAGATCATGACGCGAATCGTTGCTCCTTCGCGATAGAAAAAGAAACGCGACGGGAATAATTGACGTGTGTTTCTAGAAGAGAAGAGAGACGCGTCGCTGAAACATTACGGCTCTCTCTCTCTCTCTCTCTCTCTCTCTCTCTCTCTCTCTCTCTCTCTCTCTCTCTCGCTCTCTCTCTCTCTCGCTCTCTCTCTCTCTCTCTCTGTCTCTTTCTGCGTACTTCGGGAAACCGGAGATACGAGAATATATAAATAAATTTTCAAGAGAACAACTCGAAGGAGATTTCCTCGTCGTTATTATCTAAATGAAAAATACGTGTCTCTTGCGCAATGATAATTGGCACGCGTAGAATGACTTGACGTTAGTTTTATCTCCGATTATCCTGGAGGCGACATTGATATTTTTCCTCTTAACAAACGCTTACGAACGAATTTATAATAATTGAGGGAGCGTGAAGTAATCGACGGGGATTTCCTCATCGTCGTCGCTTAGCAAAGACAGAAATACACTTAGAGCGCGATGCTGGTCGACGCGTTGAAAAACAACCGAACGTCGTCGCTTTGATCCATCGTCGATCTCGCGAGCAGACGGAGCGCTAAATTTTAAACAATTTTCCGGACACTTTGCTTCTGTTTCGTCTCGCACGAGAGTCTTGTTACCAGCTCGTTTCATCGACGCTCTCCCTTTCTCCTCCTCCGCGATAATCATTACGTTATTACACCTTTACCGCGCCTCGTAATTTCGGCGAGCTAAACAAATTAGTAGGAATTAATCACTAAAAAAATCACTAATTTCAGGACAAGCGGAATCATCTAAATTTTTGAGGATTTTACTCTTAGATATGGCCTCGAGAGGATTCCTCTGAAATTAAGAGGAAAATATTATCATTAAATTATTATAAATTTTTTATACTATACAGATTATTTAATCTTCTTCTTTTTTAAGAGGATTATTATTTATTCTTACTGTATTTTATTCTTACTGTGTAGTATAAAGCATAAATACTGCATTTTCAGTTAATTATAACAAACTTACTAATATCAAAACACAAAACTAAATGATAATCCCATGATGCACAGCAAGCATCAGAAGCATCGCGGAATATAACAGAAAGTTAAACCCACAAACAATTTTTTCAATTCGTGGAACATCCAATGTTTGGACTTCTGAAGAGGAATTCAACCATTTATAAAGTTTTATAAATTTATTTGGAGACAGAGTTCTCTCTCGCGATGCGAATAGTAAGGCGCCATCGTATACACAACGATATATCGTCGTTGGCATTTTTCGTAAATGTTGTTAACAACGATATATCGTTGTTCGGCACTATAAGGGTTAAGTTGATTTTCTCCAAAAATTCTTGAACTTCGTTCACGACGAAATACCATGGAAAAACAACACAAACTGAACAGCAATCTCTCTTCTTCCTTTCCTTTATCCTTGTTTTTTTAGACGTCCATAAAATAAATGTGGCGACGATCGTCATATACACAGAGACAGAGAGAGAGAGAGAGAGAGAGGGAGGGGGGGAGGGGGGAATGTGTGTGCTTTGTGTGAATAGATGGAAGAGGAAAAACGCCGACAAGCGTCTCTCCTGATATAAGAGGAAAATTAATTGATACAAGAGAAAATCCTCTTGAAATAAGAGGAAAACAGTTGAAATAATATCTAATAAATTTTAAATGAATGGTTCACTCGAATCGCGCTTTAACGATGGAGGAATCCTTTTTCTGCAAAAGCCCTCGCTCAGAATGTGAGACTATGGGAAAAATCACTTTACAAATAGAACCCTTTTTCTTTTGGGCGAACAATCGAGCGTTTCGGTCCTGCCTGCGGCTGTTTTGCTCCGAGAGACGCTGATTTTCATATATGGGTCACCGGAAACTCAGCCAGGCGCGATTTCTTATCGGAGATACGCGTATCCGTCGGAGCGCAATTGCCGGAGTCGGCCCCGGGGATTTGACGTCGCGGCGGCGCGCGGCTGCTCTCCGGCCGAGAGGAGAGCGTACAAGTTGGTCGCACAAACGGCATTTATCTAATCAGTTTGATGCCTCGCCACTTTAAGAATCGTTACGGTGGCACGTCCTATCGTACTCGCCCTTTCTTCCATCGGGATTCAATGCGCGTCCTGCGTATTCCAGACAAATCACGAGCGACGTGCACGAGCGGTAGGTAAGGCGTCACGAAGGCCATCAAGATAACTAATCGAGAGCCGACACTCTGTACGTTCATTCCGTGACACCTTCTAACGACGTACACGACAGCACTAACGACAAACGCGCGGTAATTCCAGCAATGAATTTCTAATATTCACGGTCAATTTCAAACGCGAGTCACACTCTAGACGCTACACTGGCGCGCACGAAGATTAGTCGTCGCTATTTTTAACCCAAAACGCGTATAATATTTCCGTGACCTTCGGTTGCAAACGGCAAATCGACGACGGTGATCCAACTGGAAAATTTCACCGGTGAGCCGGCTCGACCGAAGGGGCGAGCGTTGTTTCAATAAACTTGAGTGGAATTGTTTAAAGATGTAGTGTTCTGAAGAGTCCCTATGAGCCAGCGAGCTGAACTTTTTACAGCACACTTCTCTAAGTATGGGAAAGGTAAATATAAAATATTAGACCTGGCAGTTAAATCGAAGTCGAGTTTAATGAGTTTCGCTTCCGAACAATCAGACACAATTTTTCACTCGTCACATCAACGTATTAAGAATTTCCGTGATCCAACAAGAAGTTACCGAACAAGTAAAGTTAGCGATTCAAATGATTTTTTAATCTTCCTTTGGAATTCCAAAATTTGTTCAACTATTGTCAGATGACAAACAACGCTGTCGACAAAATTATTAATAATGATTAACAAAATTTAAAAATTTAAATATTGCTATTTCAGAATTTCAATATTATTATTAATTTAAATATTGCTAAAAATTTCAGAATTTCAGAACTGGTTCAACTATAAAAGCGGTATTTAAATCTTTCGCCTTACTAAATTGACGAGTCCATCATATATACTAAATATATACTAAATACTATATATACTAAAATAACATATACTGAGTCTATCATATATCTAACGTAACCTAACCTAACCTTGAACATAAAGAGTACAATCATCTTAAAATGAATCGGTGCTAACACCCAGATGATTGAATCCCAGCGGAGACCTTTAAGCCCGATCTACAATGTGCTCTCTGCTTCCTATTTCTTATTTTTAATCTTTTCCTGACTCAAGATCTAAGGTTTAAGTCAAAAAGAGATAAAGAGAAAGAAACAGAAAACAAAGAGGATATTGTTAGATAAGGCTCAACGACTCAGCTTACAAAGAGGTAATGTTCCATCAGAGCAACTCTCGACTACCATGTCTGCGAATATCTTTGGCGGCGAGAAGTGTGTCAAATAAACCTTGATCCGTTTCAAAACTGATCATGGCAATTAGACAAATTTATCCTGGCAAAGGTTGTTGGTTGGGTGAACTCATCGTTAAGAAGCAAAACTCCTCAAACTCGGCTTTTAACAAATTAATAAACAACCAATAAATAATTGTCGGGACGAATATTTTATATTTAGCATTCCCACACAAGTATACTCTAAAGATTTCACTCGCTAGCTCATAAAAGTCCCTCGGGGTTACAGCCTTTTTTAATTTTGACAATGCCGTTGCAAGAATTTTAACGGGATTTTCGTGAATGCGTGTTTTCTTTCCATTATTTCTTATATCCCACATGTTATTTTTATTTCTTGTATTTCTTATAATACATGCATTATTCTTCCTTAAATTCTTTTTTTACGTTTTTACATTAATTTATTAATATTAATATTTATATATTGTACAAATTTATCAATTTCTTAATATTACATATATATTACATATACATTAATTTATTAATATTCATTAATTTATTAATATTATATACATATTATATTAATCCATTAATGTATTAATATTAATATTATATATTGGGTGAGTGCAAAAGTTCGTGCGGAGTTTGTGAGTAAAAGTCACACAGTGATTAGGCAAACAAAAATCTTTATTCAATCAATGATATATTCTCCATCGTTTTCTATAATCTTTTCCCAACGTTCTGGCAGCATACGGATGCCTCGATCATAAAAACTGCGCGATTTAGATTCGAAGAACGAAGAGACGCCGTTTTTTAAGGCCTCCAAAGAGTCAAAGTTTTTTCCATTTAAATAATTTTGCAATGACCGGAACAAGTGATAGTCAGATGGTGCGATATCAGGAGAATACGGTGGATGCGTTAAGACATCCCATTTCAGGCTCTTCAGTTTGCGCAGCGTCTTTTTCGAAACGTGTGGTCTGGCGTTGTCGTGATGAAAGACGACTCCCTTGCGATTTGACAAAATCGGACGTTTCTCTTTTATTTCTCGATTCAGATTGGTTAATTGGCGACAGTACTTGTCCGAATCAATCGTTTCGCCAGCGGGGAGAAGCTCGAAATAGATTATGCCCTTGCAATCCCACCAAACAGAGAGCATCACCTTCATCGGGTGCAAACTGGCCTTTGGCATTGCGTCACCATGCTCACCTGATTGTTTCCATGTCCGTTTGCGCTGAACATTGTTGTAGAGGACCCATTTCTCATCGCCCGTCACTAGTCGATCCAAAAACGACTCGTTATTGAGCCGCCCGAGTAAAGAAACGGCTGCAGAAATTCGCTTGATTTTGTTCTTCTCGGTCAGCAAATGGGGCACCCATATATCGAGCTTCAAATCGAATCCCATCTTTTCCATCCATCTAAAGTCCATCCATCTACGCAAAACATCGTCATCAATGTCAGAAGGTCGACCAGAGCGTGGCTCGTCTTCAAGGTTAAATTCTCCGCGCCGAAATTTAGCAAACCATTTTTCCACAGTTCGTTTAGCTGGTGCTTCATCCTGATAAACATCCTGAATGTTTTTTACGGCTGCGGCAACGTTTATTCCCTTCCGAAACTCGTAAAGCATAACATGCCGTAAATGCACCTTATCGATACTCATTTTTAAAGTGATATTTCTCGAAGCAGTTTGTATGAAAACAAATGATTTTTTTTTTAATAACAGCTGAAGACGTCACCTTTCCAACGTTATATAATATGTAGATGGAAGTATTAATGACAACACTTTACGACGCTTATAACTCCATCTATTGAAACTCCGCACGAACTTTTGCACTCACCCAATACATATTATATCAATTCATTAATGTAATATTAATGTAATATTAATATTTATGTATTATATTAATTTATATTAATATAGTATTATTAATATCAATATTAAATAACAAAGATATATTATTATGTAAAGTAGAAGATGAATTATATCGATCGATGTTTTTTCATCTCCGCTAAACTCGTAGTCCGACACACGGAAATTCTGCTCTCTTGTTGGACAGACCTTCGACAATTCGCGCAAAGTTTACAAAGATACTTTATCACAAGCGGTAAGAAGAGATAATATGATCGGTAAATAATTTCTCACGCTATGCTGAAAGTGGCTCGCTTTCTCGATTTCAGAACAATAGTCAAGATAGACGCGAGGGAGTGGTTGAGCTCGTAGGTGACTTGCACGGCGCCCGCTCAATGATCGCCCTGCCTCGTCGTCGAGAGGACAAAGCCGAGGACGAGGCGGACGGTGAATCGCTGAGTGCCGAATGTCCCCGTCGTGATCGGCGATGCCGTACGCGAGGACGTCGAGAGAGCGAACCGACACGCCAGCGAGCAGTTGAGACGTCCTCGAGGGTGAATCGAGGATACCAGCGAAGTCGACGGAAGGAAGCTCGAGCGACGTGTAGGCACGCGCGAGGTCATGCGGAGGAGCATCCTCTGATCCTCCCGCGCCTGGAGAAAGGCGCGACCTCGACAATATGATGTGGAAATCGAAATGGTCGCGCTTCACCGAGTGCTTCTGCCGCAGACCCGGCCTTGTCCTGGTTTTCTTGCCGTGCCTGTTGATCGTCACCCTCTACCTCATCTCCGAGGACAACTACGAGTACGAAGTGCAGTTTCCGTCCTTCAAGTCGTACAACATCACGGAAGGTGAGTCATCGTCGTCGTCGTCGTCGTCTTTGTTGTCTTTGCATTGCCGGCCTCTTTATCGTTTGATCCCTCGTCACGATGAAAGCTCGAGACGTTGTTTGCAAAAAGTGTCTCTCGTATCTCACAAGAACTGACGCGATCGATATTTGATGAAAATTTCACGCGCGATGTATCGCCCAAACCGCCGCTTAAACGACGATTAAAAAACATGCGAGGAATTGGCAGTTAGGTGGCTTTTCCCTCCATCAATAGGTCTTCAATATTCGAAGTACCTTGACGAATTGATGAGCGGCGGGGGGGAGGGGGGAGGGGAGAAGTTGTAGCGCGCATCGATCGTCACTATTTCTGGTAAGAGAGATATCGTAGAATTGAATGAGACGATAGAGATTTTAGGTTGCAAAATTGCAGGATGACCTTCGAATGGTGCCCGAGTCTCTTCTCACAGATTTAAATACGAGGTCTTTGCTTCTTCGGCTTCTACATTCGGATACTCGAATGCGAGGCTGTCGTGAATCCCCGCGTCGAGAATGACGAAATTACAGCGGCTTTCATCTCGCGGCAGGTATGGTAAACGGCTACCTCGTGTGGAATCCGAAGTGCCATATGGTGTCCAAAGAGCCTTTGGATCCGTCCATCGTGAAGTTCGTGAGGAAGGAAAAGTTGGAGAAATGCCCGAACGATATCATCTTCACGCAAATTTCAAGGGAGCCTAACGGCAGCACGTTCCTCTCCCTCGACCCCGCCATAACGAACCTGCACAGCGACGTGGTCTGTTGCTGGTCGTCAGTAGTCAGGCCGAAGGTGGACAAGCCGAAGAATGACAACTACGACATGGCGATATCGTAAGATTGATCCAGCTGTGTGTTTTAAGACGATGCCTCGGGAACGATCGAGATTCAGTCGCTCGCGAAACTGCAAAATTTTATTCACCTTTTTCATTCATAGTCTCGCAGTCACATCTTCTCGAAGAAATATCAGAATCATCGGCCGACTCCGGCGGCTGTCTAACGATTAAAGTCTCCGAAATGTAGAATTGAAGTCTCGGAAACGTCCTTGAAATACTCGCGACTTGCAAAATCCTCGCTGAAACGGGCAACCATATCCTCCCTTTGTCGTCAGGGTGAAGCAATGCGAGAACTTCACGGGACAAGTGGCGTTACCGCACGAGGTCGAGGTGGTGTATGTGTCGTGCAAGTCGAAGATGGCGAAGCCGAAGGTCAAGGCGAAGCATGCCAAGCCAAGTTCAGCGAAGACGGTGTACGAGAACGTTCATCCGGTTCTGAATCCCGACAAGGTGCGCGAGCGCATCGAGAACAACGCCAACCAGTCGGCCGGAGCCTCCTCGAAGAAGCTGAGCGTCCTTATCTTTGGCATCGACAGCGTCAGCAGGCTCAACTTCTACCGGACCATGCCAAAGACCGAGAAATACCTGCGCGAGAACGGCTGGATCAGCCTAAAGGGCTACAACAAGATCGGCGACAACACGTTCCCAAACCTAATGGCGATCCTCACCGGCCAGAACTCGCAGCAGGCGTACGCGAGGTGTAAGCCGACGGTGGCCTACAAGCTCGACAACTGTCCGTTCCTCTGGCACAACTTCCGGAACGCCGGTTACGTGACAGCCTATGGCGAGGACGAAACGGTAATCAACACGTTCAACTACCTCAAGGTCGGCTTCGTCGACCCGCCCACGGATTACTACCTGAGACCCTACATGTTGGCCAGCGAGAGGCTGTTGAAGGTGAAGAGAAGGTAGTGACGCCTCATTAGCTGCTACTTAATTGCCGTCCATTATACACGTTACGTCTAGCGTGTCTAGCTTTGATGAGAAATCACAGGCCGAAACTCGCTCACTCGTTCACTCGCTCACACTGCTTGCAGATTCAACATGAAGTACTGCACCGGGCCGGAGACGAGCTTCGAGCGGATCTTCGACTACGCCGTCAACTTTGCCCGCACCTTCATGAGAGTGCCATACTTTGGTTTCTTCTGGACGAATACCGCCAGCCACGACAACATGAACGGCATCTCGTCGATGGACACGCGCATACTGCAACGATTCGAGCTTCTGGAGCAGGAGTCGGTGCTGAACGACTCGATGGTAGTTTTCCTGAGCGACCACGGAATGCGCTGGGGTGGTATTCGCAACACCTTCGTCGGCTGGTACGAGGAGAGGCTGCCGTATATCTACATCTGGCTGCCCGAGTGGTTCCGGAAGGAGAACCCAATAGCACATCGAGCTCTCGAGATCAACCGGAACCGACTCACTTCGCCGTACGACCTCTACGAGACTTTTAGGGACGTTCTCGGCTTCGCGGCCGGCGAAGCCGATCCCAGTTCGGGCTGTGCCACCTGCCAGTCCCTGTTCACGCCTGTCCCTAGAGAGAGAGGCTGCCAAGACGCTGGGATAGCGTCTCATTGGTGCACCTGCACAGCCTTCAAGTCGGTCAACGTCTTCGACGAGATCATTATGAACGGCGCCCACAAGTTCTTGGATCACGTGGAAGACACTGTGCGACATTACAAGGACAAGAAGGGTCGGCGAATGTGCGCGCGGCTCAAGCTGAAGAAGCTGCATCGGGTGGACAAGGTGATCGACTTCGGCGCTACGAATTCGTCCAGCGTCACTTACTTCTATATGCTCCAGACGACGCCCGGCAACGGCAGCTTTGAGGTCACCATCAGATACGACGGCAATGGCAATTACACCATGTCCGACAGCGAGGTCAGCAGGATCGACTCTTACGCGATAAGTGCCAGGTGTTTGAATCGCGGGATGAAACAGTATTGCCAATGCATCAAGTACACGTAGTGAAGACCCGTCCGGGTCTCCTCATTCTGCGACCGTCGTCGCAATTTTGAACTCGGTTAGTCTTTCTACGATTTCAATTGTTTGGCGCAGCAGACAGTCGGTTCCCTTTGTCTTTTTGCTCTTTCCGCTAACAGCACAGATGTCCAGAGGACGTCCAGACGTCTTACGGGACATCCTGGGGACGTTTCTTCATCCTCAGGACGTCCATAAGACGTCCCCAGGAGATCATGTGCTGTCTGGATCTCTTCTTCGTCGGAGAGTTGGGCGAATCAATCTTTTTCCCGGGAACGAGCTTGTCGAGCGTCTCTCGCAGGTTGAGCAAAAACATCTGGGAAGAATTCGATCCAACTGAGTTTGCTTGCCGTGTCAGCGGCCCAAGTTGCCGAGGGGACATCTCAATTCGATACAATATGATTGGACCCAGCTAATCAGCTCAGGGTTTAGGGCTGGTTGCTCCAACTTCTAGGTAAGTTAACTGATGGTTAAATCATATGTTTGTCTTTGTTTTTCCTTCAACTTAGACAAAGACAGACATATGATTTAACTATCAATTAACTAGTACCAAGAAGTTGGAACAACCGGGCCTTAGGTTAGATTAGGATTAAGTTAAATTTGAGTTAATATTATTGATTGTGTCCAATCGCAACATGGCCCATCGGACTCTACTCGTTGCCGAACTCTCTCCGATCGCGAGTGCGTAATGCATATTTGTATCGGTATGTTCGACGACATATCGAACGCGCATATCGATCGTCTGAAAAAGCGAAGGACTGAATGGTTATACGTAAATGCACGTTCATCGCGACAGTATCGATACGCTTGGCGACATATCGAATGCACATATCGAGCGCACATATCGATCGTCCGGAAGAAGAACGAGGGATTGAGTGATTACGCACGAACGCACGTCCATGGCGATCAGGTCCTCCAGCGAGGAAATACAGCAGTGGCCTAAATTCCAGTGATAAACGACAAGTGCTGATCCACAACAACAGTGTCGACGGCTTGGGACGGATTTATCGATACGTCGCGGAATAGGACTGTCGATCGTTGACGAGTGAAGATTAACCGCCACCAGCTGCGCGCCAGCAACGCCATCTGGATTAACAACGAACCCTTGACGAGTACTTTGAAGCCCATATCAGACTATGGATTGGGATTGAGATTGAATTTAAATTTGACTAATCGGAAGAAAGAAAATAATTTCAAATATAGTAAACTTAGCTCTGATTGGTTGAATTTCAATCCAATACTCAATCCCAATCCGTAGTCTGATCCGTACGGGTTTGAGAGACCTTTGGTCTGTTCTTTTCAGCTGCACTGCGGAACTAGTGCAATAAGTCAGAATGAGACAACTATATTTTTTCTCACTTTAACTTATTGCACCAGTTCAGTAGTGCAGCTGAAAAGAACAGACCACTTGAGGTCTCAACGTACTCGCGATGTTTTACACTTCGCTCCTCAGATTCACGAATTTCCACGAGCGAGGTCACCTCGAAATTTTGCGAAATTTTTGCGCGCTGTTCGTTTGCGCAGATTAATAATCGTCGGGAGATAATTACGGGGGAGAGCGCAAGAGCATCGTGCGTGGGAAATGAACTCGGCAAGAGAATCCCAGCGACTGCCTGTAATTTATCGTGTAATTAATGTACATTACCGCGCGTGTCGGAGCGCGTATATGTGCACGTCTCACTCGCGAGAATTGTGTTCTCCTCTCTTTCCCGGTTTTCCGCTTCCTCCCCCACGCCCATCGATCGCGCGAGTCTTACGATTGCGCGTCTCGACCTTCAGATCGATATATCGTTAAAGATGCATGAGCGCGCGCGCACGAAGAACACATCGATAACAAGGAGGTCATCCGCGTAATCGCGAAGTAGCGCGAGCGTGTCCGGCTCGTCTGACGTTCTTGCGATTGTAGCGCATTCTTAGAGGCATTAGCTCTCCGGTTCGATAAGTAACGCGTGTGCCTGTCTTACAACAAGTGCCAAAGTCCGTTCGTTCTGCGCTAACCGCGGCGTCGACAAAGCGCGTGTATCTCTGCTTCACGCACCGACGGCGATCCAACGCGGCTCGATCGCCCTCGCATGCGCGGTGCACGAAGACGCGCTGCGTGTATAAGCTGAGAGAGAGAGAGAGAGAGAGAGAGAGAGAGAGAGAGAGAGGGGGAGAGAGAGAGAGAAGGAGCAAACCACGAAATGGCCAATGAATATACATCGTGACATATCTATTTTACTACGAGGTTACGTTAAGTTTTAACTTACAAGTAACTATCCAATTGTCACTCACCAATCGGAATGAAACTTTGCTCTCTTATAAAGCATTGAAAATCCATTTTTTTATTTTTCCTCAAAACGCTTTTTAACTCTTTGACTGTTTAAGGCAAATTGTATCGTGTGAGACAAAAATGCGTTGACACAAAGTAACTCTGATGATCATAAAACTCGGTATTCTAAGGTTTTTTGGGTCGCTAAATCTAAATATGATGTCAAAATTTTAAAATTCAAAATGGCGGATCCAATATAGCGGATATCAATTTTCAAAAATCGACATGTTTTTATAAAACTCGGTATCTTAAGATCATTTGGATTGCTGAATCCGAATATATCAAAATTTCAAAAGCAAAAGTGGCGGATCCAACGTGGTTGACACCAATTTCGAAACATATTTTTATAAAACTCAGTATCCTAATTTTGGAATTTTGATATCATATTCGGATTCAGCAACCTAAAAAACCTTAGGATACCGAGTTTTATGAAAATATGTTGATTTTTTTAAATTGGTATCCGCCATATTGGATCCGCCATTTTGAATTTTAAAATTTTGATATATTCGGATTTAGCGACCCAAAAAACCTTAGAGTACCGAATTTTATGACCATCAGGCTTATTTTGTGTCAATGCATTTTTGTCCCACAAAGTACAATTTGCCTCCGACAGTTAAGGGGTTAAAAAACGTTTTGAGGAAAAATAAAAGAAACGAATTTTCAATATTTTTCAATGCGTTATAAGAGAGCAAAGTTTCATTCCGATTGGTGAGTGACAGTTGGATAGTGTTACTTGTTAGACGACGCCGAGGACGACGCGAGGCCGACGGCGATCGTGAGAGATGTAATTATGACAAACGTTTCGCGATCACACATCTGGACCATTCTCTCCGTGTAGGATCGAGCGAGCCAAGTTGAACTAAGTTCCGCAGACGACAGCGATAGGACCTAAATCGCGCCTAAATCGCAAGTGCAGAAACGTTCCTCGTGTTCGTACGTTCGTTTCCGCGACACTCCTGTCTCTCGAAGACGTCACGCGACGGTCGATTTCGCGAAGGGAGACATTTCTCTCTCTGAAGAGAGAATCGTTCACGAGAACTTTTGCATGAGCGTCTTTGATTCTGTACAAGAAATGGTGTTTTTATCTGCCTTCTCCATCAGTGCATAAATTAGTAAATTATTATTATCATTATTATTATTGTTACTATTATTATTATTATTATTATTATTATTATTACTACTGTTATCAACGTCTCTCTCTCATACATACTCTCGCGTGGAAATTTCTTTTATCTTTACACCTTTTGGTCTTCTGTAAATAAAAGCGATGCGGAAGTGAAAATCGATACAAAGAGTTACCACCCGAGTAAATCCGTCCGATGAAATTTCATTCATTGCATCTTTATTTGCGAGTCATCCTACGCAGCAATCTATCGCCGCGATATATCAACCGCTCTAGCCTGTGATTCTTCGACTTTTCACCGGTCAGCAAGCAACGGTAAATATGTCGTTACTTCGATTGAAATCAAGGCACTCAACTTATCGCATTCCGTTTGCCGTCTAATCGTTGGTAAGAGCGAGCCAATTCGACACACTATGAAATCTCCGCTGTTCCTCCTTCCTCTTCCTTTGTTCTGAAAAGCAGGAGAAATCAGACACACACCAGAAATCATCCTTCGTCTTTATCATTTCTTCGTCTCGAGACGACACGACACGCTCCATGTCCGACTTCCAGCTGCGATCCAGCCGCCATCCCTCCACCTACAATCAACGAATCTTAACTCGACAAGGCGTCCTCGCTGGAACGCCATACATGGGCTCGCATCCGCTCTCGCAGCTCCCTCGTCGTCGCGGCGTTGCTCGCTCGGTGCGCCGGGTCCGCTGACTCGCGCGCCGTCCCGTGCTCCGGAGTGCCGAACAACATCATGGCGACCGATTGCCGTTGACCGTGGTTGGCGTTGAGGTTCCTGCGCGCCAGATACGAGTCTAAGACGCGGATGCCCTCGTAGAGGCTGTCCAGGTCGCAGCTGGAGTACCGTCGCTTGCTGCCGCGCCGGCCGAGCACGCTCCTCGGCGTGCCGCTCGGCGTGTTCGCCATCGTACTGGGGCCCGGCGTGTACGCGATGCTCGCTGCTTCCGACACGATCTCGAACTCGTCCTGCAGCTTCTCGTAGCTATTGTACGCGCTTACCGTGGAGATCCTGTTGAGGCAGCTATCGCGGGAGCACGTGGAGAATTTCCTGGCGGAAGCCCCGCGCTGGGCGCCAGAAATCGGCGACGACGTCGCCGTCGAGTTCAAGCTGACGCTCTGGTGACACGGTTTAGTCAGCTTGCTGCCTAAGAGTCGTACGATGGCGTTCTTCGACACCGACGGATCCTCCGACTCCTGATACTCGTTGGTCCTTTTCGCGGGACTCGACGCGCTCGTCGTCGTGCGATCTGCTTCCGGTTCCAGGGCCTCGTGATCATTGTCGTCGTGATTTAGCAGTCTCGTCAGCTTGTTCGAGGCCTCGAGCGAGAGGTCCTGAGGGTTGCTACTGATTGCGCAGCCGCACGCTCCTTCGCAGGAACAGCCGGTGTTCTTTCCGTCCGGTCTGTCCATAGGATTCGAATCGAAGCTACGAACAAGTTTTTTAGTCGAGTTACACGCACATAATTACATATTTATGCATACACATATAATTATACACATGTGTCCCGTTTTAACATCGCAGGAAGTAGTCGGATGAGGAAAATGTTTTAGACAAAAATTGTTTGGCTTAACCCTAGAAGGATCGGATTTGACGACTGTCCTAAAAGAACCTAGGAGCCAAATTGCCTCCAAATATATCTTTTCGTGAATAACAAAAGAAGAAAGAAACGAAACGTATAGGTAATTATAAAATTTGATGTTTTAACAATAACGTCACTAATTTATTGAACAAAAAGAACTGTGAGTTGTATTATATTGAATTTTTTTAGTCTTTGATGAAAGACTAAACGTGAAATACAACTCCTTTATTACATTACAGGAAACGCATTTGTATATAATTTTCTTTGTACATTCACTGCACACAAACTTTTTACACGAACATTTGCTAACTCTGTCGCTTGTTTTGCAGTTTTTTTTTATTTGACAAAATGGTCGTTTGCCTGAAGCATCGTCGGATTTAGTTTTTTCTCCGGTTGAACCAAAATTTTGAGACTTTCGTCTTTGGGCAACATCTGGGGCAACTCAACTCTTCCGCGAGATTTTGTAAAAAGATTATTCTTAATATTGTATTTCTTAATTTTACACGTAACTTTCTTGTATATAATCCATGCATTTATAACAGCAAAATTCAAAATATTATAAAAAGCATGAACTAGTCAATGGCGAGATCGCCGAGATAGATGCATATCTATGTGTACATATGTGTATATATAATGGTTTTTCAAGCGAACAAATAGATAGATACACATAAAAATATTTATTTATCTATTTAAAGTCATAAAACTTGTAAATAAGCTCGTAAAACATATAAGAATGCAATATCAGATATAAAGGAGCCAAATTGATTCCAACGGTCCTTCTAAGTAGATAATCACATAAAAATTCAACCTTCTTATATGAATGAAACATTCTTTTACCAAAATTAAGAACATGAAAAATGATGAAAAATCACAAAAGGATATCACGTGGTGGCAAAGTTGAAAAAAGTTATAGCAGTTTAAATTTCGCGAGGAGCCAAATTGACTGTCTCGGTCTTTCTAGTGTTAAAGTTGTTTGATTTAGTTTGATGATTTTGAAATTTCTAAAGGTCAACAAGTTAACGGCAAGTCAGGGCACTATTGTAATAGCATATTCTTGAGATCAAATAGAGTAAAAACGTCTTGTACCACTTTTTTTTCCGTCAAATAGTTACCGAGATATCGTAAACTAAAGCTTGAAAAAGTTACCAAGTTTTCCTTAAATATCTCAAAAAATATTAAGCAACTAGAAAAATGTTTCAGACAAAAGTTGTCCAAATTAATTGGTAGAAAAAGATGATATAATAAAAAATTGGGATTTCCATTTAAGAAAAATAATGATCGATGAATGTGACTCGAAAGTGGCGCTGTCTGTAGACAAAATGAAAATCGCTGTCTTATATGCCCCTTCAAACCAAGCAAGACTTCTTTCTTTTATCCAACCACTCTCTGCGATATTAATCGGGATGCACAATTAAAATGGGACACCCTGTATAATTATTACATATATGTAATATATTTTCGATCGTCGTATCTCATCTGTATTGCTTTCTCTTATATATGTTTCTTTTATATGTTTATACCGAAGGGTTTCCTGTGAATGAAAATTATTATTATTATTTTTATTATTATATACCAAGATGCCGAGATTCTTGAGATTACCTGTCGACGATTTCGCTGCGAGTTTCTTCCGGAGCACGTCGGCTATTTTCCTCCGACGTTACCTTCGCCATACCTTCTCGAACGGCTTTGATCTCCTTTGGAAGACCGTCGGGCCGCCAATTGGCGTCCAAGGTGGCAGGACGACCCATCCGGTACGTAGTAAGCGCTGCGATGGCGACGGTTGAGGACGCAACGTTGACGGACTGCGGATACTGCGCACTGCGTCGGAGCCAAGTGCGACGGATCGGACAGATCTGTCTCATCGAGGCCGACAAGCCGGCTATCACGTTCCTCGATATGGTTCCTGGCGGCGTAACATATGGGGGTGGTGGGCTTTCAGGTATACGTGGCCGTCGATTATTCCCCGACGCTATCGGCGTCGTTTGACTGTTGCGGCTATTGTTCGCGTCCTCCACCACCAGGTAGGTAGAAGAGTTTGCGTTCTCACCGTGCCTTTATCGTAAAATGAGATTTTTATTCTGATGAGAAACCGCGCAATTTCGCGACAATTGAAAATCCAAGTTACTCTCGTCTTTCGTCTCTCGTCTTTTGTCTGACACGATTATACATCGACGTACATGATCGAATTGAAAGAGCCAGCAGACTGGAACTCTCAGCTAGATGAATGAACACGAATGATTGATTTCGAACGAATTGCAGATGATATTGTTCATTTGCAAATTATTAACCGCTTCGTTGGCATTGACACAACTAATGCGCGCATCGTTTATTTTTTTATTGACCAGTCCGATTTTCGTAAAAATTGGTACTCTAAGGTTTTTGAAGTTACTGAATAAGAATTTGAGGTCAAAATATGGTAATTCAGAATAACGGATCCAAAATGACGGACCAAAAAAATAAAAATCTATCTGATTATTATGAAACTCTGTATCTGGGAATTTTCCAGGTGACTAAATAAGAATTTGAGGTCAAAATATGGCAATTCGAAATGGCGGATCCAAAATATTTCTTTATTAAATTTCTAAAAAAAATCTAGTCACTATATTACATATACTGTCTTGAATTTTCAAGTTTTAAACTCAAATTTGTTTTTAGCAACCTGAGAAACCTCTAGATATCGAGTTTCACAATAATCACAATTTCCTTTTTTGGACTACTATATTGGATCAGCCATTTTGAGTCTTAAAATTCATATTCAGCAACTTAGAAAACTCCTACATATCGAATTTCATGAAAAATCAAATACATTTTTTAGCCGCCATTTTGGATTCGCCATTTTGAATTTTCATGTTTTGATCTGAAATTCGTACTCAGTCACCCGAAAAATATTTGAGTATACCGACGTTTATAAAAATCAAGTATGATTTATATGTTGCCATTTTGGGTCAGTTGATGCCCTATTTCTCAGTGCCAACAAAGTGGTTAAAGCACTTCTTACTTCAAAAGACGAAACAATCGGGAAATGACAAATTAGCCGTGAAACTGTGAGGGACTATTGAAGAGCCTCGATGGCTTCGAAAGATCCAACATTAGTCAGGTAAAATTACGTAAAGAGGAGTTTACTGATTCGGAGAGCTCCTGCTGCATGCTTCGCGATTCAAGTATCGAGCCTTCTTCGGCAAGACGAGCTTCGCAACCTCCTCGTAGCCCGGTGGAGCCTCGTACACAGGTGGATCATCCGGAATGGAGATTTCATCGATCCGTGCACCATCTGCAATGTTAAAAACTATCCGGATGACCGGTCACGGTGAGAGAGTCGTCTTGCTCCTATTAATTGTAGGAGCTAACGACTCCCATTAACAGCCAGCGCGCTTTGACTCGCGTATTTGAAGAATAGCCTGTGACCGATTGAAGTTCCGCGAGATGTCGCGCTCGGCGGACGACTCGGTCGAAATCGGTCATTATCGATATTTGCGGGAAGATATTTTTCAGAGGGAAGCGAGTCTATTATTCTCGCGAGTAACATTTACTCGACGACGAAGGAAGACAGTTGAATGAGGCAACATGGGCTCGACAAATAAATAGAATCTGCTCTCTCTTCTTGGCAAAGTTGCCGCGCAAGTAACGGCTCTTATCTCTTATCTGTTTTCCGATAGTACAGCGATACTCTTTCGAAGCGTCCCAAGTGCGAACGACAGGAACATCTGGCGAAGGGGGGGGGGGTCGCGAAAGGAACGTGCACGTACCTAGAAGCTCGCTGATTGTTTCGAGACGAGACTGCAGCTCCCTTTGTTGCCTCGCTCTGGCTCCTATTCTATAGAGCAGTATAATGAGGGCCGATATCAGGACAATCAAACCAAGGCTGCTGGCAACGAACACCAGGGTGGCCGTTTTCAAATCGGGATATCGATCGATCTTCGGGAAGTAGTAATTTGCTTTGTTCGTGTGCCATTTGCGACCGCGCGGCTCTACCTCCCAGTCTGCGGGAAATTGTACAGACAACTCGGAAAGTAGCTCGCTTACAAATGCAATCTCCCTCTCCCTCCCTCTCTCTCTCTCTCTCTCTCTCTCTCTCTCTCTCTGTGCTTTCCAAATGTTACTTATTCCGTCGGAGAATCGGATATAAAATTCGCCAATGAATTATTCATCAACCAAGCGATCCCGTCCTTGCCTACCTTTCGCCAACTACGTACCAACAGCGTTCTTGTGATACTTTCTTTCACTGAGAGTGTAACTCCCTCTTGAAAAATACGCTATTTAGAACATCTCTCTCACGTCGAGCGTCGATCTTGAAATCGCCAGGCTCTCATCACAGACACTCACCCTGAAAACACGTCGCTGGCTCGTCGCTGTTATCGCCACAGTGATCGAACCCATCGCAGTTCAGCTGAGTCGGGATGCACCTGTGGTTCTGACAGAGGAAGTCGGTGCCGGCGAAGCAGTCTGCAACGTGTAACCCATCAGAATCGCATCGTAGCGAGATCGTTTGCGCTATGTGACTCATCACCGTCGACAACAGACTCACCCATGTAGCTGAAGGCCGCGTAGGCGATCGCCAAGTGAGAACTCGGGCCGAATGTACCACGAAGACTCACGTGGAAGCCGCTGGAGACCGAAGCGACGTGTTCTCTGTGCCTGGGTGGCTGCAGCTGGCTCGCCGGGTGTCTGATGACTTCCAACGCCATCAAAGCCGAGGTCGGACCTTCCTTGATGATCAGCTCCGTGTTGCCGGCTGAAAAACATTTCCGCCCGAGATATGCAGCGATTGTTCTCGCGCATAAAATCAGGCAAAGTCGCGAATCTAGAGATCTCTCTCTCGTCCGGTTGTAACCGGACATCCACGTACCCATGTCGGCGAAAGCCACTACTTTCAGGTACATGTGCGTCTTCATGTGCAGGAAGTTCTTCGGCGGCCGGATCAGCCAGACGCAGTCGTAGGTCTTCACCCCTTGACCGACCATGTTCATCATCGTGATAGCGCCGCCCAAGTTCTCCACGTATCCGCCGCAGTCGGTGATCGGCTGCACGGACTTGTCAAACGCGTGGCCGATGACGAAGGAGTAAAAGGCTTTGTAGCCGAGGCCGGTGCCGCCATTCGCGTAAAATCGGATCAGCAGCGACGGGCCGGAGCTGATGATGAACGGCGGTCGAAATCTCGCGCCGCTGCTCACATCCAAGCGCTGGCCGTTCCAGTCGTAGAACTGTGAAGATACCAATACGAGAGTTCAACAGTAGAATGTTCGTCTCTCAAGAGCTATAGACGCGAGTGAAAGAGACGAGAGAAGCAGCTTCTCTGCGGAGAAAATATTGGGTTGTTCGGAAAGTAATTTCTGTTTTTTTACATGAAAATGAAAGACGATATTTTTTATGAGAAGAAAAGTTTTATTGTGTCAAGCATTTTGTTCCAACACTTTTTGCCATCTTTAAGGTAATAATATGATTTCGCACTCGTAGAATTTTTGGTCTTTATTGGCAAAAAAACTGAATTAAGTGGTTTCTGACATCTTCATTTGATTTGAAATTTTTACCATCCAAAGAATTTTGCAGTGACCGAAACAAGTGATAATCGGATGGTGCTGGAGATCAGATGAATATGGTGGATATGGCAGCAAATCCTATCCAAACGCTAACAGCTTCTGGCGAGTCATTAAACTTGTGTGAGGTCTGGCGATGCCATGATGAAACACAACACCTTCTCTGTTCGCCAATTCTGGTCTTTTCTGCTTGATGGAATCATTCAATTTGTCCAGTTGATGACAATACATATTCGAATTAATCATTGGGTTGTTTGTAGCAGCTCAAGAAAAACCATTCCTTTCCAATCCCACTCTTTTTCTTCTGGAGTACCTCACCTTCTTTTGATGAATATCAGCTTTCGATGTGTTTTGAACTGGTCCATCACGTCTACTCCATAATCTTTTGCGTTTAATATTGTTGTACACGATCCATTTTTCATTTCCAGTTGTGAGTCGCTTTAGAAATGGATCGTCTTCCTCATGTTTCAACAGCAAATCGCAGATGGTAATGTGACGAATCAAATCTCTTTCCTTGAGAACGTGTGGAATCCAAATATCGAGCTTTGAAATGAAACCAAGTTGTTTCAAATGCTGATGCGCGGTCGAATTCGATAAATTCAATCTCTCAGCAATTTCTCGTATTGTTAAATGACGATTTGCGTCCACCAATGTCTTTTGTTTGATTTTCATCAGCCTCAACTGGTTTTTCAGAATGTGATGCATCTTTGAGGTGAAAATTCCCAGAACGAAATTTCGAAAACCAATTCTGACGGTCAGTCAATACTCTCCGTACACAGCACACAATTTTTTTCTTGCTTGCGCTGCATTTTTGCCTTTACGGTAATGAAAAGGCAGAATGTGACGAAGATACTCACGTTAATTTTTCATTTGTTGATGCGACGCCAAACAAAAACAACTTGACAGATTCCAAAACAACTTGTTTTCCAATGAAGCTTGAAATGTGCGTTGTAAGAATGTAAAATGATTTTCTGGTTTAGAAAGAGGTTAAACTGCTTAAAAAGGCAACCAGCACCATCTATTTGAAAAAACTGAAATTGTTTTCCGAACAACCCGATAATTGCGAGTGTGCTAGGCGCACCTCCATTATGGAGACCGTCGCCATTTGAAAGTCGCTGAAGAGCAATCTAATCCGGCAAGTGGAAGCCTCGTTGGGACATGTGATGATGTACTCCAGGCCTAAGTCGCGCGGGTACCGAGCTGGGAAAAACGGCGAGGTCAGGATACCGCCGCCGGTGCCGTTCGAGCCCTTTGTCGGCGTCCCCGATGTCATTTCCGTGCCTTTCAAGTGCAGTCTATTTCCTGCGGAGCGAAAGAGCGGCGCGTCGATTCCGAGATACTTTGTTCGACCGCGGTGACGTTCGATTTAAGAGCGAAAGGGGGAAAAAAGAGGTTAAATTATTCATGCCCACACTCTCTCGCGCGTCGACGAGCAGGTCGGAGGAGCGTATCGGAAAACTCGCTGCGCGAGATCCCGCGAAATAGCACGAAAAGGATACGGCGCTCCTTAATTGATCGGGGCGTCCCGCCCCGGCATCGTCCCGCTTAATTCCGAGAAACGGACGGCAGAGCTCTGTTGTACCTCCACGCGCGCAGCTAATGAACTTTTCTCAAGATTGTGTCCGTGATCAATTCGCGTGGCGTCGACGTCGTTAAACGCGAGAACCACTACTCATTGTTATCTGTACTGACTTTCCGCCGTGTACTCGATGGTGAACGCGTGCTTGTGGGACTGGCTGTAGAGCAGGTTTATGGACAGGGTCCTCGTGCTCGATCTGTATGTGATCGGCGCGTACGATCCGCAGAACGGCGTGCCGGACACATCCTCGTATGGCGGCTCCGACAGCCACACGTAGTCGCACCTGCAAAGCGCATATCCGCTTTCAAAGTGAGCCTGCGACTTTTCACGCACCGCGCCGCGTTCCGTTCCACCCACCGAGAAGTAAAAAGGCCGGTCCAAAATAGATTGCAAGCACCCAGTTGCGAGTTGCGAAGAATGGCAACTACTAGTTACAAAGTGTTATCTTTGGTCGTAAGACAATTGCGGTTACTAAAAGAGAGTTGCCTAACTTTTCACTTCTTGGCGACGGCAACCGGCAATCGCAACTGTCTCTTACAACCGAAAATAGCACTTTGTAGCTAGTAGTTGCCATCCTTCGCAACTCGCAACTGGGTGTTTGCAACCTATTCTGGACCGGGCTTTACACTTTGTGCTGTTGCGATTGCCGGTTGCCGTTGCCAAGAAGTTAAAAGTTGGGCAACTCTCTTTTAGCAACCGCAACTGTCTCTTACGGCCGAAAATAACACTTTGTAACTAGTAAGTAGTTGCCATCCTTCGCAACTCGCAATAACTGTTTTCAATCTATTCTGGACCGGCCTGGAACGTGCGGAAGCGTATCTATGACGAAGCGACAAGTTGAAAGCTAATCGCCCCGCCAAAGTGACGAGGCTTGCAAGAGTTTATCGGGAGAGTCGACGATCTCATCGGAAAGATGAGTCATTGTCGTACAAATGCGAGAACAAACAACTGCCTGAAAATACCAGCGAAAAATAGATGACAGATATCTTAACTAAACATAGCATGTATATTGCTTCATTATCGTTAGCAAACAACGACTGAGATTCCGACGAGCTCTGCAAAACGTGCGCAGCTCTTAATATTAAATTATAAGGACGTCGCTTGATTCGCGCGACAAAAATTTCTGCGATCACGTTGTATCAATTTGACAAAGCCGAAGATACGTTCGGAAGGAAAGCAATCTCCAGTCGCATTCACCGACACCCCCTTGCCCCGGTCCTACCTGCAAGGGCTGTCCATCACGACACCTCCATCGCCGCAGTGGTGCGACAGCGCGATGTTCCTGAAGGTGACGATGATCACGCAGGACGGACATGTCACCAGCTCGAGGCTGCACTGATGATGCGAGCTGTTGGTAGTTGCGTAGGGACGCAGCGCCGGCTGCCTGACGAAGGTGACGTTCTTCGCGTAGAGAACACCCTTCTCGCCCAGCTCCAGGTATAGGCGCCTGCCATTGCGGGGCCCGCAGATGTCCTCGTTGTGGATGACGTTCCCGGCCGCCGCGAGCAGCCAGCATAAGCTCGCGAGAATCACTGCATTGGCCGCGCGGGGTGGAGTTTTCGCGGAGGTGCAAGGAAGCAGAAGAAAAGGAAGATGAGACAACGTCTTGCGATTAACCACGGCGTCGCGCACAAGATTCGACACGCAATCTTTGATTCCCGGTCTCGGCCGTCATGCGTATTTCCCCTTACCGTATTTAGTCCGGCGCATATTCGCAGCACGGGAAGCGACGTTCTGCGCTTCCCTCTCAGGGAAACCTGAGCTGCGATTGCGTTATAATGTCGTTAGCGCGCCACGACAGCGTTACGCACCTTGCTAATATCGCATAAAGCACTCTTATGGCATCCCCCCGAAGCGGCGGAACGTGCCGTTCTCGTGAGTATTTTTTACTCGGCCACTGCGGCTAGCCCAACTCGCTACTGTCGACGACGACGGCGGTGAGATCGACTTGAAGAGTCGCCTTACATAATGGCATTATCATATTTTTTAGTGCCGCTCCCGATATTGTCTTCGACGTGTCACCTTCGACTCGACCTTACCTCCCCGAGCCCCCCCCCCCCCCAGCGAGATTGGTTCCGTTAATCATGAATAAACAACGCGAGCGCGGTACACTTTCTTGCAAATGACATCGTTTTCTTAAAGCCACGCACTTTGCCCCGCGAGAGAAAGAAGATAATTTTGCGACTGCGTGGCCGAAAAACAAAATAACAAATGAGAAATGTGTAACATGTATGAAGCCTTCCAGATAGCGTAAGACATCCCGGAATCATTCTGAATATGTCCCGAGGATATCTTAGAAAGTATCTTGAGCACATCCAGAATGGTCGCAGGGAGTTCTGGGCTAGCTGGCTTATTTGTTGACTCTGCATTTTTTCGAGCGTACTCGAAGAATTGCACTCGAAGAATAGAGCGATGACAGAAAACAGTCTGCCGCAGCAGTCAGTTGCCCGCCATTGACGCGCAGTGACGCGATAATCGCGCTGCATGTCGCACAAGAGAGCTATGAGGGATCCTGATCTGTTGACGGATATCCCGGAGCTGTCAAATGATACGCCCGAGATGGATCTCAGCATTCACCCGGAGAGACAAAGATACCCCTTCTGCATCGTTTGGACACCGTTGCCTTTCCTAACGTAAATCTATCTCCGCAGATCGGGCGTCACCTAACCTAACCTCAATCGGGGCTTCGCCCTGTGTATTTTGACATTTGTCAAAAGTGTTGTGATTGTCGTTGATAATCGTTACGTGAACACGCAGAGGGAACTTGTGAAGCTTCCGGAGAAGCTGTTTTTATAATAGATAAGAGATCACATCCGTCGCGTGAAATTTTTCGAGTCAATATAGGAATTCCTTTGATTTTTTAAGATACATCCTGCCTTTTATCGGGCATATGGGCATCGCAACGTCGACTGGAGTGATAAGAGACTTCGCCGGTCCTTACCACGTCTCCGAGGATGACATGGCATTCGGCAAACCCACCAAATACTGGCAATTGGATTACACCAAAGCCAAAGGAGGTGTGCAAGGATGGGATGCCGCTGTGGGGGAAGCTAGCGAAATTTATAAGACTAGAATGGTAATGGGATAGTGAATCGGAAGGATATGCTGCAGTTTCATACACAATGACGCAGAAGTCATTTTTCCTTAGCACTACCTATGCTGGGACAATTGTCATTCGCATGTAGCTCGAGCCTTGAACTTAATGGCATATGACAATTCGAGCAACTGGAATATGGTGAAACTTGCATTTTACATGCTGGTCTATGGGAAATATGTGAGGTAGACAATCGAGAGCAGTAGAAAAACACACATGGCACATGACGATATTCTTCATTGATCTTATTGTTTCAGTGTCCTGGGATACCTCAAGACCTGGCTACCTTTCTGTTTACTTGTTATAATTGTACTTGGATTAAGTCTATATATGAGTATATAAGTGTGTATGTAAGCAAATTAATTATAGATGATATTAATTTATAAAATCATACAAGACAGATTTAAAAAAAAGTATACACTTTGGAATACTTTCCATAAAAATCTGATGAACAAATATGTAAGAGTACAGCACAATGAGATCAAAGTGCTTGGCATTGTGATTTGTGTCGCTTGTATAATTTAGCATTGTTTGGAACTTGAATTAAGAAGAATGTAATATTCATTCTTATATGTGTGTAAAATACAAGAACAATTTATCATATTTATAGTTCATTATTTACAATACACATTCTTATATATATCAGCTACATCAGTGTGCAATTAAATTAAAGATATATCTACTAATGCGTATGTATTGTATTATACACATCTTACATTTATTATAATTATATATTCAATACAATTCAATTCACTCTCTTCTGTAAATTATACACAACATTGAATATGTGTTTTAATCACATATACAAACATTATGGCATTATTAAAGTCATCATCTCTTCTTTACAACAACCGACTACATTAAAGAATAAACTTGAAATAACATTCTTTTTAGACTAATAGTTTTTAACAAATAAGTTTGGTTTATACTTAAGCAGATAACATTTAATTTTTGTCGATATATTTATACTTATCCTTTATGTGTAAAAAGTTTTTAATTACTGTCATAAAAAAAATAAGAATGTGTCTCCAGAATACAAAATTTGTATGTAATTAAAGAGTCAAACTTAATGTTTATTATGTCAATATCATCTTATTATTATTATATTATATATTTATTATGTCAATGCAGTTGTCCTTTTGGTAATTATGCAGAATAGAGACAATATTACCCATTTCAATGGGCTTGAAATGTTATTAAAGTCACAATCCTGATTAATTTTTAATAGGTTCCAACTATTGTTCTATTATGCAATCATATAATTAAGAGATTTGTTTTGTGGCTATGATTAAGTTTGACTTTTTAATTCATAAAGTTTATATATTTTTATGTGTTGTAAAAGTCAGGATCAAAGGATTTCAAGTTACTCATTCCTACTATCCATTTCAGTTATGACACTTTCCTCAAGGGTAAAGTCATAATCATAGTTTTGATTTTCTAATCTCTCAATGAAAGACAATATTTCACTGATCCTCAATCCATCTATATCTAAGTCGTTGTTCACATTACTTTGCAATTCCTTGCATAATTTGAATGGCACGCCGCTCAAATAATTAGGAACATCCACTTGTTGACTCAATTGTGGCAAGTTACCGGTTGACATGGCAGGATATGTAGGTGTACCACCTATGAATGGATATAATCCAGAATGCGATGTACCTTCTCCGCTGACATTAGGTGGTAACGAAGTTCTTCTTTTTTCAATTACTACAAAGTCATCAGATTGATCTCCAGAAGGATGTTCCTCTTCTGTAGAATCTGGAGGTGAATCCTTATGTTTCTTTTTACCAAAGAGCCAGGACATCTTCTGCAAAAGATGTTAATCTAATAAATTGTCAAAACTCTACCTTATATATTGTCACGTTAATTCTAGGAATCATACAAAGCAACCAAGTTTTTATCTTTGGTGTCAGGTCAAATCTTTTGAACAAGATATTGTTTGAATAATATAATTGTAAAGCTTCTTATCTATTTAACAATTAGCTTGGACTGCTATGTTATCGTGCATGATGATAGGAAATTACAAACTTACGATCAAACATGTAGTATCGCAGAAAAGAAAACACAATGTTTACTCACATGCAAACAGTTAAGAACTAAACAAAGGGTCTAACCACAGATTCAACGAACAGATTGTACTAAGGCCTAACCATGCTGCCCGCTTTGTATTATTTCTTCGGGATGACGAAAAAATTCGCATTCCCACAGTAACAGACAAGATAATAGTTGATTCGTTCCGTTCAACTGAACTTTCTACACTGCGGTGCAATAATACACACCAAACGTTCCAAGCAAAATATGACGTCACAGTAACTGTTCTTTTTCGAAGAACAGCGATATTTGATATAACAATTTACTTTTTTCTCCTCCATGAAACAGAGGAATAAATTTTTATTATTTATTTACCTCTTTTGCCAAATAACGAGGATAATTTGCCTTACTATATTTCTATATATGTACTTTCTATATTTGTACTTAAACCTTAAATCGATATTAGGGGCGGTATTCATACAATAATCAATGTACAATTTCGTTACGAAAGAATAATTAGATACCGTAAGAAAAATTATAACATTAACTTAGTTAAAAACTAGAGATCTTCAACTTTAAAATCTTTTTTAAATCATCTTGTTATCGTTATTTTTACAGAAGCAGCTTGTTGAGTTCGTCTATCGTTTTGATGATAGAGCAAAGGTTACGTTGACCTGCCGTTGAATAGAATCACTTAGAAAGTAAGAGTGGTCGATTCCATTGTTGAGTTGTACCACTCAGGTCTCTTCAGTTAGGAAAATGGCGACTCGTAACGGAGACTTTGGAACTAAATTTGATCAGAAGTAACAAAGGGTCTGTTTGAATTTGCTCACTTTACGCATTAATATTTCACGTGGCATTAGTCACGCAATTACAAAACTGTCGAGTGAAAATGTGAGGTAACCAGGTATTTCCGGTATAGTGATCTCACATTTTTACGAAGCGCTGTGTTAGATTGGACGTTTTCGTGTAAACGCAGCCAATTCGCCAATAGCATCAGTAAAGATTAAGATTCCAACAAATTTGTCAATAAAGAGAAATTACACATTATCTAGGAAACACAGGTTGTTAACAATTGCTTATAGTGATGATTAATACTTTGAGTTAGTTATTGAGAACAAAAATAAAATAAACATAAAATGAAAATTACCGAGCATCACAGAAAAGAATATTGTTAAATTGTTATTAATATCAATATTGATATTGATATTAATTATTGTTATTAAATTAAATTATCCATTTTGTGGAAACGGTTTCTCTTCGTCATTGTTCTTTGGTCAGTTTTTTTTTTCAGCTGCTAGTATAATAAATTAGAGTAAAATAAATATTTTATTGCGTTATGTTATCTTTTCACGTTTCACAGTTCTAGAAAACTCGTCAGGACAGACTTGACAAATTATAAGAAAGAAATTTTATTTTCAAATAATATCTCGCAACAGCGTGTGACACGACACATACGCATAAATTATAATAATTATATTTCGATTCTGGTTAAAATTAATCTGGTTAAATCATATGTGATTACTCGCGCATACATACTATTTTTTAACACAGAAATATACAATAAATATACAATAAAATATACAATAAAATGTGCGCAACCATAATATTTATAGGCAGGTTGGAATGTGCGTGTATATGATAATGAATCGTTAATTATTAGAACGCCTCGCTATTTAAATATCTCGTTAAATATCACTTTTAGTATAATGACAATAGCGTACATCTAGACAACAGCAATATGAGCAATAATTTGCCGTTACGTAAAATTGTTTCTTCAATAAAATATGAAGCACAAGAATGACCGCCATAATGCGCATATCGAGAATCGCAATTGTTGCGATGTTCAGTCTTTTTTGGAGACGAACGGCGACGCTGCAATTTGCCTCGTGAAGCCGCTCCGTATTTTTCCGGTGATTTCGAGGTCGCCGAGGTGATTTACGATCGCCAGAAATGCCGAAAGTGAGCACCGTATGCTCGTCGTGACAAAATATTGCTGAACAATTGCGACACGTGAATATTTCACGGCACGAGCTCTTGAAAACGCCGAGCAAAGTATCTCACGCCCGTCACGTTATGGCGGCACGGACTTGACGACTTTCGCAATTTCACGCTCGCCGAAGGGGAATCTCGCGTTGGAATCGTCATCGGAAGTATATTGTGCTCAGTAGGTCAGACACGGTCGTGACGGCAAAATATGCTGGGGTAATCGACGAAAATGCGTGTTGCGGAAAATGACGTGGTCGCGTATGACGAGTGAAGTTTCGCGCGTTTGCGGTGCCATCGCGGAGTTTCGAGAATCGCGATCGTCAGTATAATGGCACAACGGCAGTTCGGTTTCGTCAAGTCACTCCGTGCTCTGTTCGCGGTTTTCATTCGCCGAAAATGAGTTTCAGAATATCGCCGGGAGCGCCGACGATGAATCGCGCGCGTGTGTGATGATAAAAGTGTCATCGACCGCGGAAAATTTCCTGCTCGGCCGAAACGACCGAAACGACGGATGCGCCGGCAGCAAGTTGCTGAGCGATCGTCGTTCGTTACAATCGTTGCTTGAGGATCGTCGAATCGTTCGCTGCCGATCGCCGCTGGAGAAATCGGTGAGTCGGCCGTCACAATAAAGTCAATATAAGCGCTACACCGTTCATTCCGTCGAATTGTAGGTGCCCTTCGCCTCAAATTTAACCTCAACGCAAAGCGATTTTGGGAAATCGAAAGGGGAGAGGGGGGGTGTAAAGACAAAGTAGAAACAACGTCAATCAGATGTGAGAAACATTGTTGCATTGTGAGATTTCGGATGAGTATCGGGAGAGGAATAATCGCGTCTCTTGCATTTAGACGTGTCGGTAAGTTTGCGCAAGACGTGCGGTTTTAAATTTTCCCTGTTGTATCATTCGTGCAAAGCTCATCTGCGCCAACTCTAGCGTGTTTCCGCTAGAGGACGACACTATATCGAATCACCAGTGTTCGCCTCGTCACGAACTTATAAATTGATAGTGTTTTGTGATTGGATGTGGTTCCTGTAACTACGCATATTTTTTGATCGTGGGGACTGCGTACGTATTGTCCCGGTTTTTCTTTTGCCTTCATAGTACTGGAAAATAGCCTTGCAGAATTTAATCTATCTACACCGTGAGAGTGACGTTGGAGCAGTACCCTATTTTGCCCCCCCTATTTTGCCATTTATTGAATTGAATTGACAGTGTTTTGTCGTCAGGCAGTGCCAAATACTACAGCAATACTAATCGTTATATACGTATGTTAATATTTATATATTAATATCCCGAAAAATATCGAAGTTTGACATGTATCAATAACATCATTTTTGTTGCATGTGCACAATTGCAAATATATCGATATAGATTCACATATATTTATAAAACTTTGGCAGATATTCATCGTCGGGTTTTATATTTAAAGCCGTCTTAAGTTCACTTTCAGACACTTTGTAGCTAATTTAATGATGTATATATATGTATATATATATGAATATGGTCCTAATGGAAGATGTACAAACGTCCGACATGGCGTACGATATCCAATAGAAAAACAACTTTCTCATAGAGAATTCAATTCTCCTGTTTTCCTATTGGATGCCGTATTCGGATGCTGTATGAATCCTTCATAAGAGTAATCAGACAACAGTTTAATAGGTCGCTTGCTTTGTGTATCGCCACTAACGCCGCCTGGCGGCAGAGTGGTGTAAACTGACCCTGTTACTATATATATATATATAAATTTTGCGAAGAGGAAGACGACGACGACGATTATATATTTGAATGACACAATTTGGCGAAAAAATATATGTATAAAACATGTATAAATTCATATTTCTGGATCTAGTGAGCGTATCAGCTCTCTAATCTCGTTTTAATCGGAAAAAATCACGCTTTTCTATGACGTATTTTCTATACATCCCGTACAGCACAAAAGTTGCAGCAATTTTGCCGCAACGTTACAACAATGTTGCCGCAACGTTGCAATAATGTTGCCGCAACGTTACAGCAACGTTGCTGCAACTTCTGTGCCGCATGGCTATCTTTTACGATAAATTTAATATTCTTACAGTTTTTAAGCAAATTACGATTTATTTAAAAACTACAACGAAAAACGTGTTCTCCGTGTAAAAGATACACACGATAGCGTCTTTTACACTTGGCGCGACACGCTATCGTGTCTCCTGATGATTCCGCAATTAGCAGACACAGAGCCGTAACTCACCAGAAAACGCCGTTCGCTGTCGACCGTCTTCGGTTATCCCACGCGAATTTGCCGACGAACAATTTTATCAGTCCTCTTTTTGGTAAATATATAGAAAAGAGTACACCTCACCGATTTTTTTCATTTTTTTCATTTTGAAATATGTTATAAAGGATGAAATTCTGAGTGACTTTTCCTAATACAGTTATATGGGGGTCGCTTATAGTTTCCGAGATATTTAATTTTAAAGTTTCGGAATTTTGATTATCCTGGAATTAAATTCCAGATATCATAAGCTGACGTTATTTACAGTACAATCCAAACAGTTTCAAAACAATCCAAACATAGTATATACATAGAAATATAGGAAGAAATGGAGGGAAAGGGGCTCCGCCTCTCTGCATAAAGATGCGACAAGTTAGGTTAGGTTAGGTTAGGTTAGGATTTGTTTGAGGAGGGGATGGAGCCCCTCTCCCGCTTATATGTACTGTTTCCTATATTTAAAATGAATAAAAACTGCTTGTGTACTTCAAATATACTTCAACGTACAATTATTAAACTTTAAAGTCAAATATATCAGAAACTATAAGCGACCCCCGTATAATTGTATTAGGAAAAGTCACTCAGAATTTCATCTTTTATAACATATTTCAAAATGAAAAAAATCGGTGAGGTGTACCCTTTTCTATATATTTGCCCTCTTGTTACCAAGCTGCAGTTAACTAACCATTTTAGTAAACCTGCAACTGAAGTTGCTGCTTTGTTCCTCATTCTCTGTTTCTTCTCACAGCGATTTCAATTGGAATCTTGCGAGGTTGTCGAAACGGTTAGATTACCTGCAGTTTGGTAAAAGTGCGACTTTGCGTGTCGCGATATACGAGAATCCTGGAAAATCGCGCGCGCGAATTTTTCTTTCTCGTCGTTCCGCTTCGACCGCAGAGCGTCGATTCTACTTCCGATCGCGGCGGTTCCTGGAAAAGCGCGAAAAAATTACGCGGTAGCGCGCCGCACGATGCGCGACAACCACCGACACCGACGCGGCCACCAGTTTCCGACGGTGTTGAATCAACTCGCGACGAGCGCTCGCGAACGCCGGCGGAAGATGCCGAAGGGCCCCGTAGCCGAGTAGCCTAGGTAGATTAGAGTCAGGGTTCGCGCGCGACGTGTCGCCCCACTGTGGAGGAGACCCGCTCGTCCGCTCGTTTCCGCGACTCGCGACGATCTCGCAGTGCATAATCGCGGAAAAGGAGTCTCGCGAGAGCATCCCGGAACACGTCCCGACGCGGACGACAGCGACGACGGCGAGGACGCATGCGTGCCACCGCCGCCGCTGCGACGGCAACGGCGACGGCGACGGCGAGCGCGTGTCTGCGCGGTACACGTGTGTATACGTGTAACACACGTATCCCTGTCGCATAGCCGCTTCCTGACCGCGGACGGCCGGTTTCGCGTAGTTCGGCAAACCGCGTCGAGGTAGCGGCGCGATCGCATTGTTTTTGTGTCGCCGCCGTGTCCATCGCGCACGCACGATCGCGGCGAAACGTACGCACCCGCGCACGAATGAGGACGCGACTCGCATCCGGTGAATTGCGATCTCGCGCCACCGCAGGCACCGTCGTGGCCGCGACGCGCGTCCCCGTATATCACCCGGTGCGGCCGTCCGGCCGTGCAGTATCGTCCTTGTCGGAGGAGCACAGCAGCGGAGAGTCTTAGGTGTGGCGGAGCAACGCGCGTCAGTAAGTATGAACGACGTCGTCGTCGTCGTCGTCGTCGTCGTCGTCATCGTCGTCATCGTCATCGTCATCGTCATCGTCATCGTCATCGTCATCGTCATCGTCATCGTCATCGTCATCGTCATCGTCATCGTCATCGTCATTGTCATCGTCATCGTCATCGTCATCGTCTTCGCTATCGTCGTCGCGTGCATGTCGCGATCGTGGCCAATCTCTCTCTCTCTGTTTCTCTCTCTCTCTTTCTCTCTCTCTCTCTCTCTCTCTCTCTCTCTCTCTCTCTCTCTCTCTCTCTCTCTCTCTCTCTTTCGAGGAGGTTCGCGAAAACGCGAACGTCGCACGCGAATAGCCGGGCGGAGGAGACGCTCTCTCGCGCGCGCAGTGAACCTCGTCTCGACGGCGCGTAATTTTAGCGGGCTCTCGGCGAAAAAAAAGGAGAGAGACGCACGCTGAGGAACCGCGAAGTTCGAGGAAGGCGACGTGCACCGCCTTTCGAACTCGCGGCCCCGCTACTACGCGCGTCAAGTCGTGCCGCTGAAACTTGAGTCTCCGGCGCGACGAGGAACTCTCGCAGGCCGCTTCGATCGCGGAATCGACGCGCCACGGAGGTGAAGGAGGATACTCCGTTGCAACGTGATACTCCGCCGTCCTAGCGATATCCACCGCGATGACGTTACCCTGCCCGCTCCCCGAGGTAAACACGACGAAGCAACTGACCTTTCGCGAGCGACGCAAACGTAAATATGAACATTGGCCTGCGCCGGTGAGGTCGTTGATTGTGTGTGATTTTGTAACGCCCCGATCGCGCGCAAACACGGATGAGGTAACGCTCGCATTCGGCGGATAAAGTTGCCTTGCGACTGTCGGAAAATTCATAAATCCAATTGCCGTGTGTTTTTACAGTCGACGACGAAGATTAAACGCGCGCCGATCGGGTTCACGAATTTTACGGCAATTTCGAAACGGCTGATACGTTCTTCGAGTTTTGGAGGGAGAAGGGGACGTAGAAAAAGATGAGCGGCGCGTCACTCACTTGGACACGTAACTCACTTGGACGCTACTGTTAATTTCACGCGGTCACATACATTGTGTCACACAGCGCGGTATCTGCAATAATCGGGACACGCTATGTGTGTGGAGCGTAGGTCAGCCGTATGTACAAACATGTAGGCCGAATTATGTAAACCGTCGTTTAACTGATAAAAGTTAGTCGGCCAGTCGTCGGGCATGAAAAAATCAATCGACCGACCCTGCGATAGCACATTTTTCATAAATAATGCTTTGTATCTGTCCTCGCTCTCAGAAAACCGCACGTAACGTAAAATGCAATCGGAATCGCGTGCATGTGTGTGTGCGTGTATGTATGTATGTATATGTATATGTGTGTATGTGCGCGCGTGCGCGCGTGTGTGTGTGTGTGTGTGTGCGTGCAACGAAGGCACGCTCGAAGGTTCGTCGAGCGCGAAATAACGTCGAGTCTTGGCTGCGATAGAAACAGCATCTCCGAGAGAGAAAGAGAGAGAGAGGAGGGGGGGAGGGAAGAAGGGAGAAGCCCCGTGAAATTTCCAATCGACCCTAAAAATGTCACACCGAGATTGACACACGCTCCGTCGTAAAAAATACGCGCTAGGCGAAACACGATGCTGAAGATCGCGCGATCGTGTCATCTGTCACGTCGCCGAAAGGTCGTTCGTTATCCAGTGGGGATAATTAATTCGCTATTTAATCATTCAGCGTTGTCCCTCTCGTTTCCTTTCTCCAGCCTGCTCTTCCGCTTCTTTTTTCCTCCCTTAATCTGCGTAGACTTGCCGTACACGCTCGCGCACTTTCCGAAGCGCGCAATGCGACACCACGAACCATGTCGCATTAATAAACTAAGCGAGGCGCGCTTTTTGCACGTTATCACGTAGATACCGCGGGGTATTAATGCCGGTTATCATGAGGACGGCACTAACGTCGGCACCATGAACGCGGCGCGGCGCGTGGACTTCATCTTTATATCTCTTTTTATTCGTGTCGTGCGCGCGCGCGCGCGCGCGTCCGCATTATTTTTAATATCCTTATAGGTCAGAATTTATAGGGAAGCCGGGGTTATAAATAAATCCCGTTTTTATTAGGTAACAAGCTGGGAATTAATTCCGTATGGGAGAACGATGTAACGCATTCATTTTGTTACCCCTCCCTTCGTCCCTTCCTCCTCTCCTTCGATCTTCCTTTCGAAAATGTCGGCAGTCTCACCTGTTATTTTTATCCCGACACGATTTTTATCTCATGACACGAGCGGAAAAAGCGGAACTACGCGCGTGTACAATTGCGTACAACCGACAGCTGATTATTTTCATGAATAAATAAGTAGGATTATGATTGAGACGGCGAAAATGAAGCCGACGAGATGCATTCCGCTTGCGGTCGCGTGCGTTTCGTTGGGCAGCGTCTTTTCTTTCCCAGATTCGCTTGGATTCTGTGTCGTAAACGCGATTATCGTACGGCACAATCGACGATACCATTGAGATCACGCTGTTTTGTCAGCTGTTATTACGCAAACGACGTCGACGGCGTAAGAAAGGGGGAGGAAAAAATGCGAATTGTATAAATATTCATCGGCGCAAATGTAATCTACGTTCGATTTTGTAGCGCAAAGCGAGAATTATCCTCACGTTCACTCGTCATAATGATAGCGTGATTATCGGCGCGTAATTGCATCGAGTCTATCGTGTGAACAGAGAATTAGAAGTCGTATTCAAATTCAAGCAGTTGTTATCGCAAGTTCTCGAGGTCGCGTAATATAACATGACGTTGTTAGATACTTTTTTTCTTCTCTTTACGTCGACGCATTTCACGGATTGTCTTTTGATTAG
The DNA here is from genome assembly GCF_003227715.2 of Harpegnathos saltator. Lineage (NCBI taxonomy): Eukaryota > Metazoa > Arthropoda > Insecta > Hymenoptera > Formicidae > Harpegnathos > Harpegnathos saltator. The sequence goes on from NW_020230625.1 coordinate 123,674, forward strand.
CGGCTACTACAGAGAAAGAGAGAGAGAGAGAGAGAGAGAGAAATTATACATATCATATACAGGGTGTTCGATTTTAAAAAATGCACCTCGATAATTCTTCAACGAAACATTTTCAGCAAAAATGTTCCGGACAAAAGTTATATGATTTCAAGGGGAACATAAAACTATACTATTGGGTTGGCAACTAAGATTGCGGATTTTAAATAAGAATGAAAATTCAAAATTTTAAATTTGCTTTTTTAAATTTTTTTCAATGCATGTATGCGATACATTGAGCTTCTCTGCAATATCACGTGTTGTGCTATGACGATCTGAATCGATAATGGCCTTGATATGGGTCTCATCGACTTCAACTGGACGGCCAGATCGTTGAGCATTTTTCAATGAAAAATCACCAAAACGAAATCTGGCAAACCAATTTTGACACTGCCTTTCTTTCAAGGCTTCGTTCCCATATACGGCACATAACTTCTTGTGTGCTTACGATGCGTTCTTGCCTTTTCGGAAATAATACAATAAAATATGTCTGAAGTGCACGTTTTGCTCTTCCATTTTTAAATTGGGATAAAAACAAAACTAAAGAACTAATCGATATAATTTTTGTACTAAATGAAAGGTAGAAGTCCAAACAATAAGAAAAAAATATAGGTTAGGTACTTTGAACACGTTAACGAAACAAAAGAAAGTGTAAAATCCATCTGTCGACAAAATCCGCAATCACTTAGTTGCCAACCCAATATTTTGTTTATTAATGGCACCACTTTCGAGATATTCACTAATCATTGCTTTTTTTAAATGGGAACCCCAATTTCTTATTACACTATCTTTTTCTACTAACTAATTTGAATAATTTTTGTTTGAAACATTTTTTTATTTACTTAATATTTTTTTAAATATTTAAGGAAAACTTGATAACTTTTTTAATATTTAACTCACGATATCTCACTAACTATTTGTCGGAAGAAAACGTAATACTTGACTTTTTTGCTCTACTTGGTCTTAAGAATATATTCTTACAATATAATATTGTTACAATATTGTTACAATAGCGCCCTGACTTTTGTTAATTTGATGATTTTGAAATTTCCAAAAGTCAGTAAATTAACAAAAGTCAGGGCGCTATTATAATAATATATTCTTGAGATTAAATAGAGCAGGAAAGTCTAGTACCACTTTTTTTTGCGACAAATAGTTAGCGAGATATCGTGAGTTAAATATTGAAAAAGTTCTCAAGTTTTCCTTAAATATTTAAAAAAGAATTAGGCAAATAAAAAGATGTGTCAGACAAAAGTTGTTTAAATTAATTGGTAGAAAAAGACGGTGTAATAGAAAATTGGGGTTTCCATTTAAAAAAAGTAAATGTTAGTATGAGTATCTCAAAAGTGGTGCCATTTGTAAACAACATAGTATAGTTGTTTTATGTCTCCCTTGAAATCATATAACTTTTGTCCGAAACATTTTTGCTGAAAATGCTTCGTTGAAGAATTATTGAGGTGCGTTTTTAAAATGGGACACCCTATATATATGCAGGGTGTTAGGGATCGTTTAGAAATGAAAAATTGTGAAGATTAATCAGATGAAACGAAGAAGAAAAGTCGTATACCATTTTGCAAAAGTCGCAATAATTATTAAGTTACTAATGAGCTAAAAATGACCACATTTAGAGGCTTTTTTAATTGATAATTTGAAAGTTGAAAGTAGTAAAGGACTTTTTTGTTCAGAATTACCTAATCTATAATTATATGACGGCTATTGTATTCAGCGATAAGTATGAGTATCTTGAACTTTGAACCCTTGAACCTTTGAATCTTGAATCTGTCGCTAAGCACAATTATCATATAATTATAGATTAGATCATTCTGAACAAAGAAGTTCTCTATCATTTTGCAAATAAGCACGCAAATTTTCAAATTATCAATTAAAAGTGCCTCTAGATGTGGTAATTTTTAATAATTTAATAACTATTGCGATTTTTACAAAATGATACTTGGTTTTTTTTTCAGTTTGATCTGATTGATCTTTACAATTTTTTGTTTCCAAAAGATCCAGGACATCCTATTAAAGTCATTTTTTAAGTAAAAATACTTGTATATACCAACCTGTTGTTAGAATAGTTGGTGCCATAATTTTTGTTAACATGATGATTTTGAAATTTCCAAAGATCAACAAATTAACAAAAGTTGAGGCACTATTGTAAAAATACATTCTTAGGACCAAATAGAGAAAAAAAGACCAATGCCATTTTCTCTTCCGACAAATAATTAACGAGATATCGTAAGCCAATACTAATAAAAAAGTTACCAAGTTTTCCTTAAATATCTCAGAAATATTAGGCAAATAAAAAAAATATTTCAAACCGAAATTGTTCAAATTAATTGGTAGAAAAAGATGATATAATAAGAAATAGAGGTTTCCGTTTAAAAAATTCATGATGACTTTCCCGTAATCTCGATGATACTGTTCAAGGTTATACTAGCATTGCTATGTGATGGGTCACTTAAAACCTTGCAGCTTTCGTAACATTTTTTTTTAACATTCCATTTAACATTTTTTTCTATGTTGCATATTTTCAAAGTTATTCAGGTGGCCTGTTTTACAGATTGTACAGGCCTCTCATTCTATATAATGTAATTATTTCAAATCAGAATTGTGCCAACGAGAGTGATAAGAATTCGCCATACTGCCGACTGTCACGGGCACGTATGGGCGCAAAAGAAAATCAATAATGGGGAAATAATTACGGTAATTAAATCTGGATTTCGGCGAGCAGGTGGTCACGTTGCGAACTTTTGATTAGATAGCACAATTATGCAACGCCGTGACGTTGAATAACCAGTTTCAATCTTTTTTTCTCGTTTTTACTTCTCTTCTTGTTCTCTTTTTTTCTCTCATTCCTCTCTCTCTCTCTCTCTCTCTCTCTCTCTCTCTCTCTCTCTCTCTCTCTCTCTCTCTCTCTCTCTCTCTCTCTCTCTCTCTCTCTCTCTCTCTCTCTCTCTCTCTCTTTGTCTCTCCGTTTCTCCGTCTGCTTGTCATTCTCTTTAATTCTAACGCGTTTATTTTTATCGCGGTGGTCGACGATGTGCAAACCTGTGCAACTGCAAGGTATGCGCGCGCGAGCACGCCATCGGAAATAAAATATTTATTTTGCGCGTATTATTAGTTTTATCGAGCGGCGACACAGTTCGTGCTGAAAAACGGACTGCGCGTTGATAAAGCGTTATTTCGCTTTTCACTACTCCATAAAAACCGCCATCGTTCGGACCGTCCGCTTCGCAAACAGCAATCCATTAGCTCAGGGGTAAGTGCGCAAATTTTTATGACTTTCTCGGTTGCGCGCACGGAGCGTGTATATTACATCCCATCAATAAATCGTTATTGTCCGATGTCGAATCAGAGGCGAATGACGAATTATTGCCCTCTATCTTTCTCCCTTTTTCTATCTTTCTCTCTTTTTTTTTTATCAATATTGGGAAGGCACGTGCGAAATATATACTAGTATTACGGAGTCGAGTGGACTCTCGCGTGTTAAGTCGAGCTTACTTGGCGAAATTAATGGATATTGTTTAACCCTTTGCGTCACAGCGGGACACACGTGTCCCGCTTATATTTTCTTCATTTTTCGATTATATTTCATAGAATTCATCAATTTTAATGATTCTATTTTGCATATCCACTATTTGCATATCCAATATTTAATTATGATAAATATTCATTGATTTTATCAATATTGTTTATATTTTCTTTGTTATAAACAAATTAAGACGAAAAGAAAGGTTCTTTTATAATAAATTTGTTTCTGAAAAAAAAAACCCATAAACATACTGTTTTCTCATCTAAATTTATGTTTTTGAGATCGCTGATTACTAGTACGCTATCAGATTTGGGTGATATAAGGTTTTTTTTTGGTATAAACAAAATATTGAAGCTAAATTTCGAAAATTTGTAGAATTGCGCTGAAAAGTTGATATTCTAAATATTGTTTTTCTACAAAGAAGCAGTTTTCTATATTGCATTTATCATTTTGAAATCGCTGATTACGAATCCGTTAATAAATTTTTGTTATACAGTATTTTTCATGATATAAACGAAATATTGAAGATAAACACAAAAATTGTGGAATAGCGTTAGAATTCGATAATCTTCAACGTTTTTCTCTTTACATTCAGTCTTGAATTCGTTACATATATGCAGGTAGTTTGAAAATTTGTCGAATATTTTGCTAAATAATTTATTTATTATTACTCCGACAAATGATGATTTTTCTTTGCAAAGGAAGCGACACATGTTTCTATATAAATTTGGATGTGCTAGACACGAATTTGCTATTAGAATTGACCTAGGAATTCAATCTTCTCAGTGAAATAAGTATTTATATTTATTCCTAAGTAACAATCATCCGTATATAGTAAGCATCGTATTTTTTGGAAATATATGCTCATTTCACACACAATTTTTATAACTTCAGACGATTGTGTTTCGATATAAATCCGATCCATTGACCCATCAACATTGGCAGTCTTATTTCTATATATGTTTTGTATATTTATCGTAATATTCGTCGTCGTATCTTACAAGGTTCTAATAATAATAATTCCTAAGTGAAAATTGCTGAATAAAATACCAACTCGTCAACTAAATATTCTTTCAAGCCGCCATATTACGTCTTCCATCTTGGATCGCATTTTTTCGAAATTCTGATGGCAGATTCGAACTCAGCGACCTTAAAAACATATAGAATCATAATTTTTGTGAGAATTCGATCACTCACTTAATTGCGTGACTCAAAGGGTTAAATAGACTGTCAGCGAATTAACGATTAGTGAAAACGTTAATCATTCGTATTTATGTAATATCTTCAAAATATACTACTGGTCGATTTACCTTACCGGAAAATTTTTTATATAGACAATCACGATAAGAGGGAGGGAGAAAGAGAGGGAGGGTAGAAATTATTTAAAATGATCACGAGATATCGTGAATCTCACTTAACAATGTATCGCTCTCTGTATACCACCGGCAGAAATTACTATTTAATTTCCGCGCATTTCACTGGCTCGGTACAAATCGGCGTGATCCGTAATCGACGGGTCATCCCCGTCGCACACGGCGTAACTCGATTGTTTTGATTACCCGGAACGAGATTTATTGAAGCTTCTCGCGCGGGGCTCGAAAGCGGAACAGCGAAATTGTCATCTCGACATTCGCATAAGTTATATAATGCGCCGGCGGCGGCGCATTTTCAACCGGCGAAGATCTCTCCGTCGTTTCACGTGCCGCAATCGATCGAGCGCGGTTTATTTTCGCGCGACGCGACGACAAATTTCAGTTCGTCGCGAAACAACGGCCAGTACCACGTTGCGAAATACCCTGATTGATTCTCTCCCCTTTCCTTTCCTATTTTATTTCTCCCTCGCTTTTTCTCGCTCGCTCTCCTTTTCGTTGGATCGCAGCGGCATTGTATCGACGAGGGCAAATCACGAAATTATTACGGACGGCCGGTTATTAGCTGCGTGATCGCTGATTATTAGTATGCCCGTTTGAATCGTAATTAAAGCGGGTTATTGCGACCGCAGGATATTTTTGTGTGAGGCCAGCCGGACGTATCACTCGTCCGAGGAGCGTACCGCTCGCTGCGAATTATTCACGACGGATTTCGAAATGACCCGCGAAATGAGCTTTGTGAACGTCGTCGGGGCCGCCGACGAGCCCAACGCGTCTCTCTCTCTCTCTCTCTCTCTCTCTCTCTCTCTCTCTCTCTCTCTCTCTCTCTCTCTCTCTCTCTGTCTCTGTCTCTGTCTCTGTCTCTGTCTCTGTCTCTGTCTCTGTCTCTGTCTCTGTCTCTGTCTCTGTCTCTGTCTCTGTCTCTGTCTCTGTCTCTGTCTCTGTCTCTGTCTCTGTCTCTGTCTCTGTCTCTGTCTCTGTCTCTGTCTCTGTCTCTGTCTCTGTCTCTGTCTCTGTCTCTGTCTCTGTCTCTGTCTCTGTCTCTCTCTCTCTCTCTCTCTCTCTCTCTCTCTCTCTCTCTCTCTCTCTCTCTCTCTCTCTCTCTCTCTCTCTCTCTCTCGAATCCACAGTCGCGGCTGTTGGCCGTTTTCGAGACGCGAAGCAATTCAATCTATTGGGAGTATGATTTTTTTTTGAGCAAGTGCGTGTGTTTATAGCGGTTTTACCGCTTCAACAACGCGGAAAACATTTCTCCCCGTGAAAATTCCCCGTGAAATTTGCCGCTAATGGTACGCACAAAGGAGTCCTTTCTTTTTTTTTACATTTGTCCGGAATAGTTATTAGGAATGTGATTTAGTTTTCAGTTCTTTTCTCCAAAATTGATTTATTTAAACAAGATAATGAGCGAATACCCTAATCAAAATATTTTCCTCCGTTTTCTACAACATTTTCCCATCTTTCTGGCTAGGGCATCGCATTTCGCGACGATAAAAAAGTTCTTCTTTGGAGTTGATCCAATTTTCAACAAATTTTTGCACTTGTTTCAAATTATAAAAGTGTGTATCCTCTAGTAGAGTATGTTATATCGACCAGAACAGTAGATAATTGGATGAAGCAATGTCTGGAGCAGGGTTTCCCAACCTTTTTTGTATTTCGCACCCCTGAAAATTTATTGATGAAACTTCGCACCCTCTACAAAAAAATTGTTCGTATGTTTTATGATAAAAACTAGTTAGGGCTTTAAGATAAAACGTTATTTTATAATAATTTATTATTACATAGTATTGTTTTATAGAAATTAACTATCATTTTAATATTATAAAATTATTATCTGTGGTATCAAGCTTCGTATAGTGATACGTAATGAATATATACGTATAGATACGTAAAAAATATATAATTTTAATAACATTTTTTTAACTTGATGATAAAAATGCCGAATTATTCCAAAATCCATTTTAATCATTGTTAATTACAACCACTTTTCCTCGCACCCACAAGAATATTTTTTGAAGAAGGATCACTTTGCGTTGTTTACCTGCAATTGGTAATCGTTTCTGGTCCAATACTCGCTTCAAATTGTATAATTGTGTCGATAACAATTTCATTCGGATTTTATAGTACACATCTTGATCCCACCAAATACACAGCCCACAAAATAAGCTATGTGAAGTTAGCACCCAACGTTATCAAAAATATTTTTACATATATGCATTCGATTAAGCTCCGTTTGTACCCGTTTGTACCATCTTTTGTTTTGTTTGTACCTCAAAGGGGTGAGAATTATAAGGGTTTGAAAAATCATCAGCACCCCACTTTGAGATACAGTAATCTCTCAAATGTCATTCGATTAAGCATCGTTTGTACTCGTTTGTACCGCTTTCCGTTTCGTTTGTACCCCTACAGGGGTGGAAATATGGAATTTTGAAAACTCGTGTAAGGGGTAACTTTGCTATTTTTAAAGATACAATCTGAAAGCGGGTGCTGCTTCGTATTCGTTTGTACCCGTTTGTACCGCTTTCCGTTTCGTTTGTACCCCTACGGGGATGGAAATATCGAATTTTGAAAATTCCATATTTTCACCCCTGTAAGGATACAAACGAAACGGAAAGCGTACAAGGGTAACGGAACAAACGGAAAGGGGTACAAACGGGTATAAACGATTGCGAAGCAGAACCCGCTTTCAGATTGGGAATATCTTCAAAAATGTCAAAGTTGCCCCTTACACGAATTTTCAAAATTCCATATTTCCACCCCCGTAGGGGTACAAACGAAACGGAAAGCGGTACAAACGGGTACAAACAATTGCGAAGCAGCACCCGCTTTCGGATTTCAAATATCTTTAAAAACGGCAGTTTCCTCTTATATGAATTTTCAAAATTCCATATTTCCACCCCCGTAAGGGTACAAACGAAACGGAAAGCGGTATAAACGGGTACAAACGAATACGAAGCAGCACCCGCTTTCAGATTGCGAATATCTTTAAAAATGGCAAAGTTACCCCTTACACGAATTTTCAAAATTCCATATTTCCACCCCCGTGGGGATACAAACGAAACGGAAAGCGGTACAAATGGGTACAAACGATGCTTAATCGAATGACATTTGAGAGATTACTGTATCTCAAAGTGGGGTGCTGATGATTTTTCAAACCCTTATAATTCTCACCCCTTTATGGTACAAACAAAACAAAGGTGGTACAAACGGATACAAACGGAGCTTAACCGAATGTATATACGTAAAAATATTTTTGATAAAGTCGGGTGTTAACTTCACATAGCTCACAAAATACCTTTTAATATTGCGCCTCGAGGTGGATGTGCTGGTTGGCCTGGATCAAGCCATGAATTTTTTCGTTTGGGATTATCAAATCGGGAAACAGATCTTTTTTATGCCCAGTAACAATTCGATATAAAAAACTTTATTTTTTGTCTGGCGATCAACGAAATGCAAATGTTCAACCGGTTCGCAATGACATTTTCCGATAATTGATGCGGAACCCATTTTCTTTCTTTGTGAATCTTTCCCATATCATGTAAACGTTTAGTAACTGTAGTATGATCGACATTTAATGCTCTCGCAAATTCTGAAGTGGATTGTGCTAGATTTTCGTTTAATAATGCTCGCAAATCTGCGTTTTCAAGCTTTTTTGCTTGTCCCGAGCGATCTCTCTTGTTAACATCGAAATTAGCACCTTTGAGTCGTCTAAACCAATATTCATGTGTCTTAATTGATGGAGCAACGTCACCACAAGTTTCTGTCAGAATTCTACGACCTTCAGCCGCTATTTTTTTCCGATTAAAAAAGCAACGCATGTCGAAAATGCTCTCTAGAAGGCTCCATTTTTAAGATGCTATTAACACGACTTTTACTGCGTTTATTATTAGTAAATGACTAAATTAATATTAAAGCATCAAGCAGCAATAGCTATGATTGGAATGTCCAAACTGACAAACTGATAGTTAATGCCGTCTATGTGTGTGAAGTTGGCATATCAACTCGAGGAAAATCACGAATTATTAAGAGTTCTGAGTTCCTTTTTAAATAGTTCTAGAGTTTCTGATAGGTTAAACCAATAGTTCCGCCCTTTAAAACAGAAAAAAATAGCTAAGGACAAACTGATATGCTAACTTCACGCAGCATATCACTTTGTCCTAGACACGCGTCGACGTCTGCCAAAGCTAGATTTTGAGAGATTTATAGTTTTACAAGAGTTCTATGAAGAGTTCTGCCATATAAAAGAAAAAAAAATTATTTAAAAATATATGAAGTACCACGACCAACTTAATACACTATCCGAGATGAAACACAGACCTATAACTCGGAGTTCTGGTTGAACAAATATACTTTTCATACAGTTCTGAATATACTAAAGCATATTCTAAAGAGTTCTGATCACTAGCAATGTTGTACGATTTTTAAATAAAAAAATTTTATCCCAGCGTACCATACTTAAACGCAAGTGGAAATCTCTGAGTTCTACTTCCATTGATATATTTCTCATATAATTTTAAGTACAATTAAACAAAATCTGAAGAGTTCCGCACAATGGCGGTGTTGCACGATTTTTAAAGAAATAAGTACAGCCCTGAAGTAAAGTACTCAGACAAAAGGTATGATATGCTGTTCGCAATTTAGGAGTTTTGTTTCTTGTGAAACATTTCTTACTTAGTTTTAGGTATATTAAAGAGAAGAGTTCCGTGCGCCAGCATTGTTGCATCTTTTTTAAAAAATTAATTTCAGCTGAGCGACACGTATTTAGACGGAATATGGTGATATGCTATTCGAAATATGGCAGTTCTGCTTTACATAAAATAATTTTAAAATAGTTCTAGGCATACTGAAGAGAATTCCGAAGAGTTCCAGACACCAGTAAAGTTGCATTTTCTTTTATTTATTTTCGTCTGAGCGATGTGCATTTAAGCAGAATAGGATTAGATTGCACCATGCTGGGAAGTAGCTGCACTCGGGGACAGTATTCTATTGCGCATGGTCAATCTCCCCACCACGAGTGGCGGGCAACGGAGATCAGTGGAGATACTGTGAATATTCCTTCCCAGCGCGATCGTTTATGTGCTGCTACTCGTACTAGCTTGCGACTCAACGCACGTCGCCGCAAATACATGGTGAAATCCAAAGAATTTATATTTTAATATTTTGTGTTTTTCTTAAGCATTTTTTTTCTTAAATATCCATAAAAGATGTATGATCAAACTAAACTGATGCAAATATTATTAACTCCAGAATATAAATGTTTGGATTGTAATGGAAAATATTTTACACCATCTAATCCAATATATTTAAAAATTAGCGAAAAGATGAGAGAATTGGACAGTTATATAAGTCCAAAACATATTTATACTATATTAAATACCAATAGACGAGGGATATATACTGCCATATTGAAAGCATTCGGTATTGAGGAAGATATTTCCCAAAATTATTTGAATGAATTTACTGATATGAATAGTTTTGAGCACTCATCAAGTGCTCAAAAAGGAGAATGCATCAAGAAAACTTTTCAATTGATTATCTCGGAAGAATGTTTGAATAATATAAAACCAGTTGTAAGACAATATAATAACCGACGCTTTTTAAAATTTAAACCTGGGGAGTGGTCTAATGTAATTGCTACAAAAATATGGGAGCAAACAAAAATACTATACGCTTTTACATTTAAAAATTCGGCAGTATTTTCAAGTTACAACGCTAAATGTTGCGTGCAATTTGTCGCTATATGTAAAAAATGTAAAGCGAGATTAGTAGGCAAAATATTTAGAAAACCAAATAATAAACAGGATGCAATATTTGAATGCACTTTGTTAGGACTCAACAATTAAATTGTTCATATTAAGAAAAGACAGTTAAAAGGTTCTCTTCGTCAACAGATTGCTGGATATCTAGTAAATGCTAGAAAGCAGGCAACAGTCTGGCGTACTGAGGAAGCGAAGAAAATAATGGACTTTGGGGATACAAGCCCCCCAGTTTTATATTCAATGCCTGTCTTACGTAATCGCATGTCTTACGTAAGGCGAAACAAAATGAATTAAATAACCGTCTAGGGATTACTGACTGTAATGCAATCCGAAATTTGTAAATATTTAAATATACAGAAAGACTCGGCGCAATACATGGAATAGGTTTGGATCTATTTTATGTGATGTATTGGACCAAGGAGCAAATGACCATGTGCAAAATGATAAGTCGTGACAAAAATTCTTATTTTACTATGGATGCTACAGGTAGCATTGCAAAAGAATTGATGTTACCAGATGGGACTAAATCTGCCCATCTCTTTTCATATCAATGCGTGATTGTCCCAAAAGATAATCGTAGCGTTCCTGTTTTTCAAATGATATCAGCGAAACAAGATGCAGCACTTATTACGTATTTTCTACTCGAAATTCGTAGAGCAGGTGCTACAGTGCCATCTGTAGTTGTGCTTGATCAAAGTCCAGCAATGTTGTCTGCTTTAGCACGTGTATTTACGAATTGCATGGATCTAAAGAGTTACTTACAACGATGTTATGATGTTGTTATATTAAACAAAGAAGAAGTTCTGCCTACATCATATTTAAGATTAGATGTCAGTCATGTAATAAAAATTATAAGTACCTGGGAGTGTTTGAGAAATTTGTCTAGTAAAGTACGTCAATTACATCTCAGATGTACAGTCTGTAAAGTAAGAGCGTGTACGGATTAATGTGTAGAAAAATTTATTTGTAATGATTTTTAAGTACATGGATTTGTTGTACTTCATGAGAAGAAAAATGCTATACCATTAATAATGAGTCCGGTCACCACCGGCATTGATAATTGCCTGGCATCTCCGAGGCATACTTTCCACTAAGTTGACTGCGTATTCGTTCGGTAAAGACCTCCAAATGAGACGAATTTGTCGTGTCAGCTGCTTCAAAGTGTACACTTTTTTTCCTCAAAGCTTGTGCTTGAGATATGTCCACACATTTTCAATGGGATTTGCATCTGGCGACTGGGATGGCCAATCAAGTGTGACGATGCCAGACTGCTCTTTCCACTCGGTGTCAAAGCTTGCTCCGGTGTTTTGGGTCGTTGTCTTCCTGTAAGATCCAGTCCTCGTTTTTTTTATGAAGCATCGTTCAGCAGTCGGTAACAAACACTTCTCATAAATTTTAAGCATTTTCGGAGCATTTAAATTGTATGTAAACAGATATAATACTCCAAAACCTTGTTTCGAAAAGCAGCCCCAAAAATGAACTTTTACAGGGTGTTTAACAGTCCGTTGTATTAATCTATTGGTCAAGGTTGACCAGGAACGTCGGATGGCAGTATATCCCCAAACAGAAGCTTCGTCCGTAAAGATCACGTTGCTCCAATCTCGGTCCAAATTCTCCTTTGCCCAAGCGAGTCTTTTCGTCACATGTTTTTCGCCTAACAGTGATTTCTTCATTGTGCTTCGATATTTGAGGTTATGCGCAAGGAGATGGGTTCAAATAGTTGTATGTGATACTTCTATACCTTTCTGTTTTAATTTTGCTGCTTGTCGCAATATTAAGGTCGGGTTCCGCTTAAACAAATTCATAATTTTTTTTTCCATATTCGGCGTCACTTTGCCTATCGAGCCACGTTCTGGCAAGTCATCGACATTTTTTATCTTCTTATATTATTGAACCCACTTAGTGACGAACGATTTTGACTTTCCCATGTATTTAGCAGCCACTGCATATGACATTTTTGGTCCTTTGGGGTAGAAACACAGCCTCGTAGCGCGATGTGTATGCACTCATGGCGGTTAACGTGTTTCTCAGGTTAGAGTTCGACGCCAACTGAATCTTTTGTGACAAAGCATTCACGACAAAGATTTCATCTATCGGCTCACAAAAAAACTAGGACGATATTTGAAGCCGACTGTCATTTATGCCGTGCACGCCCTTACTTTACAGACTGTATCAGTGTGAATTATGCCGATCTGTGTGAAGGTTAGTATTTCCTAAAAATCATATGGATTTGTCAATAGTAGCGCCACCTATATGTCATCCTAAGAACTTATTGAGTGATATGTTATGTCCAGAATTATTTCAGAATTATTTTAAATAAAGCAGAAGTCTTACATTCCGGACAGCATATCATCATATTCCGTCTTAATGCGCGTCGCTCAGATGAAATTAATTTTTTAAAAAAGATGCAACATTGCTGACGCTCGGAACTCTTCGGAATTCTCTTTAGAATACCCAGAACTATTTTAAAATTATTTTAGGTAAAGCATAACTTGCATATTTCGAATAGTATATCACCATATTCCGTCTAATTGCACGTCGATCAGCTGAAATTATTTTTTTAAAAAAATATCAGAAATCGCTAGCGGTTGGAACTCTTCGGAATTCTGTTTAATATGCCCAGAGCTATTTGAGAATTATTTTAGATAAAGCAGAACTCCCATAATTATAGCGTATCACCATATTCCGTCTAAATACGCGTCACTCAGTTGAAATTAATTTTTTAAAAAAGATGCAACAATGCTGGCGAACGGAACTCTTTGGAATTCTCTTTAATATGCCCAGAACTATTTTAAATTATTTTATGTAAAGCAGAACTCCCATATTTCGGATAGCATATCATCATATTCCGTCTAAATGCACGTCGCTCAGCTGAAATTAATTTTTTAAAAAAGATACAACAACGCTGGCGCACGGAACTCTTCGGAATTCTCTTTAATATGCCTAAAACTAAGTAAGGAATGTTTCACAAGAAACAAAACTCCTAAATTGCGGATAGCATATCATACCTTTTGTCTGAGTACTTTACTTCAGGGCTGTACTTATTTCTTTAAAAATTGTGCAACACTGCCATTGTGTGGAACTCTTTAGATTTTGTTTAATTGTACTTAAAACTATATGAGAAATATATCAATGGAAGTAGAACTCAGAGATTTCTACTTGCGTCTAAGTATGATACGCTCGGATAAAATTTTTTATTTAAAAATCGTACAACATTGCTAGTGATCAGAACTCTTTAGAATATGCTTTAATATATTCAGAACTGTACGAAAAGTGTATTTGTTCAACCAGAACTCCGAGTTATAGGTCTGTGTTTCATCTCGGATAGTGTATTAAGTTGGTCGTGGTACTTCATATATTTTTAAATAGTTTTTTTGCTTTTATATGGCAGAACTCTTCATAGAACTCTTGTAGAACTATAAATCTCTCAAAATCTAGCTTTGGCAGACGTCGTGCATCTAGGACAAAGTGATATGCTGCGTGAAGTTAGCATATCAGTTTGTCCTTAATTATTTTTTCTGCTTTAAAGGGCGGAACTATTGGTTTAACCTATCAGGAACTCTAGAACTATTTAAAAAGGAACTCAGAACTCTTAAGGGGATGCTGAACTTGAAAACTTTATCGACAGAGAACTGTCAAAATTTGACATTTTTTCTATAAAGTTTACGTCGTCTTAAATGCTTCAGAATTAAATATGCTTTTACACGATGAAAGTACGTACAAAAATTAATTGGAGCATCACTCAATATGTGACGAAAGAGATAAAAAATTTTTAAATTAAAATTTCAAACTGACAGCGTAATATTTATCTAATGCAAAAGTTTTGCAGCTTATATATACCGAAACTCTGGATGCTCCAATGAGGAAAAATTTACAAATCATTTCTAACAACCCGAAATTTAGGTAGGAAACCTAAAACGATACGAAAACTTTGCAGAAAAATTTTAATATATGCGGTTAAGTTTTCCGATAAATATGATAAAGCAGAGCAGAAAAATAGTTCACGACTGTTCTCATTGCCGGCGCTGCAATTTTCCCGCAGATGTGATAACGAATAATCCGAATGTATCCATAAGTATATACATATATATATATATATAAAAGCAAAATTCCTGGCAATTGTGTAAAGATTACATTGCGGTGGATGCACCGAATTTCGTATAATGAATATTCCTGGAAAAATGGACAAATGTGTATGCTGCATTTTTGACGATCGCCTCTATGTTATCGATGCTTTGCAAGTTCGTTGACGACTTCAGTATCTCCTTAATAATTCGTGATTTTCCACGAGTTGATATGCGAACTTCACACATATGTGCTGTCTTTTGCAAAACTCTCAAAACTCAATCATACTCTTAATAATTCGATCTTTCGCGCGACAAACTGCACACGGTGATCATGAATTTGCCTCGACCAGTGATTCGCGCGGTAATTCAGAAGCTCGACGTGTCACTGTGTTGTCAGCAGTTTCCGCGGTACTTTCAGTTGTGATTACCACAACAAATCATGTTATTTTATGTCAGGTACGCAATTAATATAATACATGGTGTGATAAAGTCGCACGCTCGCGTATACTTGTGGCAAGGGTGACTTCCGCGGGAAAATTCCTGACCGATCGGCTATCACAATGTCAGGAGAAAGAACTCGATGCGAATGATCGGCGAGTGACCCAGCCGAGCTGTTCAATTAATAGTCCAAGTGCGCTAAGATTACCGAGCGTGGCTCATCCCTCTCTGAGGTACCAACCTGTACAACCGTCTCCTCGGCCGTGCCTGATTCGTCGCGGCGTAAATAAGTCAGGAAAGTCCCGACGATCATCGGGAGATCCGGGGACGATTCCTCCTCTTCCTCCCCGCCGCTCCGCGCCGTCCCAATCTGTTCCGTTTCGTTCTATTTTCGATTATACACGCCGACAAGTGGGTCAGCGTCGAGTTGGTGCCCGTGTTTAATATCGTAGCCGCGAAAGATGGGAAAAAGGAGAATCGTTTCTTTCCCCGCTATCTTTCGCTTCTCTTCGGTCTCCTCGTTATCTCGTGGCAGCTTCCCGATTCGACGTTGCACGCGACGTCAAGAATAACGTGTCCTCTTTGTGCAAAAAAGCCCGGTTTATAAATAAAATGAAGACGATGTCGAGGAAAAGAGGATCTTCGAAAGTACTCGAAAATATTTTTCTTTTCTAGCACGTACTTATAGAAATATTCTACGCGCGCAAAGCGCCTCGTGAATATCGTTGAAGATTGTACGTGTCAGTCACACGTTGTTACATGAAAAGTAAATATAAAGGTTCTTTTTTTCGTTCCTTTCTCTCTCTATCTTCCTCTTCTTCTCGAAATAAATACTATCCACATAGAAAGGAATTAATTTTCATAGATAATATTGATTTATCTAACAGCATCTCTTGAAATAACCGAGGCCGATAGTTCGGCCCACGTGTTTGCGAACGTAACGTATGTATTGTATATGAACGCGTTAAACTACGAGGGTAGTTCGAAAAGTTCTCGGTCTGACAAAAAAAAGCATGATTTTTAACAACATTCTTTTTTATTTTTCTACATAATTCCCTTTCAACTCAATACACTTACAAGTATTGTATTACAATACAAGTATTACAAGTACAAGTATTACAATAACACTACTCAACTGTCACTCACCAATCGGAATGAAACTTTCCTCTTTTATAAAACATTGAAAAGTATTGAAAATCCGTTTTTCTTATTTTTCCTCAAAACGCTTTTTAACCCCTTGACTGTCGGAGCCAAATTATATCTTGTGGGACAAAAATGCGTTGACACAAAGTAATTCTGGTCAAAGTAAGTATCGTCATAAAACTCGGTGTTCTAAGGTTTTTTGGGTCGCTAAATCCAAATATGATATCAAAATTTTAAAATTCAAAATGGCGGATCCAATATGGCGGATATCAATTTTCAAAAATCAACGTATTTTTATAAAACTCGGTATCCTAAGGTTTTTTGGATTGCTGAATCGGAATATATCAAAATTTCAAAATTGAAAATAGCGAATCCAACGTGGCTGACACCAATTACGAAAGAGAGGAAACATTAACATATTTTTATAACACTCGGTATTTTAATTTTGGAATTTTGATATCATATTCAGATTCAGCAACCCAAAAAACCTTAGTATACCGAATTTTATGAAAACATATTGATTTTTTGAAATTAGTGTCCGCCATATTGGATCCGCCATTTAAAATTTAAAAATTTTGATATATTTTGCAATCCGAAAAACCTTAGAATACCGAGTTACCACCATCAGAGTTACTTTGTGTCAACGCATTTTTGTCCCACAAGGTATAATTTGCCGCCGACAGTCAAAGGGTTACAAAGCGTTTTGAGGAAAAATAAAAAACGGATTTTCAATATTTTTCAATGCATCATAAGAGAGCAAAGTTTCATTCCGATTAGTGAGTGACAGTTGGGTAGTGTCACTTGTTAGACCAACGATATTCCAACTTTCTTATATCTTCAGTATGATACAATTTCTCTAACCCTTCAAAATAAACATGCACCTCAGCAATGACCTCCGTACTTGAAACGAAGATAAAACTCATGTTTAGGATTCACCTCAGATAACTTTGTTCGTTACATATATTATTAAGGACACTTTCCTGAGTAATATTCAAGAGAGGTTTTAGCCGTCATTGTTTATTAAAAAATTATTAAGAGAGAAAGTTTAATGAATATGATGTAATTTTTAGATACTATATATAGATATTATAGTTTCCTATCGTTGTATCGTACGATAAGTTGTTTTGTTTACACTTCTTACCGGAATAAAATAAGCTGTTGTTGACATTAGACCTATGAAACTTACAAGAGATAATGAGCCAATGTACGACACTCTTCCATACAGTTAATCCAAATATAGTGCACACAGAAACATAGAAAACAGTACATATAAGCGGAAGAGGGGCTCCATCCCTCCCCTGTACTCTCTCCCCCAAAAAATCCAAACCTATCCTAATTTTTTGCATCTTTATATATTGTTGGGCGATGTTGAAAAGATCTTAAAACCCACAACATCTAATTATATGCAGATATAAGTTAAGTTGGGCTAGGTGATGGATCTTAAGAGAACTTTTTCAACAATGTCCAAAAATATATAAAGATGCAATAAGTTGGGTTAGGTTTGGTTTGGTTTGGGAGGGGGGAGGGGCGAAGCCCCTCTCCCGCTTCTATGTACTATGTACAATTTAACATTGTTTAAGGTCTAGTGTACATTGTCTAAAGAAAATGGGCTCTATCTATAAAAATTTATTTATTTATATCTTTTTAATAAACAATGAGCGACGGCTAAAATCTTTTGATTGTTCCTCAAGAATATTAGTTCTATAATATGTGTCAATATGAAGAGTATCTGAGTCTGAGTATCTGGATCGCCTAAACAGGTTTTACCAAAATAAATACTATCTACACAGAAAGGAATTTATTTCCATAGATAATATTGATTTATCTAGCAGCATCTCTTGAAATAACCGAGGCCGATAGTTCGACCCACGTGTTTGCGAACGTAACGTATGTATCGTCTATGAACACGTTAAACTACGAGGGTAGTTCGAAAAATTCTCGGCCTGACAAAGAAAACGCGTGATTTTTAACAATATTCTTTTTTATTTTTCTACATGATTCCCTTTCAGCACAATATACTTAGACCAACGATATTCCAACTTTCTTGTCTTTAGTATGATACAATTTCTCTGACCCTTCAAAATAAGCATGCACCTCAGCAATGACTTCCGTATTTGAGATGAATTTCGTTTCAGCGAGCCATTTTTTCATGTTTGGGACAGAAAAGTTGCTGGTACAGCAATCCGAAGTGCAATTCATGGAGTTTTGCAACTGCAATTGAAGACGTGTGAACGGGTGCATTGTCGTGATGGCAAAGCACTTTTTTCTTTGCCGAATGAGAACGTTTGGTCTGTAATAGCAAAGTTGAAAAAGCGTTGCTGCAACATTGCAACATTGTTTCAACGTTGCACCAATGTTGCTGCAACCTTGCCTTTTTCTAGATAACCTGAGCACCCTGCGGATCCCAAAAAACAGTCTTCATCATCTTTCCGGCTGACGGGAAACTGTTTTTGCCTTCTTTGAAGTCCTTTCACCCGCTTCCACCCATTGTTTAGACTGTTATTTCATCTCTGGCGTATAGTGATAAATTTGCTGTTGAGTTTCCTTTGGAGTGGAGTAATAAATCGTCGCAGAAGCTTGAATTGCGCTTAAACATGTCCAAGCATTCCTGAGAAACGTTCATCGCGTGCGTTTTTGATCGACCGTTAGCAAACGCGGCACCCATTGCGCTGAAGGTTTTTTCATATGCAAATGTTCGCGTAAGTCGTTGTGAACACGATCTATCGAGATGTTCGCAATTGTGGCAATAGCTCACGCACTTTCGTCGATCATTTAACACGCATTGCGGATTTCCTCGATAATTTTCTCATATAATTTAGTCGTAGCGGTTTTTGGACGATCTGAACATTTATCGTCAAAAATAGACGAACAATCACGTTAGAATTCAGCAGTTCATTTCTTCACTGCTAAAAACGATGGTGAGAGTCTCCCAAAGTAGAATCCAGCTTGATTTTTTATTTCTATTGGCGCAAAACCTTTTAAAGTATTTTATCACTGCGCGACGTCCGATTTTATCCATTTTTCGAGAAACACCAAAACCTGTTTGCTTTACTCGATCACAACAAATAAACTACTGAACGCATCTGTCTAAAACGTTATGGTAAACTGTATGAAGGATCAAACCTGAGAGAAATCATAGCCATTTGATACTCCTGGCACCATCTCTGTGTCAGGCCGAGAACTTTTCAAACTACCCTCGTACACGTTGAGACAAAGATGAATAATGTGAAGCTGTTGTCTAAACGATATTCAAATCGTCGCGCGTACGTAGTAGAGCGCGATCTCATTCGCATGATCGATCATCGCTCGCTCGTTATAGCGTCCGCATGTCGACGCAGTTGCGTATTATGCGCGCGCAACGGTAATTGCGGTATCTTCGCGTAATGCCCGCGGCCGCGATTCTCGTTTTCACTCGCAACTCGCCTTGGCGCCTTGGTCGATACACGATATAAATATATCCAGATGACAACCGCGGACTTCCTTCTCGCGCCGCGTGCCAAACAGAAATTCCGGTGTGTCACGGGGAAGGTCCAACACGTGTCCCTTGCTTCTCTAATTGTCGCCGACTCAAACGTAATCTCGGCCGAGGAGCGCGATCATTCTCGTCTTCGAATGGTCCGAGAGTGTTCGAATTGGCGTGTCATTATGCACACGAAAAACTATCCGGTTGATATCGTTGAATTACAGTTACCGAAACCTTCCGTTCCTCAGAAGTCAAACTAGAAATTTGGTTGCAACGCGAGAAAAACTTCGCTACAAGGTCTCTGTTGTCTCAGAAATATACTCTGTCACTTGAATATTAATGTTGTCAAGGGTACAAGTTTCGTTCTTCACACGGATGAACGAAGCGTACTTGTGTACGTAAGTGGAGGGGGAAAACACTTGTGCGGCCGGGTTGAAAATCGCATCATTGGCAGCGGCATTCGACTTCTTCAAACGAATAGCTGAGTTTTCGTTTCTCTTTACATACACGATGTAGTTCCACGCCTTCTGTGAGAGCAGCCGAATACTCCAATACCGATTTTAATGTTTAAAAAAAAATAATAATAACCTGCTAATCTTCAAAATAGATCCCCATCATTTTCCACACACTTCTGCCATCTTTCAGGCAGCGAATCCCGCTTCGGTAAAAAGATAGTGATTTCGACTCAATGAAGTCATCGATGTTTTTTTTTACTTCCTCCGGGAGATCGAAAATGGGAATCCACCGAGTGATGCTGAAGTGACCGGAGCAGATGAGGTAATCCGTGAGGGCAAGATCTGGAAAATAAACGGCATGCGGGAGAATATTCCAATTCAAAGAACAGATGACTTTCAGGGTCACTTTTGCAGTGTGTGGCCGCGCGTTGTCATGCAGCAAAATCACTGTCGGTAAATGGTCTTTTACGCTCGATTTAACTAATGAGTCACTTAAACTAATGAGTTGCTGTTGATAACGTTCAAAAGTAAGAAGTTTCACCGGATTTGAGCAATTCGTGATAAATAACGCTTTTAAAATCCTACCAAATTCCAACAACACTTTTTTAGCGTGGACATTCGATTTCACAGTATTTGTTGATAGCTCACCTGGATGAACCAATCTTTTATTATTTGGGATTGGCGTATGATATCCATTTTTCATCTCTAGTCACAATATTATGAAGAAAGTCCTTTTGTTTGAATCGTGACAAGGATATCGCCCTCTCACAACGTCTCATTTTATTGTTCGGGGTGAGCACATGTGGAACCCAACGGCCTGCCCTTAAAATTCTTCCAAGCTTTAAGCGTACGGAAATAGCTGGTTGAGTTACACCAAGCTTTTCAGCAAGTTTCTATTGCGACAAGGATTTTCGTTCGATACTTACTCTAATTCTTCGTCTTCCACTGTTTTGGCATTCTACTGCGTTCTCAGTCAATAAGATCAAAACTGTCTTTTCAGAACCTCTGAAGCCACTTTTTATCAATTTTATGGGTTACAGTATCTTCGCCCAAAGCAGAACAAATCTTTTCAGCAGCTTGAGCAGCATTCTTTTTTTTGGAAAGCAAAAAATCCAATGTCTCATAAGCTCCGCTTCGGATGACATCGTGTTCGTTGTCATTTTTAGAGGTTATATGTTGACAGGTTCGCCAATTATTATAGCGCTTCTTAACCCTTTCAGTCACGCAATTCAGGGAGTAAAGCAATCGTTATATAAAGGATGATAAGTTTTATAGGTTTTTGGGATAGCTGAATTCAAATCTCAAGTTAGATTTCTGAAATGTTCAAATTCAAGATGGCGCATCCAATATAGTGGATCAAAATTTTCAAAAAATAATCAAATTTTATAAAAATCTACATACGGAGGTATTTTGGTCACTAAATTCAAATCTGAAGTCAGATTTAAAAAATTTTTAAATCCAATATGGCAGACTAAAATTCTTAAAAAATGTTAATTTATAAACTTGATATTTTTTAAATAGTTTCTAAATTTATTTCAGCGACACAAAAAACCATTTATATATGGATCGAAAATCAATATATTAATTTTTGTGAAAATCCCCTATTTCGATATCCACGATATTGGATCTGCCATCTTGGATTTGACACATATATGTATCACTGCGACTGAAAGAGTTAAAGCACGTTTGGCACTATCAAAGTACTACAGGGAAAAAATTTTAAATTTGGACCAGAGTTGCAAGACATCAGATGTAAAGGCACCGAACTCATTTACACATAAATATGTTTTTGAGACCACAAATTTGAGTTCCTTTAATCGAAAGCGATTGTTGACATGGATGGTTTTTCGATTTGCGAGACAGAATTTTCTGTTGCTGCAACCGAACCTTCTGTAACAAAAAATTTGTAGTTGTCATTACAGAATATTTTCCTGTGAATATCTTTTTTGTATATTGTCGGTAAAAAAATGCGTCTCCGTCGCTTCGCCATTTTTGCTCGAACCGCGTCTCGTCTCGTCGCAATCATCCGTATGGCCTGGTCTACAATACGTGTCGCTTACAATAAGTTGTAAGCCGTAAGAATTGGCGAATCACAGTCAATTATTACAAAAATAATCGGCTATAATTGGTCAGTTCTTACGGCTTACAGCTTACAACACATATTGTAGACCAGGCCTAATTCTCGATCGTGTCTGCATCAAATTCATTGCTATGTTCCAGAGAGCGGATGATGTAACTTGGAAATAGAGAGCAAGCGCAGGTCGTCCTCGAGGGAGTAAATGTGCGCGGCGGTGGATATCCAAGCGGCAGGATGACCAGCGAACATCCGTCGGCGAGTGCAGTCACGGCAAAAGGTGAGCAAGGTGATGAGAATGGAAAAGATTGCCGTGCGATAAGGTGATTTTTTGCTTCGCGCATCTGGAAAGCACCTCGCGATGAACAATCGCAGCGTCGACTGTGAGCATCTCGGGATACGATTTTCACAAAATTCAAGCTTCCACGCTGCACCGCGATGATTGCTGTGTTGGCGCTCACGATAATAAGAATTATAAGCGCGATTAGCACAAAGTGTGTCTCCTCATGTATGTGTGTGTTTGCAGCTCGTCGAAAGATGAGCTCGTTAGGTGTCGTATCAGTTTCAATTCTTCCGTAACGCGAGCAATTTCCACGATCGCGCGACGTCAACGGTAAAACGCAAAGTGCTCGTAATAGGAGATCGCGTGAAAAAATACGTTGTTGCTCTCGCAGCGGGCTCGCGAAAACAGCATAATCGATATTCGGGTACACACCGCGTCAGTACGCCGTACAGTGTTGTAATACAGGAAATTAATGTTCAAAAAAGTCTACAGCATTCAATTTTCAACTGATTGGGACGATTTTTTTTTAAATGAAGGTGATAAGATTACCTACAATCCTACCGAGCGATATTTTTGACATCAGGAATCCTAACCAAATCCTTAATAGACAAAGTATGAAATATTGATACATTTTCAGAGGATGATGATTTTTTCTACTTCTGTCAACGCGTAAACCATTATAACTGCCAAACTATAAATCCATGGATTGTAAATCTTTTACTACTCAACTCGTAAACTTCAAACCTCATAACCCTGAACCCCAAAACCTTGAGCCCCATAACCCTGAACCTCATAACGCCCTATAATATATATAATCCTGAATCGTATAACCTGGTACTCTACAACCCCCAACCCCATAACCCCAAACCTCATTATGACAAACACGATAATCCCAAACCCCATAATCTCAAACCCAAAACCCCAAACCTTATCCTATGGTGTTCGGTGTTATGGGGTTGGGGGTTATGAAGTTCGGGATTATGGGGTTTAAGGTTATGAGGTTCGGGGTTATAGGGCTCGAAATTATGGGGTTCGAGGTTATGAGGTTTGGAGTTTACGAGTTAAGTAGTAAAAGATTTACAATCCATGGATTCATAGTTTGGCAGTTATAATGGTTTACGCGTTGGCAGAAGTAGAAAAAATCATCATCCTCTGAAAATGTATCAATATTTACTTTGTCTATTAAGGATTTGGTTAGAATTCCTGATATCAAAAATATCGCTCGGTAGAATTGTAGGTAATCTTATCACCTTCATTTTAAAAAAATCGTCCCAACCGGTTGAAAATTGAATGCTGCTGACCTTTTTGAACATCAATTTCCTGTATCACAACACTGTGCGCCGATCGGACGATCATTTTTCATCGCATGGTGCTGTCGAATACGAACGGGAAACTGCGTCCAGCAAGCGACAGCGTTTCGGAAACGTGATCGATCGGATTGTCAGAAAAATACATCCGCCTCGTGGCAGATTTACGTTGCACAGGTATTTTGTTTTCGCGGATATTTCGACAAAGCTTCGCCAAAGCCCCCGCCTGTGAGAATTCGCATGACGACGACTGTTCCGATTGAACGCTGGTGTGTCGCCGATGCGTCGTCCTCGTGTAGCCCGAGAGGACAGCCGTTTGATGAAAGCATGACGCCGCGTTAGTTTTTCGCCGCACCTGCGGCGTCGAGAGTCATCTTAGGGCCGGTTTTTCAATAATGGTTTAAACTTAGATCGAAGTTTAAAAGCATTCTGTTCAAAAGCATTAGACTGTTTTTCAATGAATAAATCAGAATAAAACGTAGTTTAAAGTATAATTTAAATAAACTGTGAATGATGACCGTTTGAAGCACACATTTCTCTGTTCAATACTTTTTCATGAAAATTTGCATGGGTTTTGGTGTCGCTGATTATGAATCCGCTATCGGAATTTTGAAATTCAAGATGGCGGATCCAATATGGCGGATCAAACTTTAAAAGACTCAATTTCCATGAAAATTCGTATATAGGGGTTTTTGGGGTCGCTGATTACGGATTTGCTGTCGTCTGTGCAGAAAAAGAAGCTTTGTGGCCGCTCAAAACAAAAATAAAAAGTCCAAAAAAATGAAATAAGAGAGAACAAAAAATTATGATAGAATTAAAATAAAAAAATAAAAAGAAGAACCGGATGAAGAAAGGACAACGACAAAAAACAAAACAATATAGCAAAAAGACACAAAATAACAGAAACTAAAAAACAACAACAAACGGGGAAACAGAAACAAAATAAAAAATAAGACAAAAATAAAAATTTTCATAAGTAAAAATAGACATTTTTTTAGATCTTTTTTTTTAATTTTCGGCATTGAATACCGTTATTTATCGGATTTCATAGGTTGGCAAAGCTATTCCAATTCTGACAGCGGATTCATAACGGCAATCCTGAAAATTTCTATATACCAATTTTCATGAAAATAAAAAATTTTTTAAATTTTGTTCCGCCATAATGGATTTGCCATTATGAATTTCGAAATTCCGTTAGCAGATTCATAATCAGCGACCCCAAAAACCCCCAGATGCAACTTTTGAATAGAAAAATGAATCTTCAAAGTTTTAAAAGATGTTGCATATATGTAACACTATGCCGCAAATGGTTAAACGGTGTTTAATGGATTAATGAATATCGTTACACACACACACACACACACACACACACACACACACAATACAGTGTCTCTATTATATTTAAAATCATATTGCTAAATATTTGTAAAAGTATAAAATATTTGTTACGATGAAGAATATTATGAAGAAAGTAATGAAGGATAAGTTTTAGGATATATAAAACATATCAACATGAGAAAAAATCGTGTTGTAAGGCGAAAACCAAATCATTTTGAAGTTTGGATTGAAAAAGAGTTTCTTCAAATATTTCGCTTATCCAAAGCTACAGTTCATATGTTAATAGAAAAAATTCAAAACGCTGTTTAATCACCAACTGAAAGATATTAATATGTCATATAAATTAAATGATATATATAGAATATTTTTTAATTATATTAGTTTTGACTAATTACTAGTTGCAAAATATAGTGTTTACTAACAATGAATATTATACGAATAGTATAAAATTTATTTATATTGTATATTTTTATTTTTTCCAGAAATCAGGCTCTTTCAATATGTATGAAATGATATTACTAACATTAAGATTCTAATGGATCCTTTTTGATAAGCGTAGATGATTATGTTGATGTTCATAAAAGTACAGCAAGTAAAGCAATTAATAAAGTTTCAAGGGCAATTGCTCAACTTCGACCCGCATATATGAAATTTCCGAATACAGAAGAAGATACTCAAAGACTTCATGTAAAAAGTTTTACAATATTGCAAGACTTCCACGTTGTGTAGATGCCCTAGATTGCACTCATATTAGAATTAAATCTTTACGTATCTAACAGTGACCCGCACAGTGATGATTTTTCGTTGTCAACTTAAGAATAACAAAGGTTTAAAAACTGTCTTCAGCGTATGCTTGAAAAACACACAAAATGTAAAACTAGGTTTATGGATCCAGGAAAAATCAGATAATCTTTAGTTTAAACCACGATTGAAAAACCGGCTCTTAAATGTTCGCGAGCGATAACAAACTAACATCGAGTAAGTTAAAAACGTCGCATCGTCAGGCGGATATGTGGGTGAAACGTTCATGATCAGTCACATAGCTGGGATCGCGATGCCAGGAAAATACAAGTTGAAACCTTGATTTTACATATTCATCATGCAAATGTCGTCAATAGTTCAAGGAGCAGGAGCAAATTTCACTATACAGGGTGTTAGAAAAGTCTGGAAACGGTTAAATATCTCGAGAACGAAACGTTTCTGAGAAGAATGTTTCAAACCAAAGTTATAGGGTTTTAAAAGTTCTATTGAATGATCATATCCGTTTGACCTTGAATGGAGGAGTCAAAGCGAGGTTAAGGCTAACATGATTTTTTTAAATGGAACACCCTATTTTCTATCACACAGTGTTAAAGATAATAGCGAGACGTTTCCAAAATACTACTTGATGACCTATTTTTATTGAGAATTGTCAAAGTAATGAGCTTTAGAATTTACTGAATCATGAGCTTTAGAATTTACGGTGCCGCCAGCTTTAGTATTATCCAGGATGTACCATGTGGAGATTGCATGGTCAGACTTTACACCCGTGTGTGTGTGCGCGTGCGTGCGTGCGTGCGTGCGTGTGTGTGTGTGTGTGCGTGCGTGTGTGTGTGTGTGTGCGTATGTGCGTGCGTGCGTGCGTGCGTGCGTGCGTGCGTGCGTGCGTGCGTGCGTGTGTGTGCGTGTGTGTGCGTGTGTGTGTGTGTGTGTGTGCGTGCGTGCGTGCGTGCGTGCGTGCGTACGTGCGTGTGCGTATGCGTGTGTGTGTGTGTGTAAATGTTTGGATGTGATGCAATCATTTGTAGAAAATCCTAATTCTTCGATAAGGAAGGTAGCACAGGCGACTGAAGTTAGTACATTTTCCCTTCATAAAATTATAATGAAAGAAAAATGGCATCCTTTCAAAATAAAATTTACTCAGGAGCTAGCGGAATGTGATTTCGATAGACGAAATGAGTTGCGATGAAATGATGTATCGATGCGATAATGATAACACTTTCTTGATAATATTTTTTTTCCAATGAAGCTTCTTTCGAATTAAATGGAACGGTAAATCGTCCGAATTGCCGCTATTGGAGTACAAGAACCCTCACTGGATGCGTGATCTCCACACACAGTATTCCCAAAAACTGAAGATGTGGTCGGGTTTTTGCGAACGTAGTATTATCGGGCCCTTCTTTATCGAAGGAAATTTAAATGCGAACACTTATCTAGATTTATTGCGAAATCAAATAATTCCTGCTATTGACAATTTGTTTGACGGAAATATAAAAAATATTTGGTTTCAACAAGATGGTGCACCGCCACACTATGCAATAGTAGTGCGTCAATTTTTAACTGATACTTTCCTAAATCGATAGATAGGAAGACGTGGAGAAATAGAATGGCCCTCTAGATCACCAGATCTTTCTCCATCGAACTACTTTTTATGAGGGTATGTTAAAAATAATGTATACGCAACAAAACCTGCTAACTTGGTTAGACCTTAGGGAACGCATACTGCACCAAGTAAATCTTATCTCACCAAAAATGAGACGAAACGTTTTAAATGAATTTTATCTACTTAGATTAGGTTATTGTCAAGCAGCAGACGGAAGACAATTTTAACATTTAATTCAGTAAAAACTCGTCTACATACACATGCACGGCACACACATACAACACACACACACACGCACGCACAGCAGAGAGGATTTGGAGTCATTAAATACTGCGAGAGTGACGAACCGCAGGGTCCTTATCTCTGCTGACACACACACACACACATAGAGAGAGAGAGAGAGAGAGAGAGAGAGAGAGAGGGGGGGTGTAAAGTCCGACCATGCAACCTTCACGCGGTACATCCTGGATAATACTAATGTTGACGGCACCGTAAATTCTAAAGCTCATAACTCAAGCAATTCTCCACAAAAATAGGTCATCAAGTAGTGTTTTGGCAACGTCTCGCTGTCATCTTTAACATTGTGTGATAAAAAATAGGGTGTTCCATTTAAAAAGATCATGTTGGCCTTAACCTCGCTTTGACCCCTTCACTCAAGGTCAAACGGATGTGATCATTCAATAGAACTTTTAAACCCCTACAACTTTGGTTGTAAACATTTTTCTCAGAAACGTTTTGTTTTCGAAATATTTGACCATTTCCAGACTTTCTAACACCCTGTATAATTCCATACAGGCTATTGCTGAGGCGGATCATTAAGTCTACAGATAATTAAACAAAGGTGTGTAATAATTTAATAGGAAGTGTTTAACGAGTGATCATTTATAGTATATAATCTAGCACGGGGAGTTAATGAGGAGATAAAAGATAATTGTTTAGTTTAAGGGAGTTAGCTTCAATCATCTCGACCTTGACATATGTTGTTAAGGTCATCATACTGAGTAAACTATCGTAGGTTTAGCCATCACTGATCGCGTTTGTTAAGAAGTTGTCGAAAGAAGCTTCATAAATAAATATTTTCCTGTTTTTCCGACACAGTGTACATGAAAAATTTTTAAATGGTGAAAAAGTTAACCTAACCTAACCTAATCTAACCCAACTTATACATCTTTACATATGGTTAGGCGTTGTGAGTTTAAAGAGATTTTTTTCAACAACGTCCTACTATATGCAAAGATGTATAAGTTGAGTTACGTTAGGTTAGGTTAATTTTTTTCAGGAAGATCTCTCCGCCTTTCCTCGCTCATATGTACTGTTTAACATTTTTTAACATACACTATGTCGAAAAATAGGCTCTATTTATGAAACTTTTTTGTCAATAATTTTTTAATAAATAATGACGGTTAAAAACGTTTGGAGGTTAAGCTCAACTCTGGGGGATGATCTCACAACACTGTATCTCAAGGTTATTTATAAGAGATTATTGCAGCTGATCTCCCCTAACTAAATAATTACCAAATAAAACAACAAACTTCTATAATTGAAATAAAAAATTATTCAAAATTTTGCTATTTCTTTTCGTTGTTTTATTTTATTTTATTGCCGTTAGAAATTTGATGACATTTGAAGATGTAAAAGGTGGAAAAGGAAGAATTGTAGAGATACAGATAACAATTACACTCTTAATAATCAGTGATAGGCAAGATATATTCCAAATATATTTCGATACAAATACAGACACATAAATCAAAATGTATCTAGACATAGTCACTCAGATACTTTAAAAGTATCTCAGATGCTTTAAAATTGTATTCCGGCGTGGTAATGATAATATGTATAAAATATACTGAACAAATCTTTTAATATTTATTAATATTGTTTGTTTACATTAAAATTACACAAATTAGCTGATAGTCTTACATATAAAAAGTGCCTCAAACATATCATCATTTAATCTATTATTATTAGGTATTAAAATTTGACCTCCAATACTAAGTAAACGCTCAACTGATGCTGATAATGACATAATCGTCTTGAACTTTAAAAAACAAATGTTTCATATGAGGATAACGTGCTATCGATGTGATATCTTTTCGCTTGTCTGACAAATAAGAAAGAACTTTTATGCCGATGGCACTGTCAATTGTTTCCACGTTATCTTGGTTTTTAAAAAAATTGTTCATCTTCCACGGAAGATGCTGAAAAGCCATCAGAAAATATTCTAGTTTCATTTTTTAAATATGCATATTTTTTCGCTTCTGTAATAAGTTATACAATATTCGTGGTTCAGAGTCGTTTTTGAAAAAATCCCTGCTTTTGGAATCAAGTTTAGCCATTTCTTAAGTATATAACTTAAGTTTAAGAACAGTCCGAGATGAAATAATATAAAGTTTACAGCACTGTCAAAATTCAATACGATATTTCCGAATCTTTTGTTAATGCCATCTATTAGAGCATTTCCCAAAGGTTCGCAACTAGGTAATTCGTGAAGTGTCTGCAAATTAATTTTAAGTTATAGCAAAGCTGGCAAAACATATCCTAAATAACAATAGCAATAAAAGTTTTCTCCTTATAGCAAATCAAGAGTGCATGCTAAACTTTTCATTACCACGATAATTTTTTTCTATTATCGACGGAAAATACGCGAAAATGTATCTGAAAAGCCGTTCAGATACTATGTTTTATATCTGGATACAGATACTTTCCACTTCGAATGTATTTCAGATACTGGCTCAGGTGCATAAAATGTATCTAGATATTGTATTTAGATACATGTATCTAGATATTGCCCAACACTGCTAATAATGCAGACTCGCTTTTCAAGAAGTATTGTTATATAAACTGCTGTTCGATTGATCGGATCGATATCTCTTATTGCATGAAATAAATACAGCTACAAATTGCCGAATAATCAGAGATTTACGAAGCTGTAATGAATAAGCTATAATCTGTCAAACGACGGACGCACTATGATTGCCAGCTTAAATTTCAAATCCCCTTATTCTCTGTGTCGATCGTCAAACGTCCGTTATAATTGGAAAGATCTTGCATAATAAATGATTTAACGCATCTGGAAATATCACGATGTATCGCTTCGACTCAGCATCCCGTTTCCAACTACTCCGTCCTGACACTTCAGATACTCACTCGCGGTACTGACATTTGCGTAAATATGACAATGCGATCGGAAAAACGTGCGACTGTAAATTTCATTCAAGACCCAAATTATTTCAATTAACTTGACAACTAACGTACAATATGCGCGTCGCCTACACGATAACACATAACACCCGAAAAGCTCCACACAACGCACGAACGAAAGTAAGTGCCAAGCGATTTAACTCTTTGGGACGCAGAATTTTAAAACGAGAAATTGACTCCAATCGCACAGATGTTTTATTGAAAAACGATTAACACACAAAGTAGATTTGTTTTATTCACAAACGATGAATTAAACCGCTGCGCTTCGAGTTAACTTGATAGTTCAAGATGGGATGAAAAATATTCCGCCGTGCGTATACAGGGTGTCCCATTTTAATTGTGCACTCCGATTAACATCGAAAGTGGTCGGATGAAAAAATGTAAAGTTGTTTGATTTGAAGGAGATATTCAATGATCATCACTTTTTTTAACCTTTTCGCTACGGTGGCCTTGCTCGCGAATGCGCTACCACGATGCGGGACAATCCCAACGTGAATATACTTAAATTTCACCGTGAGGAGAACCTAACTTTGAACGCCTAGTGGCGTTAAATGTAAATTATTAGTAACGTAAATTATTGATTTTGAATTCTCGACAACAATCCGTTTTCTATTGTCGTTCTATCATCGCTCTATAATTTCACGCCACGCTGGAAAAATACAATCACGATCGATAACGTATCGCGCGATTCGCGGAGACGCGCGTCTGTCCACGGTGCCAAGAATGCCGGAATGCCACTTACATAGCGCGAATTCCCGCCGGTCGGTTCGAAACGCGCGATTCGGCCATTGCGTCGACAACGACACGCGCGAAACGCAATTCGCATTCGTATCCGTAGAATCCGAGGTAACACACTCGCAGTGTCGGATTACCGCGGAAGCGCGCGAGGCGCTCGCCTGGAATTTTAGAGCTCCGTAAATTCGACGTTTCGCCTCTTACCACGCGAGAAGCATTCGGGCGAAAAGTGTCTCTCCATTGAACGCGAAATACACGATCGTGGAGTGAAATGACAAGGATGAAATTTATGGTCTACCCACAAGCAACTCTGCTTCGAGTCCGCGTCTCGCACGTTTTCGAGCGTCCTCACATGAGCAGAAAACGGATCGCTGGAAAAATCGCGGGTTTATAGGCCGATCTCTGTTTCATATTCAAATTTTATATTCAAATTTCTCGAAAGTTTACACGCGATTCGGACGATAACGTGCGCGTTACGGCGCTGTCGTTCTTCAAGTTCCTTGTCTCGGGGCTCGACAAGTGCGTTTATCTCTCTTTCAGTCCTCTGTCGAGGACGCAAGTCGCGAAATGAGTCGGAGGCCGGGGATCCGCAAATCGCGTAGTCCGCCCCTGCACGCCCGCACGCTTCGTCGGCGGAATATTATTGTCCGGTGCCGCCCGAAATAGCGCGTTTGTTGCGCGCTGAATTTTGCGCGCACGCGGCCGCGCCGTGGCCGCGTGTGTATGTACATGCTCGGCATTATATTAATAGAGCATGCACTTTCGCCATGCGCGCCGCGATGACCCATGCCGCGATGGGACGCAGCGACGTACGCAACGCCACTGCGGCCCGAGCTACGCGCGAAGCCGAACGATCCTGCTCGCGTTATTATTCGCTCGTCGCTCGCGCACCTTCCGGCGAGTCGCGGCTAGGGTTGCCAAATATGAAATGACTATTTCCGGGACATTTTTTAGGCGACGGGACATTTTTTAGGTTGAAAAATAGGTTGTTGGAGGATTTTAATTAAATTTGAGAGATGGAGGGCTGAGAGCTGCTGTGCAACAAATAAATGCGTGAATTAAATATCAGCAGAGAAAAGTTTGGACATAAACCGTGCGATTGTATTTTTTACCATGCGAATGGCTTAGTTGACATCAATTTTCTTAGATGGCACGTCGAAAAATTCGACCCTATAAATCGCGGTGGTTGCTTTCAACAAGTTTCCCTCTGGCACCAGTTAGAAACATAAATGTTATGATTATGATTTTGTTGAAATTCTCATTTTCCGGGACAGAAGACTTAAACTCCTGGACACGGGACAAGCTTAAGGATTCCGGGACCTTCCCGGAAATCCCGGCCATCTGGCGACCCTAGTCGCGACGCTCTTCTCCGTCGGCAAGTCGTAGGGCCGCGTGAATTACGCAAAACGGACAGACAGGGCGGAGAAGTCAGCCGCGAAATCATCGGGTAGGTCCTTCGGCTGCTCCGAGTAGATCTTTATCGAGAATCGAATTTGCATCCCGAGTCGACGAAAACGTCGTCTCGCGTTGGAGCGACCCTTCATCGATCGGCATCCGCGTTGACGACGTTAACGGTACATTATATTGGTTTGTTCGGGAAGTAACTCCGGCTTTTTGCACGAAAATAGAAGACGATATTTTTAATAGAAAGAAAAGTTTTATTCTGTTAAGTATTTGACCATTTTGTTCCAACACCTTTTGCTGCCTTTGAGATAATAATATGATTCCACGCTCGTAGAACTTTTGGTCTTTATTGGCAAAAAACTGAATTGAGTAGTTTCTGACACTTTCATTTGAATCGAAATTATTATCATCCAAAGAATTTTGCAGTGACCGAAACAAGTGATAATCGGATGGTGCTGGAGATCAGATGAATATGGTGGATATGGCAGCAAATCCTATCCAAACGCTAACAGCTTCTGGCGAGTCATTAAACTTGTGTGAGGTCTGGCGTTGTCATAATGAAACACAATACCTTTTCTGTTTGTCAATTCTGGTCTCTTCTGCTTGATGGAATCATTCAATTTGTCCAATTGATGACAATACATATTCGAATCGTCGCCGTTTGGTTGTTTGATAGCAGCTCGAAAAAAAGCCGTTCCTTTCCAATTCCACCAAACAGAGGACATCACCTTCTTTGGATGAATATCAGCTTTGGATGTGCTTTGAGCTGGTTCATCACGTCTGCTTCATGATCGTTTGCGTTTAATATTGCTGTACGCGATCCATTTCCAGTTATGAGTCTCTTCAGAAGTGGATCGTTTTCCTCACATTTCAACAGCAAATCGCAAATGGTAATGCAACGAAACAAATCTCGTTTTCTGAGGATGTGTGGAACCGAAATATCGAGCTTTGAAACGAAACCAAGTTGTTTCAAATGCTCATGCATGATCGAATTTGATAAATTCAATCTCTCAGAAATTTCTCGTGTTGTCAAATGACGATTTGCATTCATCAATAGCTTTATTTGGTCTTCATCAGCCTTAACTGGCCTTCCAGAACGAGGTGCATCTTTGAGGTCGAAATTTCTAGAACGAAATTTCGAAAACCAATTCTGACACTGGCGTTCAGTCAACACATTCTCTCCATACATGGCACACAATTTTTTTCTTGCTTGCGCTGTATTTTTGCCTTTAGTGTAACAAAAACGCAAAATGTGACGAATTGCTCACGTTGGTTTTTCATTTTTGATGCGACGCCAAATAAAAACAACTTGACCGATTCCAAAACAATTTTTTTTCAAATGAAGCTTGAAATGTGCGTTGCAAAAATGTAAAATGACTTTCTAGATTAGAGAATGATGTTAATTGCTTAAAAAGGCAACTAGCAACTTCTATTTAAAAAAATCGAAATTACTTAACGAACAACCCAATATATAGACGCGTTGAATAAAGTAAAAATATACTAAGCTTCGGCGCATCGTTGTTTCGTCAAATTCGGTCGCTCTGTCTCCGCTGCCAGGCGAAAAACGATTTTCATTGGCCGCGTTCAGCAGAAAAAGCTGCTTACTAAGCACTTAGTGATTATTATCTATGATTAGAGTATTCTTTCAGATCTTTAACAAATCCAAGGGAATAAATCAGAAACGATAATAACTAAGCGCTTAGTAAGCAGCTTTTTCTGCTGAACGCGGCCATTTATTTCACCGGAAGCTACCATTCGATGCTTTCGGGGACACGCCGTGTAATTGAGGACGAGACAGAGCGACGTGAAACATCATCACTCGCGCCTCTCCGGGCATGACGAGCGCGCCGGTGTCGTTCGCGAGGATCAGCAACGTCGACGCTCGGCAGCGTAATGCACGCGGACACATTAAATAACGCAGCCGGTCAGACTAATGAAGCGCAGCAAATACGAAGTGAGTTTGCACATATCGAGTGCGCTTCTATTTTTAGCCCATGCCATATTGCGTTACGTGTTTCGTAACCATTGATACCGGCCGCTCGATTGCATCAACTAGATCGCCGTGGTCGCCGCGCTCGTCGATTTACTCTTTGTCACAGACAAAGCATTCACAACAACGCGATCACGGCGGACGCGAATCATACAAGCGACGAACAATTTTGGTTTCTCAATACAGCCGACGCACAGTGGATCGAACTGTGTAAAAATGCGGACATGAACTCAAAAATTTTTTTTTTTCGAATTAAGTTTTCCATTGTAAATTTGTTTACTTGGAACATCATAAAAATAGCATACAGGATGTCCCATTGTAATGTCCCACCCCAAATAACTCTTCAGTATTGAAGTTTTAAGGAAAATGATCTCAATAAAAGTTGTAGGGATTTAAATGAGCTACCTTATGATGATTTTGACTTTGACGTAGACCTCTATTTTCAAGGTTATTTGAAGGTCAACTTGCGTTTTTTAAGTGGGAGCCCTGATTTTTTATTACACTGTTTTTTTTTCTACTAGTTAATTTGAACAACTTTTGTCTAAAACATTTTTTTATTTGTCTAAAATTTTTTGAGATATTTGAGGAAAACTTGATAACTTTTCAATATTTAACTTACGATATCTCGCTAACTATTCGGAAGAAAAAGTGGTACTAGACTTTCTTCCTTTATTTAGTCTCAAGAATATATTGTTATAATATCACCTTGACTTTTGTTAACTTACTGATTTTTAGAAATTCCAAAATCATTAAATTAACAAAAATCAGGGCGCTATTGTAACAATATATTCTTGAGACTAAATAAAGCAAAACGGTCTAGTACCACTTTTTCTCCCGATAAATAATTAGCGAGATGTCGTAAGTTAAATATTGAAAAAGTTATCAAATTTTCTTCAAATATCTCGAAAAATATTAGACAAATAAAAAAATGTTTTCGACAAAAGTTGTTCAAATTAACTAGTAGAAAAAAACAATAATAAAAATCAGTTAATAAAAAATCAGGGTTCCCATTTAAAAAACACAAGTTGACCTTCAAATGACCTTGAAAATAGAGGTCTACGTCAAAGTCAAGGTCGTCATAAGGTAGCTCACATAAATCCCTACAACTTTTGTTCAAATCAGTTTCCTTGAAACTTCAATACTGAAGAGTTATTTGGGGTGGGACATTAAAATGGGACACCCTGTATAATCTTTATTTTCTAAAATATTGTTCCAATCTATGTGTAAAATGACCATAAACATTTCGAGTGAGACAATTCTCGATTTCCATCGGTAGAGTTGTCTACATTTAAAATAGTGTATTTCTTTCTAGTTCGTATATTATCACCCCAACTTTTTTACATGTAATGAACTATTCTTTGACTTCAAAAAATCCATATCCGAGTCAAAGAACAGCATAGCTTGAGATTTGACAAGCAATTTTATTATGTCATGAAGAAAATTCTGAGAAATAAATTATAAATTAACTTTCAAAAAAGACCCTAAAATATCTTAAACTTTGATTAGTTTTACTTGATTAAACAGATATTCTACTTCGTCAAATGACATGTTTCACCTGCACTATCTGCAATTTTAAAAAATATATCCATTTATTATTATTGAAAAAGAGAACCCTGAGAATATCCCAATATATACATGTCTTACACTTGTGGAGATGAAATACGGTAGCTAAAGCGATATATTTATGCATACATAATCATAAAATATTACCTTAACAATTTAAATAATTATTATATGCAATATTGTTTAAACAGTAATTATTAACAACAATTGTTTTAAGCTTGTTACTGCCGGCATTAGTATCATCAACCAATATACATCACGAAGATGTTACACAGTCGGATTTTGCATATCTTATGTGTATATGTGTGCGTGTGCACGTATGTCAGCAAAGATTAGGAGGACTCCACGATTCGTCACTTCCATAATATTTAACGACTCCAAACCTTCTCTGCTGTATGTATGTGTATGTGTGTGAGTGTGTTTATAATAACATTTCTAATCTCTCGAAAAAAAAGTCTTGTCTTTTCTTTTTATATTTTTTGGGTCTTAGGTTGTGACCGGGTTTCGTTGCCAGTCAGTGGCCCTTCGTGGGTGTATGCCACGTGTTATTTTCCGTTCGTTGGTGTTTCTTGATATTCAGTCGCTTGTATTGGTCTGGTGTCCAGTTGCTTGCGTTCGTCTGGTATCCAGTCACTTGCTGTTCTCCGGTGTCCAATCGCTTGTTGTTGTCTGGGATCCAAGTCACCTGTGTTAGTCTGATGTCCAGTCGCTTTGTTGCTCTCTGGTGTGCAGTCGCTTGTTATTGTCTGGGATCCAAGTCACCTGTGTTAGTCTGGTGTCCAGTCGCTTGTTACTCTCTGAATGTCCAGTCGCTCGTTGTTTATCTGGATTCAGTCACCTGCGTTTGTCTAGTGTCCAGTCGCTTGTGGTTCTCTGATGTCCAGTCGCTTGTTATTGTCTAGTGTTCAGTTGCTTGTTCTCTGGTGTCCAATCGCTTGTTGTTGTCTAAGATCCAGTCACCTGCGTTGTCTGGTATTTTGTTTAACCAGTTCTTTTTGCGCGTTCTTCCTTACCGACTCATGTTACGCCTGTCCTTGGTCTTTAACAGGTTCTTATTGTCGGTGGCCTGTGGCTGGTCCTCACTAGCTGATTAGGTTTATTTATTTACATGGCCTACGGCCTTAATCTATACTGGGCCGAGTCTTACCTTGTCATGCGACTGGTCAGAACGACTTGTCTTGCCCAGCGCGCAGTCGGGTTCGTTCCGTGAGTCTCGCTAGAGGCTTCTGACACTAGGTCTAGTTGGACACTAGGTAAAGTTGGTTGGATTAGGTTTTGTTAGGATAGGT
This sequence comes from Harpegnathos saltator, assembly GCF_003227715.2. Taxonomy (NCBI): domain Eukaryota; kingdom Metazoa; phylum Arthropoda; class Insecta; order Hymenoptera; family Formicidae; genus Harpegnathos; species Harpegnathos saltator. Next base: position 161,483 of record NW_020230625.1, read on the forward strand.
CTGTGTCCACCCTTGATCTGAAGGATCTTCTTACCCACCCGAGTTCTTTTGTCTACGCGTGAGTCTTGTGAGACGCCTCTCGTTTATTACCGTGACAGGTATTTTGGGTATAATAATTATGGCTTACTTACTAACTTAACCTATTCTTATGTTAACGTTGTATCTCGCTGGATACTTGTCTACGGGTTTGTAATGGCTATAACGAAATTATAAAAGCAAATGACTAACGAATGCTCTTTGGCCGTAACGAAAAATTATAAAACTTAAACGTACTCTACTCGGTACTATTTTGCGAGTTGCGTCTCGCGACCTCTTGGTTTCGCGTCTTTATTCGCGATTAACAGAATTTGTACTTGAGGTAAACAAAATAAAACGGTTAACTTAATTTAAATCTTCTTATCTTATGAGGGCCTTTCTTTAAACCCTGTCGTCTCCCTCGAGTTGCTTCCGCAAGTCCCTGTCTTTGGCTGGCTCAGCTGCTGTTTTTTCGCCCTGCTGCTCCGGTGACTCTTCCTTTATCTCCTGCGCGTCCTCTGGATGAACTTCGATCGCGCTTTCTTGTAAGTATTTCCCAACTAAACGCCTCAATCGTTTCCTTGACCAGTTTTGCTGTGTGTGATGGTGCATTATCATAAAGCAAAATCACTTTGTGTTGCCTTTTTTTATATTCTGGTCGTTTTTCACGCAAAGCTTGATTCAAATCGATTATTTGTTGTCGGTAGCGTTCAATATTAACGGTTTCGCCAGGTTTTAGCAGCTCATAATAGATCACACCCTTTTGATCCCACCAAACACAGAGCATTGTCTTCCGTCCGTAGCGATTTGGCCTTGCAGTCGATGTCGATGGTTCGCCTGGAGTCACCCATGATCTTTCACGCTTAAGATTCTCAAAATATATCCACTTTTCATCGCCAATCACAATTCGATGGAGAAATAGCTTTCTCTTATACCTGGCGAGCAACATTTCGCAAGTGGTTTTTCGGATTTCCTGCTGTCTTTCATTCAGTTCATGTGGAACCCATTTTCTCATCTTCTGGATCTTTCCCATAGCTTTCAAACGTATGGAGACGGCTTCTCGTGTCACATTTAATTGATCCGCGAGTTGTTGTTGCGTTTCAGCGTCATCCTCATCCAACAATACTTGCAATTCTCTGTCTTCAAACTTTTTCGGTGGTCTTTCACGTTCTTCGTTTCTCACGTAAAAATCGCCACGTTTAAATTTTGAAACCACTCAAAGCACTGTGATTTACCAAGAGCATGCTTACCCTAAGCTTCGACAAGCATTCGATGCGATTCTGCAGCAGTTTTCTTCAAATGGTAACAAAAAATCAATGCTGTTCGCAAATCGTAGCTTCCAGGCACAAAATTCGACATGTTTAACGCTATTACAAACTATGCTGTTGTATGAAACTTGTATTGTTGTGAACTGAAAATCTTTGTCAGATGTCAACAAATGGAAATAGTGCCAATGACGCGGTTTGACGGTAACTACATTGACAGATAGGGCTATCTATGGGCAAATTCTGGTTTCATATTTACAGACCTGGTATATATATAAGTATATACATTTTACATCACTTATTAGTTTTCTCTGATCCCGTAATTTCCCGTAATTTCAAACCTAAGATCGAAAGAAAGTAAAAAGAAGAGATAAGATATGTTTCGCGAGACATTAGAAATGTTACTATAAACATACTCACACTCACATTCACACGCATGCATATTGGTTGATACTAATGCCGGTGGTAACAAGCTTAAAACAATTGTTGTTGACAATTATTGTTTAAATAATATGGTATATAATAATTATTTAAATTGTTATGGTAATACTTTATGATTATATATGCATAAATATATCGCTTTAGCTGTCGTCTCCACAAGTGCGAAGTCCACTCTTTCCTATGTTTCGATCCACTGTGCGACGTCGCATTACATCCCGCCGTAATTCCAAGCGAAAATAGTATTACTCAAAGTCTTCATTTCCACACACACACACACACACACACACACACACACACACACACACACACACACACACACACACACACACACACAAAAGATACGCAAATCCGACCGTGCAACCTCCTCGTGGTGCACCTATTTTTACCTTCGTAATAAATTACTCGTCATTTATATTAATAAATGCCGTATCATTTTTTAATGAATATCATTTGTATAAATACCATTTTTGTCATTCTTATCATTTTATCATTTCTTTTTACCACTTTTCTCATAAATGTCAGTTTCTGAGCATAATTTTGCATTATAAAGCAGTGCGTCGTTCCCACTCATATCTGCAAATGTATACTTCACCTTGAATAACTTGAATAACTTCATCGAATATTAAGTTGCAAAAATACGGTTATCCCCGTCAGTGACGTAAGTGATTCCAGTTCGGAGAAAAACTCCACGGTGACACATCGCGGCCGCTCTCGCCTCAGTTTTCTCCCTTTTTTTAGTAATTTTTTAATTTAGGAGAGTCAGTGTCAAAATTATCTCGACTTGGACGCATATAGTTGAGTCATTTTACTGAGAAAACTATCGTAGGTTTTAGCTGTCGCTCATTATTTACTAAAAAAAGTTATTGACAAAAGGAGTCTCGTAAATAGAGTCTATTTTTCCGACACAGTGTGCATAAAAAACTGTTAAACAGTAAAAAAATTAACCTAACGTAACCTGATCTAACTTATAGATCTTTGCATATAATTAGGCGTTTGTGAGTTTGAGAGGACTTTTTCAACAACGCCCAATCACATGCAAAGATGTACAAGTTGAGTTATGTTAGATTAATTTTTTTTCTAGAAGGGGGTTTCTGCCCCTCCTTCGCTCATATATGCTGTTTAACAGTTTTTAACATACAGTGTGTCGAAAAAATATGCTCTATTTATAAAACTTTTTTATTAATAACTTTTATTAGGTCATTAAGTATGAAATGTCCGATTTCGAATCAAAAGTTCGATTTATTATATCTCAAACCAGAAATAGTAAAATTAATCAAAGTATGCGCCTAAAGTATCGACACAGTTCTGCCATCTTAACGGTAGCTCATTCATGCCAGCAGCGAAGAAGCCTGAGGAGCGAGTGACGATGAAATCGCGGAATCGCGTTTTCCACAGCTTGTTGAGAATTTAATATTTTTCCTTGTAAGAAGTGGTAGTCAGTTGGTGTAAGGAATATGGTGGGTGACAGAGAGTTTCCAAGTCCAGCTGCTATAGTTTGAGCAACGGTATTTGTGCGACATGTAGTCGAGCGTTGTCTTGCAAGAAGATTGGTCTGTCTCTATTGACCAATCTCTGCTGTTTAATCGCAAGCATCCTCATCATTTCGTCCAGTTGGTTACAGTAAATATCCGCTGTAATCGATTGACCAGGTTTCATGAAGCTGCAGTGGACAATACCAGCGCTGGACCACCAAACAGAGACCGTTAGTTTTCTTTTATGAATATTCAGTTTCAGACTGTGTTTCGGCACTTCATCTATATCCAACCATTGTGCCGAACGCTTGCGATTATCGAAAAGAATCCATTTTTCATCACACGTAATAATACGATGTAAAAATGGTTCGCCGTAATGTCGTGATAGTAAAGAAAGGCAAGCTTCGAGACGATTTCTCTTCTGACGCTTATTTAATTCATGCGAAACCCATCTATCCAGTTTCTTTACCTTGCCGATTTGTTTCAAGTGATCCAATATCGTTGGAATAGTAATGTTAAACCTTGCTACTAATTCACGCGTAGTTTGAGATGTATCCGCTTTCATTACAGCTTTCAGCTCATCACTATCCACCTTGGTCTCAAGTCGCCCACGTGGTTCACTTTCAAGATTAAAATCGCCAGAACGAAACTTCTCAAACAATCGACGTACTGTGCGTTCATTAGCCACATCTTCACCAAACACTTCGTTAATACGTCGAGTTGTCTGCGCTGCATTGGTTCTACGACGGAACTCATATTCGAAAATAACGAATTTTTAACTTATCTATGGTCACACAAAGATTGCTGTAACAAAGACATTTCGAAAGATAATCACAAACCAAAACATGCGTTTTGAAAGAGCGATAATGTACCTTCGCGAGAAAGAAAAACCAAGAACTGTAAAGGTGAAATGTCAGAGATATCGGCTGTCGAACTTGGTACTTAAGGAAATCGGTCATTTCGTATTTAACAATCTAATATATATGATATAATAAGTAATGAGCGACGGCTAAAATGTTTTGACGGTTACTCTGGAAGATGACCTCAATAACATGTCAAGGTTATGATCATCGGAGCTAACTCTCCTAAATAATTATTCTTTTTTCTCCTATCGATCGGTTCATTTCCGCACGATGCCTCGTCGAACAAAACTCGAAGGATCTCTGTGATTAAAGATCGCGCAAACTCGCGATCCGAGCACCTCGACAAGCGTGGCGAGTGCGCTGTCGATTAATCCCGCGCCATCAATGAGGCGTCCGAAGGAGCGTCTCCACGATTTTCGACATTCGCGACACGTAGGACGGTCGAACTTGACTTTGGTGGAGTCGTTGATTTTGGCAGGCACGCGTATGCGGGTTACCCCTTTTCTCGCCTTGCCGACCTTCTCGGCGCGATTTCGCGACGATTTCCCCCCCGGCGCACTCAGATCTCGCGCGCTGAATCACTGTGCCATCTTGATCGAGTCCGCGGACACGCGCGCGTCGTCGTCGTGTCGCCGTGTTACGTGCCCCCCTCCTCCTTCCGCGCACCTCCGGTTTCCTAAATCTCACCGAGCGACCGAGATTCCACCGAGTTTCTTGCACCCGCTAGATCTCCACGCGAGGGATAAATCGTAAGCGGCTCAAGCATCGTGATTACCTCGCTCGCCGGTGGCGGTGGGTCAGTTTGAATCGTGCAGTCTCGGAAAATTCAATTCAGGGAGCTTCTCCACAGAGGATAATTGCAGTATGTTTTCTCACTAGTTTCCCCTCTTCCCGGAATCGAATCGACGATTGAGAGAGAAATCTTTGGATGTTTTCTTCACGGAACGTGCGAGTCGGCGTAGCCGCTGACAACTTTAAGACTCAAAGTTGACGCGACGACGCGTTTTGAAAAAACCGAAATAACCCGCGGGTCCCAGCGGGCCAGGATAATAATATGAATGAAATACTGGCGGCCGGTTGGTTGGGTAAGAAACCGCCGTTCCTCGAAGCCAGCTCACTCCCTACCCCGTTCGCCGCTCTTCCGCTCCTCGCGTTCGTATATCTGTCCTCTCGAAATTAGAGGGACTATCACTGCCTGAGCTGTTCTGGCTTACCTCCACATGAATGAAGACAGGTGATCCTGGCACCTGAATCCGTGGACCTGTAAGGCAGCGGGAACGCGCTCGGCTCGTGAATGATCGCGCGGGCCGCGCGAGCAGAAAGACACGAATTAATTCGTCTCGCTCCCGATTAAATTACCGAGACACACGTCGATCTCGGCCAGGCAAAGCTGCGCGCTGCTCTACCATGCAAAATTATGCTCAAGGACCAGGAATTATATCTGTCGCGGAAATAAAAACGGAGTACTGTAAAAGAAACGGAGGCTTCGAGTGTGATATACGGGAGGATCAGGTTTCTAAATGACGGATACTGCACATGACGTTAATCTTCCTTTTCATAAACATTGTCTTTGGTGTTGTCGGGTCCAAAGTCACCGTGTCGACGCGCGCCGACGCCTGTCGATATCGTCGATACCGACATCGACGTCGACGTCGTCGCTTACTTCGGCGTGGAGTTGGCGGCTGCCTCTCTCTCTCTCTCTCTCCTTTTTTCCCGTGACGGCAATTATTACGACACAGCGCGGCAGGACCTCCCACAGGTCGAGCTGTCGCCGACAGAAATATATTGTTTGTCCGGCCGGAGATATGCGGGAGACGTTTACGACTATTATTAATCGGAAGTGTAGTGCCAAGTCGTCAAAATAAACCCCGCGGTCGCCTCCCCTCTCCCCCCCGTCCCGGTCCCGCCGTAAACACGGCCTTAAACATAGATATCGGCGATAACCGGCGCACAGTGGGGCCAGATGACATCTTTTGGTTCAAAATTCTCTAGAGACCTGAATTTCCAACAAATTATGGATGACACCAATGGATGAGGTTGATCCTGAATAAATTCCAAAGAGATCTGTCTAGTCGAAATTTTGAAAAAATTATCGGTTCAGGGTTCGTGGGGGTTTAGAGTTTGTCTTAAAAGTTTCGAGGCTCGAACTTAATGTTTTATGCTGAATATTCAACGTCGAGTATTATTAGGTTCTCGAGCTATCGAGGCTAGATTGGGTTCTTGGACTATTTGAGGCTCTTAATATATACAGCTTCATGCATCCACGAGCTAAAAAGTTCTCGGATTGATAGATTCCTAGGTTGATGGGCTTAAGACTCAAAATTCCTCGGTTTTGTGCTTAACGGGTCTATATTTGATGTTTTTGTATTTTAAGCATATGAGTTTTGGGTTTCTGGTTTAAGATCGATAAATCTCGACGTGTCTGTTGATTGGTTTCATAGTTTCAATCCGCTGAATACGCTATTAGAAATAAGAAATAAGTGTCGAGTAATGAGTATTTCTCGCACAAGTTTCTCGCGTTTAACGATAATTCTTCCTCTTTTAGGGCTAGTATAATTCGAGAAAAAAATTTTTTTCTTAGTTTTGGCAAGACAGGTCTCTTCAGAATTTATTCAGGATCAACCTCACCTATAGGTGTCGATGATCGGTTGGAATCAGGTCTGAATTCAGGTCTCTAGAGAATTTTCAACCAAAGAATGTCATCCGGCCCCACTGCGCGGCGGGACGGTTTTATCGAACGCGGGCGGACCTTCGTCCTGGATGGAGGACGACGAACGACGTGGCCGGTGGCTGCGTCGCTGTCGAAAATAGTTCGAGCTGACGTACGAGTTCGCGTTTTGTTTGCCGGCGTGGCGCGGCGGTTCGATGGGTGAGAGCTCTGCTGTGCGGGTGCCCGCGCGGAAATTGATACGCCGCGCTTCACATCCGCATCTCATTGAGACTCGCGCGACGAGACTGGACTCGTGCCATTTTTCGCGCGATGGAAACGGCCACCAGCGCGCACCAGTGGCCGCCGACGTGTACGCTCGAGCCGGCGGATTTGCATTCCGCCGACGCTGCGTTGAATGCGAATTAATCGCGCGTCCGAGGTACAAACGCAAGGTGTATCATTAGCGAGCAGCGCGGTGCGCGGCCCGTAAATAAAGTAACAGATTTAATCTCCGCTTAAGTGTCGTCGGCTGAATACCGAAGCCCTTCCATCCCCCCTTCCCCCGGCTACCTTCGTCATGCGGTATAACGGGCCGTTTCGCACGATAGATAGAGATCTTACGGGAGATTTTAATCGCATTAGCGGACGCTTATCTCACGCCGAGCAATTTCTCACGCTCTCTCTCCCTCTGTCTCTCTCTTCAGCGGACGGCCGATGGGCGCGGGTCATTTTTTCCCGTGGCTTGGCGAGGAGAAGCGAATCCGAACAAACGGCTGGAAACGGGATTTTAATGATTCCTACTCTGAGATTTCCTAACCTATTAAACTAATTATATGGGCTAACTCGCGCCGACCTCCGACGCGAGTACGAAAGCAAACGTGGCGGTAGGTAAGGCAAGGGACGGAAGAGGAAAAATGAGAAGACACGGAGAGAACAAGAGAGAGAGAGAGAGAGAGGGGGGGGAAGAGAGGCAGGCTGGGGAAGACTGCGTGATCTTCTATTTTAACAAGCGGCTGCGTTGGCGCGAGGAAATGAGAGAGACGGCCGGATAATCGGCTTCTTGAGATTGCCCCGCGATCAAAAGTGCCAAGATTTTCTTCGATCGTGGCTGACCACCGACGACGCCCCGGAAGACTCACTTAAGATCGTTAAGTACACGCTCGGAGCCAAATTTAACTGACGAGTGAATTCCCGACGAGCAAGACGAATTGGACAGTAGCGGAAGCACGCTCAGCCAAATATTTGCTTTTACCTGAGAGAAGGAGAGAATAAGATTTCAGAGGTGTGTGTGTGTGTGTGTGTGTATGTGTGCAGTCCGGCTGCCTTTTGCGCACATTTGTTTCAGACGCGTTCTCGATACCTCGCGTCCCGACGACAAAATTACTGTCATTTCCACTAGGGACCCGCGAAAAACATCGATGTCAAGTGATCATCGATGGTTACTTTTCGATGTTTTAATATTTTGCCATCGATGTAACGCCTTGCGATACATCGATATTTTATCGATATTTTCTTTCGATATTCTGTCTTTACATATTCAACTCTTTTGTATCTTTAGGACATATATGTCCCACTTATGAAAAAAATCATAACTTTAAGACAAATAGTTTTAGTTTAAAAAGTAAATAGTTTAAGAAGGAAAGTGGAAGAAAAAAATTGCAAGATAGTGCAGACATTGTAGTTAACGAGAAAACTCCCATGAGTAAATAAGAAAAACGTAAACAGTAAGAAAATTAACCAATCACAGTCGATTATTCTCCTTACGGTCAAGAAATAATCAATTGTCATATTATTTTTACAATCCGTAAATAAGAATTTGTGGAACCTCTAAGAATTGAGATACGTCCTGTTTATATCGTCTATTCTCATTTTTCTTATTCTATAGCTTGTATTTCTCAATAGAAAAATCTTTGATGAGTGCATGTTGCTGTGAATTTTTTATGTTCGGTTAACACTATTTGCTTGTGTAATTCTTTTATTGCATAATTCTTTTATTATATCGCAATCTTTATGCATTAATTGACATATATAATTTTAATACTTTTCATTATATGTAAGTTTGATTGATGATCTTCATTATATTAGTCATCTCAATTTGATACATACCAAAGGGTGTTTACCCGTAGAGCGTCAAATAAATAAATAAAATTAAGTAAAAAGAAATTAATTTTGTATAATATATAGTAATATACAATAGAAGAATTTAATTTTGAACAAAAACATGTCGAATAAATATCGATATTGTAGAGTCGACATTTATCGCATATCAATGTTAAGTTCCGATGTTAATTTCGATGTGAAATATCGATGTCACTCTTACCGATGCGGAACCCTAATTTTGCACGGGACGTCTAAAGACTGCGATAATCTTTTGAATGGCGCGCGATAAACGCGTTCATAGCCGGCGACGAACGGGCGACATTACCATCCGCTCTGAGCTTCCTCGTAGGCTCCGTTTCAACGGAAGACTATTTAAACGGGCGACTCGGCGAAATACCGGGCGGTCGCATTTAGCTTCGAAATGCACGGGCGTGGATATGGGCTTCGGCGTTTCGCGAGCGTATTTTCATCGCGTAGCCGCGCCATATGGCCATATTAGCGAAAGTGCGAAGTTATTTTCGGCCGGGATTCGCTATTTCGAGAGCTCGACGTGAGCCTCCAGGTTCGAAGTTTCGGTGGCGTCTGGCAGCGCGCGATTTCACAAAACAAGCGTCTCTTCTTAGATAACGATAGGCGACGTTCGGCATGTCCGTGACGTCAATCCGCGGGCTTCATTCAAACACGAAGCCGCGTGCGTCTCTCGCGCGCGATCTATTTGTGAGCTTTCTATCTTTAAGCGTGCCGCGTCGTTTCGCGAGGAGTCTTCATTTATCGAGGATTCCACGCGCTCGCTTCTTTTATCGCGTCGATTTGCTCTCGCCGTCGGGCTGTAACCCGACTGCGATCGTTGAAATGTGTGTACTTTCCGCGCACGGGAATGCGAGCGACGTGTCATTCCTTCGTTGAGAGCTTGCGTCTAATTTGCTAAAAAAACATATATGTACAGGGTGTTTCAGGAGAAGATAGCCAAACCTGAAGAGCATGTTCTACTCACTGTAAGGATGGGAAAATCACGGGTCCAGGAACGCTTCTTTTCCAACTTGCAGATACTTTTATTAATTAGTATTATATCTCTGAATAATATAATAATTACATCAGTGGATGGACTGGTAGAGGAGGATGCCTGCACAATCTTCCGATCTAAACTCCTTGAATGTTTATTTATCTCAAGACTCTCGTTTATGAGACTCTTGTTGTTACTATGAAAGTACTCCGAAATCGTATTATCACTCGGTGTGATGAAGTAGAAAATGCTGCGGGAATTTCCGTCTTGAACAATCCATGAGACGTCGATGCGAGGCACGCATTGGCGCGAAAGGAGAAATCATCTCCAACGATTTCTTCAATGAAATGTTCTCGCCAAAGGTGAGTCTGGTGTAAACAAAAGGTGCCTACAATTTGGAAAAGAAGCGTTTCTGGACCCGTGTTTGCACGATCTCTTTTCATCCGTGCAGTCAGTACAGCTCTTCAAGTTTAGCCAGCTATTTCTGCAACGCCCTGTATATATCCCTCGAAATAAAACGGGCGCGTAGTAAGTCACAGGTGTCTCTAGATTTGTGCCAAATTGTTCGCCGTGAACGAGCAGCCGACGCTCAATACCTGTTTCGATCCGACGAAAACGCGTAATTTGCATCAACGGTGCGCGCGGACGCTTGAATTTTCGGCGAAAGGATCGATCTTCTTCTTCTCCCGTCGACGAGAAACATTTCGCGCGATTAGCATCCACGTGTGCCATCTCAACCGAAAATATTTGCATAAGTAATCCGGGTGAGTAATGACAGTAAATTATCCGGATGATGTCCCTTCCCGCCTCTCTCTCTCTCTCTCTCTCTCTCCCCCCCTCTTTTTCGCAAGATTTAACGTCGGCTACTCGAGACACTCGTGTCAGGATCTAGCCTAATGTGACACGTGATATGCTCCTTTCTTGCAATTCGGTTTCGCTGAATTAATCACTCGAAATTACAATCCGTGTTTCTAATTTATACGCCGACACGAGGCCGAATCGTCCCGTGGAATATTCCGTGCAATATTTCCTTCTAATTCCTCTCTGTTTTTTTTCTTCAAGTTGCGACGCCACACGAGGCGGAAAAATGTGTGCGTTGCACGCGTTAGGGAGAATTCACACTTGACAGCGGAGATCAAAAAGGCCGCATCCAATCAGAAGTCGCGCTGATAATCTCTCTCACTCTCTCTCTCTCTCTCTCTCTCTCTCTCTCTCTCTCTCTCTCTCTCTCTCTCTCTCTTGAGAAAGAGACAGAAGAGAAGGACAAACTATCAGCCACTTGCGATTGACTACTGCCCTTCTGCCTTCAGCTTTTCTGCTCAGGTGTGAATCCTCCCTAAGGGCGCATTCACAGCTGAGCAGAAAAGCAGAAAGCGAGACAGTAGAGGCTAAGAGAGTGACAGAGAGAAAAGCTCTGGCAAGAGAGACAGACTTACCAGCGCCACTTGTGATTGGCTACTGCCCTTCTGTTTTCTGCTTTACTGCTCAGGTGTGAATCCTCCCTAAGGGAATCCCTCCCTGAAGGGAGGATTCTCTTCTTTCTCTTTCTCAAGGAAGAGACGGAAGAAAAGGACAGACTACCGGCGTGACTTCTGACTGGTCGCTGCTTTTCTGTTTTCTGCTTTTCTTCTTTCCTGTCTAGGTATGAATCCTCCCTGAATCCTCCCTTAGAAGCCTCTGGCTCAGCCGAGTTGGCCCTCGCGAATTCGTCTCGACGGCTCGTCGATCTCGCGCGGCCGAACTCTCCTCTCCTCTCCTCGCGCGCGCGCTCGTTTCTAATATCGAGCTTTCATCTCGCGCGACGTATCTACGTTGCTCGACGAGTTATTCTTACCGCGATTATTGCGGCAATTCCGCGATCCTCGCATTTCGCCTCTCACGTCGTGCGTCGACGTCACATCGTTTCCCTCGCTGCCGTCCATCCGTCCTTGCCGCCGAGAGTACGATAAATCTCTATCCCGGAGCGATCGATGATATTTCGAGATATCCACCGCGTATCTCGGAGACCCCGCCGTCGCCGTCGTCGACGGAGGTGCATTCGAAAACAGTACCCGGCTCGTTGTATAATCTCGGCATCGGCGCGTCTTGGCGACGTCAATGCGGAGGCTTCATTCATCGTTCCGTATATTTTCGATTTGTCCTGCTCCCCTCCCTTCCTCCCTCCCTCCCGCCCCTCCGCCCATCCACTCGCCCGCAGGCCTCACTTGTTGCTGCAATGACGCATCATCCCCTATATATAGCCTCCGTCGAAACGCCCAATATTATTTTCGACATTCTATTCCGCGATCGCGCATCATCCTCGTCGTCGTCGTCGTCGTCGTTGTCGTCGTCGTCGTCGTCGTCATCATCTTCATCATCGCTATTGTCGTCGTCGTCGATCGTCGTATCGAAAGGCGGCCGAAGAGAGAGAGGGAGAGAAAGAGAGAGAGAGAGAGAGAGAGAGAGAGAGAGAGAGAGAGAGAGAGAAACAGGGAGGAAAAAATAGTGAGTGAGGAGGACACGACGTCGTTATGTACGCGACGGCCTTAAAATAGCCGGTGAGGTGTCGGTCTGTGGCAGGCAGCGGGGGCGGAGGGGGGAGGGGTAGGAGCGCGGGATATTATTACGGGCGGAATAGATGGACTTGCGAGCAACCACCGGTCATTCCGGAGTTAACGACTCGTGAGAGACGACGTTAATGTGTGTTGCCGCGACGTTCTCTCTCTCTCTCTCTCTCTCTCTCTCTCTCTCTCTCTCTCTCTCTCTCCTCGCAAGAGAGCTTCTCCTATTTTTAGACGGGCCGATCGGCCACTATACAGGCATCGTCAAGGCCGCGCATTGCGAAACGATTATCGACGGCGCGCATGCCGTTGCTGAAGAAGCCAGTCAAACGGTCCGGTCGGTCGGTCAGTCGGTCCCGCGCTGGGTCGCACGTATTCTTCTTTGCACGACGACGACGACGACGACAACGTCGTTGTCGCTATTCCGCGGGCGCAGCCAACGCAGCACGGCGGCGTGGGATTCGCGCTGCAGTCCGTCGCGATGTCGGGCGTATTTTTAGAGCGCATTTTTACGCGTACAGGTGCACACTCTGATGCAACTTTGTAGGGGCTCGTGGGCGTTGATGTGTGCGCGCGCGCGCGCGCGCGTCTCGGTTCTAAATAAGAATTACAGATTTACGTTGTCATCGTGTCACGAGAGGCAGAGAGAAGGGAGCCGAGCTAAAATCCGCTTCGATAAATAACCTCCGGCGGAGTGCGATTCAGCTCGACGCCCCCGCCTCTTCTTTATTTACGATTAATCACTGTTCGTGGTTTATTGTGCATCTGAATCCGCGAACGGTCGCCGATTCGAGTCGCCGGCGCTCGCGCTTTTCCTCTAGCAATCTGCTGCTTGGACCTCGAAACTGCGGCAAACGATCGTCGTCGGTCGCGATGGCAAATTTTCGACCGCGTCTGTTGTTTCCCTCCCGACGTCGAGGAGCAATTTTCCTCCCTCGGGTATTCGCTGAAAATTCTATTCGCTGAAGATGACGCGTCCTAACATTTTCTTCTCTTGGGCACGTATGCGATCTGACGGCTCCTCATGGACGACCAGACGTATCTGTGGTAATAGAACGTCGAGGCCAGCAACATGAGAGAGACTCCCATCGCCCTGATAAACATCGATTTTCGCTGGTCGAACTCTTGCGAGGCGGTCCATGTGAAAAACTCGACCAAGTCCTTGGCCATTTGCGAGATGGTCGCCGGGGTGCCGTCGTCGTACTCCAAGATATTCTCAAATAGCACCTGAAGAGATTTCTCAATGAGAAGCCGTCCGCGCGCTGTTCCGCCCGTCTTGTCTCTAACAATGCGAGCGGAGGGGGGGGGGGGAGGCGTTACTCTTGCCAATTTTTCTCGTGTCTGCGGAACATGTCGGATCTGTCGCACGTGTACTCGTGTCTATTCACGTATTTTCTTTCTCGAGAGACAATTTCTCCGTGAGACGCCTCGTGTAAAAAATAGTGTGGCGCTCGTGCGCGAAAGCACTGATCGCGCTCTGGGCTCACTCACCTGCGGCATGCTCACCACGTTGCCGGGGAAGTACACGTTGAAGTGTTGCAGCTCGGTCACAGCGACGCCCGCCGGCGGCTCCATCCATCCCGTCAAGAAGGCGAACAGGTAATTCGTGCCGTTGCTCTTGCTGTGGACAAAGTAGGTTAGATCCGACGGGTACATGCCGAGGTTGGCCGCCTTGGCCGCCTGCTCGTTCGGGAACGCGGGCGGTATCAGGTCGCTCGTTCTTCCGGGTCTCGTGTAGTAATTGCCTTCGTCGTCGGGGCCGTCCTGCACCTGGGCAAGCGTCGCGGCGCGTTCTCGTTGAGTGCGGCGCGAGAGCGACGAGAGAGCGCGTAGGCGGGAAAGCAGCTTCTTCCGGAAAAGCCGTCGAGGCTCCTTCTCACGAATTTCTTTTTTTTACTACTTTATTAATGAATTGTTTGAGGATTGTGGGAAGAGTATATTATTACCTAGGAGTCACTTTGAAGAAGTTTTATACAAATTTTTATTAAAAATTTTATTAAAATTATTAAATTTTTATTAAAATTATTAGATTTATTAAAATTTTATTAAAAATTAATTTTTATTAAAAATAATAACAATTTACAAGGATATATACAACAGAGTGCCGGTCCGTAAGACAAAATTCTCCTTCCAACAACGGTGGGATCGATATCTCTGGCGTGGTTCATCTAAGAAAAAAACTCAAATATTTTCTTAATCTGCATAAATGTAGTTTTCGTTAAGCGTAGCTGTGTTTTTTTATTTTGAAAACTACTGTTTTTTAAGGCCCCTTGAATGAAGAAAAAATGTTGGAAAAATAGAGGTTTCTTTTTTTAACATGCCGCTATTTTGAGAAAAATTAATTAAAAGAAAAACGGCTGCGCTTAAAACTATGAAAACTACATTTATGCAGATGCAAGAAAATATTTGAGTTTTTTTTTTTTTTTTTCAGATGAACCGTGCCAGAGATATCGATCCCACCTTTGGAAGAAGAATTTTTTACGGACCGCGGCACTCTGTTGTATATATCTTCGTTAATTTTTATTATTTTTGAATAAAAATTTGCATGAAACTACTTCAAAGTATCCTTAATAATATACTCTCCCCGCAATCTTTAAATAATTTATTAAGTAGTAAAAAAAAAATTCGTAGAAATGGGCCTTTTTTGGGCTCGTCACAGTGGTGTTCCCCCTTAACGAACGGATGGGCGATGCGCGAGCGGTCGTATTTTACACGACGAGTTACTCCATCAGCGACGTAAATTGCGGGCGAGCAAGAAATAGAGGACGGTGGACGAAAGATCGCGTCGTGTTTACGATATTTATAAGAGAGCCGGCGTGCGCAGTTTCCCCGATAATTACGCCGTCGCGCTTTCATTTCGAGCACACATACACACACACACACACACACACACACACACACACACACACGAACTTCGCGCTCGGCCATTGATTCAACTTGAAGCGACACCGTCGCGCCCTGCTGAAATCGAGCGTGCTGTAAGCTCGAGCGCAGCGAGGCGACCTACTTGCCATCCTTCCGCCTTTTTCCGCAATTACGTGTCTCCTACGGAGATATCATCATCTGGCTTTTTCCAGCGTTTCCGCCGCACAATGGCGAGACCGACGCGAATGTCTGCGCGCGGCTAATCTCATTTTTGCGCGGACAGCCGACGCGTCGCTCGCGAGTCAACTCGTAATTGAATTACGCGTCGCGCGCGCGCAGGCCGAGCAAAGCCGGGGGCAATTATGCGCGAGAGGACGGCGATACCAAGCGGAGGAGGAGGAGGAGGAGGAGGAGGAGGAGGAGGAGGAGGAGGAGGAGGAGGAGGAGGAGGAGGAGGAGGAGAAGGAGGAGGAGGAGGAGGAGCGCGAAGAAGGCGAGAGCAGCAGGAGATGCAAGCGCGTAGGCAGCGCGATGAAAATTCAGATCTACCTCGAACTCGGCGGCGATGTCCTTGACCTCGTTCTCCGTGTGCGACACGTTGATAAGATCCATGAATCGCACATAACGCAAGCTGTGGCACGAGTAGCACGCGGTCATGTACACTTGCCAGCCCCTCCTCACGGCCGAGTGGTCGAGGGACTTGAGGTAGCCTTGGAACTCCCAGGGGTAGCTCGGCAGGCGCGGAACGGGACTCATGGCCTCGACCGATCTGTCCAGGAGGTACAGGAGCGAACCGCAGGTGGCACCCGCGCCCAGGCAGGTCCTCAGGATCCCCCCGCCTCCGCGCTTCGTCCTCCCGCTGACGTCGCACCACGTGTAAACCCCGCCGGACTGCCGCCGATGGTAGCCAACGCGTCTCGCTCGTAACGGGAAACTGCTTCGCCTTAAGAGGACAGCCATTTTTCTCCGAGAAGCGAGACGGCTTTCGGAAACAATCGACGGCGAATCGAAAGCCATCTGTGTACACGGTGTGCTCGCCCGGCTGGGCTTCGGTACTTCCGGGCTATGATTCAGGACGCGGCAAATGTCCAGTAGGAGAACTTGTCTCTGCGAATCTTTTGGGAAGTGCCTTCTGTTGCGTCCGACAAAAGGTCTGACGTCTAAAACCCTTTAGAATAGGGTCTTTTCCGAATTTTGATATTTATTTGCTACTCTCGTGGAAAAAAATCTTTGTTGTGACTCCGACACTGATAATCAGTCGGGGGAGTCCGAAAAAAATGTTACCCGCTTATTTTTTGAACAACTTTTTTGATAAATATTCAGAAGTACTATTATACCAAAGACTACGTTTTCTTGTTCAGTAATTTACAAAACTAGCTGTAAAAAAATATGTATACAAAGTTTTACATATATATTAAGGCAGAGGGGGGAGGAGGGCTAAGATCTTTATAGGAGAAAACATGAAAGTTTTATTCCATATATTTAAATTTTTAAATATCAGTTTTATACTAATTAAGTAAATACCGTTCACAGTTGTTACTCGAATCTTTCGCCTTACTAAACAGATGAGTCTACGATATACTAAAAATGGATACTGAAAAGATTAGCAAGACCCCTACGCAAGGTAGGACGTATCATAAATTACAAGCAAAATAAAGCAGAGCATTATTCACAATCATGCTCTGCTTGAATCGAAAGCACAAATTTATATTATAAAGTCTAAATTATAGCGAAGAGTAGTTTATGTCTTTGGTTTATTAAAGTTCATTGAGTTTTTTATGCTTTTATTCAATAGCTTAAATTTAGTGCATTTTTCCTTCAGAGTTTTATGAGATCCGAAAAAACTTGAAAAAAATAGGTCGGTAACATTTTCTTCGGGCTTCCCCCATTGATTACGCAGCCCCACAAAAAAAAGTGGTCGGTGCCTAAAACCGGACAAGTATATTCTTATGTATTTTATAATATATATTATATGTTGTGGAGTAGCTAAAAATAAGAGACACGTATTTTTTCATACATGCCCAATTTCATATTTAGGGGTTAAAATCACCCTTACAAGGTATATCGGTATACCTGGTTTTCAGAGAGTATATTTCAGAAACTATAAAAGATACAAAAAAGATGATTCAGATAAAAGTTGTATGGTTTTTGACGCTCCTTACAACTGTGTAGTTAGATTTTTTAAAAATATTATATTTTTTTATATCCCCCTCCCACCATCTTTATTTTTGCAAATTGAAAATTTTTGCAATGACGAGAATTGTTGCATTTTTTAAGCTGAATTCAACCGTATACAGCTTCATTTTGATAAGTGAAGTTATGATCAGTTTTTTGAGGTTAGGGACGATAAAGCTAGCAATTGTCCAATTCTGACCTCGGATTCGGATTCAGCGGATCAGAATACATAAGAATATACTTGTCCGGTTTTAGGTACCGACCACTTTTTTTTTGTGGGGCTATGTTATCATTGTCGCAGTCACAACAAAGATTTTTATCTAGCAAGTAGCAAAAATATATCAAAATTCGGAAAAGGCCCTATTCTAAAGTTTTGTTGAAAAAAGTGTCGAGAGACCGGTGGACATACAGGACTCCGCGGTTTCGCTCATTCTCGCGCTACCTTCTCGGACTCAGATCGAGAATTTTGAATAGTAATTCACGACGAGGACACCTTTCGCCGACGGAGTGACAGCTTCACGGTGGTTGAGTCTCGTTTCAGTTTGTGAAACGCGCCAATGAGGTTTTTACCCGAAATCGAGTCCATGTGTAATCGAATCACAGACTCCTATATACAGGGTGTCCCATTTAACCTGACAAATCGTAATATCTGGAAAACTGCATGTCGGATCAAAAAAAGTGGGTAATGAAATTTGTTCGTCTCGAAGGGGGACATCCAATGATATCAAACTCGACCTCCCACCCCACTCCCGGGGGTGGGGGGCAACTTTGAAATCTTAAATGGGAACCCCCATTTTTTATTGCAGATTCAGATTCTACGCCACAAAATACGTAAGTTTCGTTCGAAACTTTTTTTTTATTCGTGATAGATGGCGCTGTAATCGCAAAAAATTAGATTTTCTGCAATTCTCCAGAAATGATCATTGGATTGAAAAATAAAAAAATACCTGTTCAATATTTTTAAAAATATTTTTATAAAACATAATAACAGTTATTCCCCCCTATCCCCTCGGGGTAGGGTGGGTGGTAACGTTCAAATCTCAAATGAGAACCCACATTTTTCATTGCGGAATTAGATTTTACGTGAAGTTTTTATGGAAACAATTTTTTTCATTCGTGATAGATAGCGTTGAATTTGAACGATGGAGAGATGCCACTAACAAATTAATTACGCAAAATCACCCCGATGGTGAGAGGCGAGGGGACTCACCTAAAACAAACACCCCGAAGGGAACAGAAAGCTACTACGTCCTCGTCGTTGTTCCTGGGTAACGCTAAAAGTAGTTTCTCGGAAAAATTCAACGCTATCTATCACGAATGAAAAAAATTGTTTCCATAAAAACTTCACGTAAAATCTAATTCCGCAATGAAAAATGTGGGTTCTCATTTGAGATTTGAACGTTGCCACCCACCCTACCCCGAGGGGATGGAGGAGAATAACTGTTATTATGTTTTTTAAAAATATTTTTAAAAATATTGAACAGGTATTTTTTTATTTTTCAATCCAATGATCATTTCTGGAGAATTGCAGAAAATCTAATTTTTTGCGATTACAGCGCCATCTATCACGAATAAAAAAAAAAGTTTCGAACGAAACTTACGTATTTTGTGGCGTAGAATCCGAATCTGCAATAAAAAATGGGGGTTCCCATTTAAGATTTCAAAGTTGCCCCCCACCCCCACCCCCCGGGAGTGGGGTGGGAGGTCGAGTTTGATATCATTGGATGTCCCCCTTCGAGACGAACAAATTTCATTAGCCACCTTTTTTGATCCGACATGTAGTTTTCCAGATATTACGATTTGTCAGGTTAAATGGGACACCCTGTATAAGCTAGACTGATAACTTTCATTGGTTTTCATGCCCCTAAAAAACGTCCCTAATGTAAAACATAGAATCGTGTGCACATGCGCACTACAAAGTCCCGGAAGGGACATAACCGCACCGCATAGGCATTTTCACTCCAGAAAATGTTAATATTTATCCAACATTTAATATTGATGTGAACATTGAATGTGACATTGCGAGAAGAAATATTAAATATTGGACAAATATTAAGGGGGAATCCTGTCTGTAGGCCAAAAAAAATGGGCTACTTTCACGAATTTCTTTTTCGGAAACTAAGCGGATGATTGATTTCAAACTTGGTAGAAATAATAATATATATTTAACTTGTAGGAATGAACTTTTATAGTGTTATATGAATAATAATGTAGCATATACACAAAAAATTAACGTGACGTGTTTAGCCGCGCGCCGTTTCACGGCTCCCATGAAATCTCGAGATACGGTGGATTGGAACAAAAACGCAAGTAAGATAATTAATCTATGAGCTCGCCGCTATCCTCTGAACTAGGCAAATAAAGAACGAACTGCTTTTGCAATAATTTTAAGGCATTTAAGAGTTATATTTGAAAAATCGACAATTTTATGTTAAAAATAAATATAAAAAATTAATATTTTTTAATCTCGCTAGTTCACACGATAGAGAGACATGTTTCGTATATGTAAGTACATGCTGAAGTCGATCGGTTCGTTAGTTTGTCTCAAATCATGGGAGCCAGTTAAAGCAAAGTCATTAAAAAAAAAAAACACGCTTAAAGTTTCATGTATTCAATCATATTTTTAGTACTCGCGTAAGTTTCAGCTTAATCAGCAATTTCAGGTCCATATAACAAATTCTCCTCGACTTCATGAGACTCTTTTTTACATTCCTAGGTTTCGTGGGATTGTTTCTATAGCTTCTATAGTTTCTATATAATTGTATGACGAAACATTGAAAGACAGTGAGCGCTGTGATTTTCACTTGTGCGCCGCTTCGAATAATAGGTCGTAATTTTCCGAATTTTTCGATACGGATTTTAGAATAGACTCTTAACAATATGTATTTTCAGAAAATGTAATTAAAAAGATCAATTTTTCTGACCCTGCATACAGGATTCCCCCCTTAACATTTTCCGGAGAGAAATGCCTGTACGGTGCAGTTACATCCCTTTCGGGACCTCGCAATGTGCATGCGAATGAAATTTTGACACGTACTTTTCGGGGACGTGTTAAAGAGACAGGTTATCGGTCTAGTGTATAATATAGAAGTCTTTGAATCGAGTGAACTCGGGAAAGAATGAGGGTGGGGGGAAGGGGAGGGGTGTCGTATCGTATCTCCATGAATTTATGGCATGCCGGATTACACTCGCTGTACGCGGCGGAGTGCAGAGTGCATATTCCGAGAGAGGATGTTGCAGCGATCTATAATTAGAGACATTCGCGTGCCAGTATCGTAAATACCCGGCTTGGCGAACGTTTCGAGAGGCACCCGGCGGGCACTTGCGAGCAAAAAGGAGCCGCTTCGTGCCGTTTTCGAAAAGTCGCGCGTGGGCGGCCGTTTAGAGCGAGAGTCGCGCGCTCGATTTCCCCGAGAGAGAGAGAGAGAGATCGCTCTCTTGCGAATTTGTCCAAGAGGGAGATAGCACCGCGACTGTGAAAGTCATCGGCGGGGCGGAGACACGCGAGAGGATCGCGATCTGTCAGCCAACGGCTAGAAAGAGAGAAACTAGCTGCGCGCGATCCCGTATCGGCGAGGTCGGCAAGTCCGTTGTTCGCGGATCAAAGTCACCGCGATCGCGCGTCTCGTTGCGTCTTTGGCGAAAATTGACGTTTCCTGCCGTTTTCGCCGATTCCCACCGATCTTCGCGAGGACGTCGCCAGGTATCATCGCGGCCTCTCGCGGCGGAGGGAGCGAAGGAACAAGAACAAGTGAAGTAGAGAGAGAGAGAGAGAGGGAGAGAGAGAGAGAGAGGGAGGGAGGGAGAGGGAGAAGGACAGAGGGAGGAGGAGGAGTGGGTGGGTGGGTGGAAGTGGCAGGGGAGGGGGGAAGACAAGTGCATGCGCCACTCTCGCATACGCGTCGCCGTACTATCGTGCAATTACGTTACACAACGTCGTTACACAACGTTTTACAATAAAGGCACACCGAGTGTATTTCCGCGCCGTTATAAATAAACCACTCGGTTATGCTTGGCATTATGCATGCGCGCATATTGGCGCGGTTACGTTGCGCGTTGCGCGCTCTCGCTCGCGGGAGCGCGTATGAGTGTGCGTATGTTCGTAATGGCGAGTCGAAGAGGCGCATCCTGCCGACTCGAATAATCGCCAAAGACTCTTCGCCGCCCACGCGTTCGCGCTCGACCTGCCGAGGAAAGATTCGCGTTTTACGATTGTCCGCGCACGCGAGCGCGCGTTGCGCCACTCTCGCTGAGACGCGCACCAAGTGTGTCGGTAAGAAACGTGTTTGAAATGGAAAAACAAAACATTATGTTTTTTCTTTTCTTTTTTCTTTTTTAAACTGCTTTTCAAACACGTTAAACAAGCGCAAGAAAATATGTTTTAAAGAAATATGCATTTGATTTTCAGTACACTTTGAACATTTTTTACTTTCGATGCAATTTTGAATGTATATATATATATACATATATATATATATATATATATATATATATATATATATATATGATCGATGGTTTAATAAAAATATATATTATTTCCGGGAATTTGTGAAAGATAATTTTTTTTATCGAGCCACCGACACTGTGCTCCGAATTGCACAAAAAAATTGTTTAAATAATTTCATTTAAATAAACTATGGAATATATACAAGCAAAACGTGAATTATTAAACAAATATACGGAGTGTATAAAAAGTATCAGGACGGCGAATGTAAAATGCAAAAATTAAGTATTTTAGACAAAAATATTTCAAACAAAATTTGTATGGTCTCAAAGGGGACATAAAACTACTGTATCATTTTCTTTACAGATGGCGCCATTTTCGAGACATTCACTGAACATCATTTTCCATAAACAGAAACCCTGGAATTTTTTATTATATCATCTTTTTCTGCCGATTAATTAGGACAGCTTTTGTCTAAAACATTTCTTTTTATTTACTAACTAATATTTTTTGAGATATTTAAGAAAAACTTTTCCGATATTTAGATATCTCGCTAACTTTTCGTCAGAAGAAAAAGTGATACTGGACTTTTTACTCTATTTGGTCTCAAGAATATGTTGTTACGATAATGCTCTAACTTTTGTTAACTTGGATTTTGAAATTTCCAAAGGTCAACAAGTTAACAAAAGTTAGAACTACCGTTATTGTAACGATATATTCTTGAGACCAAGAATTGACTTAAGAGTTGAAAAGTCTGATACCCCACTTTTTTTCTGACAAATAGTTACCAAGATATCGTAAGCTAAATATTGACAAAATTATCAAATTTTCCATAAATATCTCAAAACAATCTTAAGCAAATAAAAAAATGTTTCAGACAAAAGTTGTTCAAATTAATTGGTAGAAAAAGATGATACGATAAAAAATTGGGATTTCTGTTCAAAAAAAGCGATGATCAATGAATATCTCGAAAGTGGCGCCATCTAAAATAAACAAAGTGACATCACTGTCTTATGTCCTCTTTCAAATCGAACAATTTTGTCTGAAACATTTTTTTCTAAAATGCTTAGTTTTCGAGATATTTCGCCGTCCCGATACTTTTTATATACCCTGTACAATACATATATATATATATGTAATAATTGTTTTTCAATAATCGTGCAATAATGTATACATTTGTATGATATTGCAACGTGCAAGAATATAGAAAAAAATATATTTTGTGCAAAAGGCCAAATTTATATCATCGATAATCTTATGCTTAAAATTTATATTAAACGCTCAAAGAAACATGTTTAAAGGAAACTACGTTCAAAATATGTTTGAAACTTTCGTTTCGAACAAAAAGTTTTTAAAACATGCCAATCCTGCTAAGTGGCCGCCGGTCCTTCGCGCCGAATTTCCGTGCCAATCGGCTGACGTTCCCGCCGCGCGCTCTCTTTCTCGTTTCTCCCTGGAATATGGCGCTCAGCGACGCGCTGCAAAAGCTGGCCTCTTGTTCTCCCAGTCTTTTGTCGCGTTTTACCTCGCCCCATACTTTCGCCCCGCCAACTTCCTCTCCCCCGTCGCGTCGCATTCTCTCAGTCGCATGCGAAGCTCCCGAGGTATCTCCTCGTCGAAGATGAATCTTCAGCCGAGTTGTTTCTCAACGGCCGATTTCTCTCACGCGAGTCCATTGGCAGCGGCCAATCTTTGTTCTGGAAAAGGTTCTGTCTGTCGCTGGAAAGGGCGCGAATTATTAGGTCAATCGGAAAGTTCTGTCTCTTTTTTTGCGAAACGTATGGCTCTATTTAAGAAACAAAATGAAAAAGTACATCAATCAAAATATTGTCCATCGTTAGCGATGAACTCTTTTCCATCTTTCGATCAGCGAGCGAATTCCGCGGCGAAAGAATGACTCATCTTTGAAAGCTATCCAGTCAGAGAGCCATTTTTCGACGTCTTCATAAAAATTGAAGCATTCGTCAGCAAGTGCGTGTGCCATCGATCGAAACAAGTGGTAGTCAGAAGGGGCACAGTCTGGTGAATAAGCCGCGTGGGGTAACACTTCCGAGCGAAGTGCTTCTGACGTTTTCTTGACAGATTTTGTGACGTGAGGCCGAGCGTTGTCATGAAGCAAAATTACTCTATGCTGTCTCGTTACATATTCTAGTTGTTTTTCGTGCAATGTTCGGCTCACACGAATCATTTGTTCCCTGTAGAGATCTCCTGTGACTGTTTGACCACTTTTCAACAGTTCATGGTACAGCACACCCTTCTGACCCCACCAAATACAGAGCATTGCCTTCTTTCCGTGGATATTCCGCTTTGGCGTCGATGTTGAGAGTTGGGCGGGATCGCAGATAGTTTTTCGACGTTTGGGGTTGTCAAAATAAATCCATTTTTCATCCTCAGATGATACGATGTGAAAACCCCTTTCTTTATTGCCTAACAAGCAGAATTTCGCAGGTGGTTCTTCGCCTTTCAATGTCTCTTGGCTTCAGTTCATATGGGATCCATTTTTCTTCCTTGTAAACCTGTCCTAAGGCTTTCAAGCGATCGGAAATGACAGATTGAGCACAATTTAATGCTTCTGCAAGTTGCTTTTGCGTTTGACACGGGTCTTCGTCCACCAATGCCTGCAATTCTTCGTCTTCGAATACTCTTTCCCGTCCAGAACGCTCTTTGTCCTCTACATCGAAATCACCACTTTTAAAGTGTCGAAACCATTCTCTGCATATGTTATATCGGAAGAAGCATTATCACCATAAACTTCTACAAGCATTCGATGAGCTTCAGCTGCAGTTTTCTTCCAATTGAAGAAGCAAAAGATCAACACTTCGCGCAAATGACGCTTATTCGGCTGAAATTTCGACATTTTCGATGCAGTAAAAAACAATGTTATTGATGCAAACGTATACCTTTATGTACCGAATGTCATTGACAGATGTCATCAAAACAAACCATCAAGCTTCGTTTAGACATTAGAGGTTAACGACAGTTCTAGCTATAGCCACTTGCCGCTAGATGTACGGAACTTTCCGATTTACCTAATAATTCGCCGGCCGCTCCGAGCAAACTCCACGTGATCCGTGCGAGAAAGAGTGTCGCTCCCGTTTTCCGCATCAATAATGAAGATCGCCTGCTCTGCACCCGTCCCTCATCGTCGCGCGATGTCCTCGTGCGTCCGCTAAAATTGTCCATTAAGGAGCTTACGTGTGACGCCGGAATTTTTGACGCGCGGATGCGCGAGCACGTAACGTGGCGAGGTGGTGTTAGACCACCGGTGGGATTAAATTTACCCGCAGGAATCCGATTCGATTTCTCATCTGCTCGTCGCGGTGTCGTCTTCCCTGCCTCCTCCTCCTCCTCCTCGACAAATAGCCGGTACGCCGAAATTAGTCGGCCGGTGCATAATTGATCCCGCCCCCAGTTTCTTCCCCAGAAGGCGACCGGCTCGGCGGAGAAAGAGCGCGCGCACCTGATTGAAAATCGATGCCGGCCGGTATCTTCGTCGACCGCGCCGCGGCGGCGATCGTTTATTTTTAAGGTTTTAAGGAGCAGCGACGGCAAGGAAAGACACGTTTGGAAAGCTCCGCGCGCGCTCTGCATCATTTATCGTCGGGGGTATAGATAGGAAATATGGCGTCGCGGTTTCGCGCGCTCGACGCGGCGGTCAATACACCGTTGAATAATTTCGCGGTCGCGTTTCCCGTTTATTTTCTCGCGGGACATTTTCGTCCGCGCCCGACTGACCGGCCGGCCGAAGCGGGAAAGGATTCTCGCGCGCGGAAGGATCAGACGGGGGGGGGCGACAACGCGCACGTGTTGATAAATCGGTTTAGCGCGCCGCATCGCGTAATCTCGCCGACGCGTAATTCCATTAGACGCTGCGGACCGCATTCGAAGTGTTTTCCACGTCGGTGGTCGCCGAAAGAGAGAAACAGACAAGAAGAGAGAGAGAGAGAGAGAGAGAGAGAGAGAGAGAGAGAGAGAGAGAGAGGATGAGCGAAATTATCGCGACGTCTCAGGGCCGACAGCGCGGTTCATTATTAACGGCTGCCGGTTAAGCGATTTTCGAGCTTCAGCGGGATTTAATTCCGTCCGCCGCGCCGTCGAGAAATGGAGCGATTAGCTCGCCGATCGCGATTTCGTCCCCCCGCCTCGCCCTCCTCCTCTTATACGTGCACGTCTCTCCGTTGTCTTGTCTCACGGCGCGGCGCGTCTCTGCTTGTAGCTTCGAGCTGCCTTAACCTTTTGAGGCGTAGTGGTAAGTATACTTATCACCTATTTATTCTCACATTTTCATGAAATATTTCATATTTGAGGGATTCTTGCCGGGTCTTTTGGGTTTTTTAGCTTCTTATATGATATGGATGGGAACATACATGAAAGGTTGAAAAGTGTTTTGCATAAGTTGTCCATTTATTATAAATATTGTAAAACTATTATAAAAATATTATAAAACAAAGTGTGAAAAATACACATTTTTACAGAAAAAAATCATTTTCCACAAACTATGAGTGAATTTTTTGCTCAGAACCAAGATTTGGGGGTTTTTTGGGGGTCGCTGATTACGAATCTGAGGTCCAAATTTCCAAAAGTTCCAAAATTAATTTTCCAAAATGGCGGATTCAAGAGGGCGAATCATAGAATTTTTATTAAATTAGCTAAAATTGTACTCTGATTAGTTTTTGAGATTGTTGATTACGAATCTGAGGTCTACATTCTAAAATTCGTTTTCCAAGATGGCGGATTCCAGATGACAAATCATAGAATGTACATAAAATTAGCTAAAATTGTACTCTGGTTAGTTTTCGAGCTCGCTGATTACGAATCTGAGGTCCAAATTCTAAAATTTATTTTCCAAGATGGCGGATCATAAAATTTTTATATGCTTAGCTGAAATTATACTTTGGTTAGCTTTCAAGGTCGCTGATTACGAATCCGAGGTCCAAAACGCATAGTCACCGAAATTATCGCGATTTTTCATATTTGCGTCCGCCATCTTGGACCCGCCATTTTGAATTTCGAAAATCTGATAATGGATTCGTCATCGGCGACTCCAGAAACCCCCGTATATAAATGTTCACGTGATTCGAATTCTCTGAAAAATACGTACCTCAAAGGGTTAAAGGACGAGTCATCATTTTCGCCGCCGTAATAGAACTGGCCGCGCCATCGTTGTCGTCGTTCGTGAGTCGGCTACAAATACATTTCGCATAATAATAATAACGATCCGTGTGCCGTTACTCCTCTAATAATAGATGGGATAGTATCGATCGACAGCGCGACCAAAGACGATATCTTGCTGCGCTCTTCCCTGCGCCTCCCTCGCCTCTCCCCGGCCCAGCGCGTAATCCCAGCTATTTGCGTCCGACGCGCGCACGCGCGCGCGCGTGCAATCCGTGATTTTACAAACGCAATTAATTATTTCCCCGCAGACGGTGACTATCGGAATTCTCTCTCTTTCCTCGAGAAGCAATCGTCCCGATTGTCCGCGAGTCGGCTTGGCCGACTGCGCCTGTCTGGATCGTTCGGCTCAAGGAGAGACTCTCGGTGGCCGATGAGAGCGCAAAAGTCAGCCAACGATTGCTCACGCTTGGCGATCGAGAGAGAGAGAGAGAGAGAGAGAGAGAGAGAGAGAGAGAGAGAGAGAGAGAGAGAGTCTGTCACTTTGGGAAATGCATACACCGCGATACGTAGCACGGGGAAATTCTTTTTTCCCGAGAAGCAGCGCGGACGAGGAAAGCCGTCCCCCAATCCGGCCGCGGATAACTCATGACTCTGAAATAACGGGGCGACGGCGATGATAAAAACGGATCGATTCGTCCTCGACGAGTCGGGCGTGTGCATCGTGTGACATCTTTATCGGCCGGCTTATCGAGCCTGTTCCACTTACATCTTTTTATTCGCGGCTAGATTATTCTTAATGAAGAGCCGCTAAAAATAGCGCTCACGAGCGCTCGGTCGTCCCGCGAGAAGTCGGCGGCGCGGCGCGTCGATGGCAAAATCCGTCCGCCGTTATCGGCCGCGGTGAACACTCAACGATAACGCTATTTATATCGCTCCTCTCCGCACGAGGCACCGCGAGAGAGAGAGAGAGAGAGAGAGAGAGAGAAAAAGAAAGAGAGGCCGCGTCGTGAAGATTAACCGCACAAAACCACGCTGTACTTTGTACCCGAGCTGCATTCCGCATCCCTTATCCGCGCGACTTCGAGCCGAGCGAGCGCGCGAACGCGCGCAATCGAAAAGCTGAGAATAATTGAATGACGGATGTCGGATCCGTCTGGCCCTCCGAGACTCGTCGCTCCGGCCTCCGTGCCGGATATTTCGGTCGCGCATCAGGATCGCGAAGGATTCCGCTAGGCCGGCTTCCCGCGGGAAGCCTGGACTTGGTCGCGAGAAGACCCTCCCGGCGCTCGCACTCGCGCTCGCTGCGAAATAAAACAATTGACCCGCGCGAATAATCGTCAGCATGAAACTCTCGCCCGAGATTGTTAGTTTCCTCGTTGGCCACGGCGCGCGGAACATCGTCGCTTCCGGCTGCGCGCGGCGCAACGCGATACACTCGCTCGTTCCCGTCGGAGCTGCAATTTATCGGCCCGTTAATGAGAGAGTCGCGCTAACGGCTCGTATATTCAGCGCGGTTATATTCAGGTTGTTTAAAAAAAAGGTTCAGAACTCTGAAGGCAGGTAGTAGGGTAAGTCCGAGATAGATGGACATGGTTTTTTAATTGCAAATAACACATGTGTATTAGTGCAACAGATGGTCAACAACATGTTAACACATTCAACAGAGGAATTCACATTCAATGTTGAAGGTACAGAGGAGTTTTTGTGAAAAAAAAATTCATGGGATGCCAATAATGACGAAATATTAAAAATATTCTGTGAGGGATAGATGGTCAGGTGTCCATGTTAGATGGTCATACTACTGCGATCAAAAAGTATCCGAATTTTATTTTAAAAAATCAAAATTACAATTCAATCATCGAAATTCTTATAGTCTCCTTCAAAGTAGTCCCCATTGCTCGCAACACACATATGCCAGCGTTTGATCCAGTCCTGGAAACATCGCTCATATACGACAGACGGTATGGCCTTCAATTCACGCAGCGATTTTTCTTTGATGTCCTCAATTGATTCGAAACGCTGTCGAAGTGGTTTTTTTCAGTAGGGGAAAGTCGCAGGGGGCCATGTCTGGTGAATACGGTGCTTCCGGAGCGACATTCGTTGAGTTTTTTGTCAGAAATTCACGCACAAGTATCGAGGTATATGATGGTGCGTTGTCGTGATGCAAAATCCACGAGTTGTTTTCCCACAATTTCGGTCGTTTCTTACGGATTGTGTACTGGCACGATCCGACAAATGATATTCCAACTTCATCTGCTATCTCTCGCTCAGTCAATCGACGATTTTGGAGCACCGATTCTTTCACTTTCTCAATGCGAGCGTCATCCGTTGACGTTGATGGTCTTCCAGAGCGTGGGTCGTCTTCAACGGATTCTCGTCTTTCTTGAAACTTCTTAAACCACTCAAACGTACTTGTTTACGATAAACAATCATCGTCATAAGCTTTTCGCAACATTTTGAATGCGTTTGGGAACGAAATTTCGTTCGCAACACAAAATTTCAAACAAATTCTCCGCTCCAATATTTTTCGACATCGTAAAAATCGCCGTGCACAACAATCTTCACTGACATAAACAACTGCCACTTTCGAACGGCTTGAAGGAACGCTATGATTTTTTCACCAAATGTGAAGGACACGTGTACCAACTTAAGGAAGCAAACGGATTTGATTTACAGTTTACCCGCGCGATTTACAGTTTATTTAAGAAAGATAAAGTTCGGATACTTCTTGATCACAGTAATATGCCAAGGGATAGTTGGACATATATCATTTTGGTAATGAATTTTTAGGTTAAATATGATGTGTTTTTAGTCGTTTAAGCCCAGGTCTAATGTTGTAACTCAAAATAAACCGTATTCGCAAGGTATTATTCCGACGTATGAAACATTTTGGAGGTTCATAGAAACATAAAACATTTATTTACTCACAATAACAGCGTTTCTGGGCATCAGGATGAAACACATTGACTCGTGGTACATCCAACTCACAACTGACCGATCAGGCTGACGTCTAGCATATATTAACAAAATTGACCATCTATCCCCTATACTCATCTACCCCGGACTTACCCAACTCGTAGAATGAAGAGAAGAAAAGGTCCTAATAAACATGAGTCGAGAAGTTAATAAATTAATTATGAGGAGTTATTTACTAGGTGCGCAACTAAGTTTCCGGGTTTCACACATGGATGGCGCTAACGACACATGTAGTCGACATACATGTCTGAAGTTGTGTTTTTTTATAGCTTGGACATCTGTTAACAATAACCAGTCGTAATACCAACATATATCGCAACGCAAAAATATTTTTTCGAACAAGAACGAAGATGTCGAGTTTTGTGCCAAATAAATAGCATTTGCAGGAAGCTTTGCTTTTCTGCTTTAACTTGAAAAGAAGTGCAGCTGAAGCACGTCGTTTGCTTGAGGAGGTCTACGGCGAACATGCGCCATCGAAAACTGTGAAGATTGGTTTAAACGCTTCAGAAGTGGCGATTTCGACACTGAGGACAAGGAGCGCTCCGGAAGGTCAAAAACAATTGAGGACGCCGATCTGCAAGCGTTATTGGATGAAGGCATTAAACATGACATGACGCCAAGGTATTTCCAAACGTTTACGCGCCATAGGAAAAATTCAAAAGGAAGGAAAATGGGTGCCGCATGAGTTGACTGAGAGACAGATGGAAAATCGAAGAGCCACTTCCGAAATTTTGCTTTTGTGGCTTGAAAGAGAGAGTTTCCTACATCAAATTGTTACTGGCGATGAGAAGTGGATATATTTCGAGAATCCCAAACGCAAAAAATCGTGGCTTTCACCTGGCGAAGCATCAACACCGACGGCACGGCCAAATCGCTTCGGAAAGAAGACAATGCTCTGCGTTTGGTGGGACTAGAAAGGAATCGTGTACTATGAGCTGCTGAAACTGGGTGAAACTGTCAATAGGCATCGCTACCGATAACAACTGATCAATTTGAACCATGCGTTGCTCGAAAAACGGCCAGAATGGAACGAGTGATATTGCAGCACGACAACGCTCCGTGCCATCGCACTTCCATCGTCCAGGACACCATGAAAACGCTGAAATGGGATCTGCATCCGCCGTATTCGCCAGACCTGGCCCCTTCCGATTATCACTTGTTCCGGTCGATGGCGCATGGTTTGGCTGAGCAACACTTGGCCAATTTCGAAGAAGTGCAAAATTGGTTGGATGAATGGTTTCGGTCCAAAGACGCGTCGTTTTATCGTCGCGGTATTCATGTATTGCCAGAGAGATGGCAAAAATGTGTAGCTAACGAGGGATGATACTTTAAATAAACCATTTTTTGTATTTCTCTTGAAATTTTCCATTTTTCATTGATCAAAAAGACCCGGGAACTTAATTGTGCACCTAGTATTTTAGTCAAGGCAAGCGACTTGCTCGCTTCTGATGCGCGGCCATGCATGAAATGCGTCTCTGCCATTTCTTGATTGGAGTACTACGATATCATTCACGTATTGTGAAAGCGTTTTGTGACGGCTCTCCGCCACCTTCACGAGGATCCGTTCACCGTTCACCGTTCACCGTTCACGAGGATGTGACTTACAATTGCTTACTGAAGCGTGCGTATAGTTGGCGAGAAAATAGATGCTTGTTTATTAGGTTGGTGCAAAAATAACTGCGGTTTTTATCATTTTCAGTTTGGCGCCGAGTTTTCTAGTTACCGTTATCTTTTCCAGAATTCTATCTTGTAGGAATAAACGAACTTGCTTCCCGTTGGGAGAAATGCGTGCAGGCCGATGGCCTTATTTTGATTAATAAATATAATTTTTTACTGACATATGCGTCTTTATACTCGATACGTGAAAACCGCAATTATTTTTGCACCAATCTAATACATTCCGAGCAAGAGCGAAGAGACATTTCTTAGGGATCCCTTTTAACCACACATGATACCATTCACCGATAAATAAAAAACAGACAAATTACATGAGAAAATGCAAAAGAAGCGCCAGAAACGAGTGAGTCGCTCGTTTTGATTAAAACAAGTAATCATTCACGACTCCGAAACAATATTAATCTTTCGACTCTTGTTTTTACCAGGATTTTTCTCCTCCATTTTGCGAGCCTTTAAAGTCCTGAACCTTTTTTTCCAACACTCTGTATAGCGATCGGCGAGACACGCGCGACAAAGTCAGCTGGTCATACAAAAGTGCGTGCTCGCGTGTAACGCGCGCACAGG
This sequence comes from Harpegnathos saltator, assembly GCF_003227715.2. Taxonomy (NCBI): domain Eukaryota; kingdom Metazoa; phylum Arthropoda; class Insecta; order Hymenoptera; family Formicidae; genus Harpegnathos; species Harpegnathos saltator. The sequence continues at coordinate 193,648 of NW_020230625.1, forward strand.
TAGCCCGTGCAGGAAACGAACGTGCTCCGATGCTCGTTCACGTGTTCGCGCCCATGCACACGAGGCGTCGCATGCAAACTCCTCTTCGAGGTTGCGCCGCGTCCGAAGGAGGGGGGGAAGAGGGAGAGAGCGGGGGAGAGAGACGGAGTAGCGTTTCGCGTCGTGGCGACGCCAACGAGCTATTTTCTAATCGCTCTCTCTCTCTCTCTCTCTCTCTCTCTGAAAGAACGAGAGAGAGAGAGAGGAAAAGCGCGACAGAAAAAAAAGACAAAGAAAGGAAGCAGAAAAGAATTGTCGCAGCGAGACGATTTGATCGATAGGGATGTGCGCGTTTAACGACGGCTTCGAAAGCGAGGCGAAGCGCATTCACAATCGGATCCGCAATCGCAAGATGGATGGATGAGTCTCTCTCGCGAATCGAGATGTGATCCTTGAAAGCCGGGGACCCGAAGAGTTTGCCTACGCGATGCGTCTGTTGATGCGAGAGCGAGCGCGATTTTTTCGTCTCCCTCCCTCTCTCTCTCTCTCTCTCTCTCTCTCTGGGTGCGAAATTAACAAGCAACATTTCCGACATCCGCTTCTTCCTTCTAATTTTTGTCTTGTATTTTTATTCGGTACGTCCGCTTTTATTTAGCACAATCGCATTTTTATTTAGCATTCTCGCGCGACGCTTGACCGGCGATCGATCGATGCTCGTCGATCGAGTCGGGCGCGATCGCGCGACGCTCCGCCGAGCGCTCAAGTACGCGCTAAACGCGGACTAATGAATTGGGAGTGAGGTGTTCCACCCTGCGCAACCCCTCGCACGGTTGTAGTGTTCCCATAGCAGCATTGACCGCTTCTATTTATATAACACTCTCGTACCTTCGTCACCCCCGCGCTCGTCTTCGCGCTTCCATCCATCCCGACCGCCTCTCTCCGCACGCGCTCTCGTGTGCCTCCACCCCCTCCTCCCGCGTGGATGTACGGAAATATACAGGTAGAAGAGCCCCGAGAGAGCGCATACGCGTGAGTGCACATACGTGAGTGTGTGTGTGTGTGTGTGCGCGCGCGCGCGCGCACAGATTCGCGCGGTGGAAGCACACGTGGGCGAATTATTCGCGAAGAAACCTCGACTTACCTAGATTCGAGCGTGTAACCAGCGGCGCGCTCGTCGGCAATCGATTTTCATCGATTCGAGCTCGCCACGCGAAAAGGAAAAGCGCCTCGAGCGAGGCGTACGACAGAATAGAGGAGCTATTTTCGGATCCTCGCTCTTGCAGGGCCGAGAGTGCGTATCTTTCCTGTCCGCGATTTTTACGCGACGCGACGCGACGCGACGACGACGACGACGACGATGGCGACGGCGAACGGGTCGCGCCATTGATAAACGGCTCGATAATTGTCTCCTTGAGACAAGGGTGTTTTCGCAACAGGAGGATATCGCAGCCGTCGCACGCCCGCAAAGTCTCCAGCATCACGAAATTTCGATAGACAAACGAGGAGATACGAGTGGATTTTCGGGCGCGACTAGAAATTTATCCCATAGTCCTGATCAGGATTATGGGGTAAATTTCTTTACCTCATTTTGGTCATCAGTTGTGACAAGCAACACCACCCAAATGCCATTCGCCGGTTTCCTTGAAACTTTGCACACACGTGTAGTACATCGAAAAATATTAGACACGTGTTTTCTTATTTTGGCTAAGAAGGCATTTTAAGGTTAGAAAACGCATTGGAAAATTTAACACTCTATAGCACAATGGTAACTAACGCTACTTCTGAACGTTATTCTCTTACAGCTTTTATGCTTTATTACTCAGTACTCATTACATCACTACTCTATTGCTCTATTATAATTACATTACTCTACATTACTCTATTATAATTTCATTGTCTGAATGTTTCTGAGGTCGTTCGAGTTACAATTTTGATATTAGTTTTATGAGATTCAGAATGACAGATTCAAAATGGTGGGTCGAAATCGCAGAAGTTTCAAAAATTCTGCCCCTTGCCTTCAGTGGCTGGATAAAACTACTAACTGAAAATCTACAGTATATGTAACACAAACTATGTATTTTTAATACTGGCAGTGAATATCGGAACGCAGCCTATATCTTGCCTTCAGTGATTTTTTGGCACTTTTAGGTTAGGATATCTCAAAACATTCTGTGTATGTGATTCTATGGCAGCTTTTAGATTTTCAACGAAACATTACACAGTGGTTAATCTCCAAACAGCAAAATAGTTCAAAACAAATCCAATGTCACGTTAATTCTACGACAATTTTCATTGACTGTCGAGAGAAAAGGATAATTGACTACAAATGGTCCTTGTTAAAACCTGATAGTGCGAGCCATTGTACATTAGGTACAATGAGTAAGAATCCCGATCAACTAAACCTTATTATATGATACACTGTGATTTTATTAAATTAAGGTCCTAATATGGATCAAATTATAACCTTGCAAAAGGTCTTCCCTGCTCAATTGTCATCAATTGTCAAAAGGCATTATAAAACCCGACTTAATTGGGATTACCTTTCGCTCACCCTAATTAGGTTCTCCTCAATATTAGGCGTACCTGATGAAAATTTCTAATCGGCTAAGCGCGGATTTGGGGGATGCATCCCCCGATCGCGAAGCATGTATTTCGCACTTTTATTTTTAGCTGGCATTTCTCATCTCTGCTGAAGAGTCGGCGTGAAATTAGTCCGAGACAGAGATAGAGAGAGAAAGGGAGAGAGAAAGAGAGAGAGAGAGAGAGAGAGAGAGAGAGAGAGAGAGAGAGAGAGAGAGAGAGAGAGAGAGAGAGAGAGAAACAAAGAGAGAGAGGTCGGCCGTCGTTCATATTAACCGCAACACGTAACTGAATGCGCTCGAATGTCTGTAAATAAAGGTGACTTATCGACTGCTCGGCGAGCTCGGTTATTTTAAGTCGCGCAATGACGATAACTTTGCGACGGGATAAACTCCTGATTATCGGCAAAGTCTGGTCGAGCGCTATTAATAAATCAAGCACGCGCGTTGTCTTTGCACTATTTTTTCATTGTTTTTTAATAAACAGCGTTCGCAACGAATATAGCGCGTACACTCGTCGTGCAGAGGCGAAGGAGCGATTCCAATCGAATATTCCAGGATACGAGATATACCGCTTCGACCTTTGTCCGCTGCCATAACCAACCGCCTTTAGCCTAGATACACGTGCACGTTCGTTACTTCTACGTAGAGAAGCAATCAATCTTGCCATTAACTCGGCACGTTCTCATGCATCCCCCCTCCGAGTGTGTTTCTTCGCTTGCGTATGGGACTCGTGCTTTTGTAAAAAGCGCGTCCTGCGTGAATCCTGCGAAGGCGAAAGGCGGACCCGACACTTGTGCCGACACGCGAATCGCGAGCTTACTAATTATACAGGGTGTGACTAAAGTAAAGGGACAAACCTCGGGGGCGAGCTCTGCACACCTGAACATGAACGAAAGTTCGTACCCGCAAACTCACTATTACCGAGATACAGCTCGGACAAATGTTCATCTATAGAAAATGGAAAAGCAATATTTATTATTTAATAATATTTATTTTCAATTTTTAATCATAACAAATATCCAAAGCGTCTCCCATTTGACTCAACACACGTGTGGACACGTTGAATCACGGGATGCCGCACTCTTTAAAAAATCCCAGTTGCAAATGGTTTCACAAGCGGCAGAGATGCGTTGACGCAATGTATCTTCGTTATCGCATTGAACTTAAAATGTGTCTCCACGGATGAAAATCTAAAGGATTGAGTCAGACAAGAACCGACAAGCAGTCGCTCCGATTGTAAATAGTGAATCGCATTTATAAACACTGTAACTCAAATATGTTGATGTGAACTTTTTTTATGGTTTGGTGTAGACTCACTTCTCAAGTTTATCCCCTTGTACCCCTTGTGTGGATACACCTTGTGTTAATTGCTCCTGGAGTCTCTCTTATTTTTATTTATACTTTTTATTTGCAGACAGTGTAAAACTACGAGACATCTCTTTGCGTTCGGTTCGTCGAAACGTCTGGCCCTTAATTACTTGAAATTTGGTTCGATTCCCTTGAGGAGTAGTACAATCGTAAAATGAAAAATTTCGTGCAACCAGATTTAATCAGTCTTAAGTTGAACCCTTTGTGGACGAATGCCGCCGCTTTAACCCTTTGAAGCACGAATTTTTCTATGCAATAATAAAAGAAACTGATTATGTATATAGGAGTTTTCTGAGTCGCTGATTATGACTCTGGAGTCAAAATTAAAAAATTCAAAATGGCGGATGCAATATGGCGACTTTAAATGGCTAACTTTGATATGATATTATGGATATGTATCAAACTCGGTATATACAGGGTGGGGCAATAACTACTAGGACCTTAAATATCTTCGAATCTATAAGACCCAGAAGAAGATTTGTGTAGCCAAAATTGCACGGTACGAAGGGCACTATCATATAGCGATAATAATTTTTGTCCAGGTGGAGGTGCTTCGGAGATACCAAGGTCAACTTGCGTTTTTAAAATGAAAATCCTAATTTTTTATTACACTGTCTTTTTCTACCAATTAATTTGAACAACTTTTGTCTAAAACATTTTTTTATTTGTGTAACATTTTTTGAGATATTTGAGAAAAACTTGATAACTTTTTCAATATTCAATTTACGATATCTCGCTAACTATTTGTCGGAAGAAAAAGTGGTATCAGACTTTCTTGCTTTATTTTGTCTCAAGAATATATTATTACAATAGCGCCCTGATTTTTGTTAATTTGATGATTCTAAAATTTCCAAAAGTCAATAAGTTAATAAAAGTCAGGGTGCTATTGTAACAATACATTCTTGAGATTAAATAAAGCAAGAAAGTCTAGTACCACTTTTTCTTCCGACAAATAGTTAGCGAGACATCGTAAGTTAAATATTGAAAAAGTTACCAAGTTTTCTTCAAATATCTCAAAAAATATTAGCCAAATAAAGAAATGTTTTAGACAAAAGTTGATCAAATTAATTGGTAGAAAAAGACAGTATAATAAAAAATTAAGGTTCCCACTTAAAAAACGCAAGTTGACCTTAGTATCTCCGAAGCGCCTCCACCTGGACAAAAATTATTATCGTTATATGATAGCCGCCTTCGTACCGTGCAATTTTGGTTACACAAATCTTCCTCTGGGCCTTATAGATTCGAAGATATTAAAGGTCCTAATAGTTATTACCTCAACCTGTATATGTTTTTTCGATCATAGATGACAAATACAGAGTCGACATTAAAAAATTCTAACTGGATCTAACATGGCGACTTCAAATGGCTAACTTTGATATGACATTATGGATTTTAATTTCAGAAATCTGATAACAAATTCGTGATCAACGACCCAAAAAACTCCATGTACCTATTTTTGTCGAAATCGAAGGATTTTGAACATTTTGTCCACCATATTGGAGCTGCCGTTTTAAATTTCGAAATTCTGACCCCGAATTCGTAATTGGCGACCTCAAGAACGAAAAATGACCAATTTTCGTTACGACTGTTTTTATAGGTCATCCCGTTAAATGAATTTTTACTGAAAAATATATAATTTTATGCAATTTGTTTATTTACAGGATGCTTAAATTTAAAAAGGATTGACATTTTACATTTTTAGCACATATGAACACCTAACATATCTTAGAAAAAAATTTGGACGAAAATATCAAAAAGATAGCTTAAATAATTAAAAATGAAGAAAGAAAAGGTGGGATTATGGGATCCCACCATGCTTTAAAGAGTTAATCATTTATTTTTAATTACCACCAATGAAATTTTCATGAAACAATGTGGAAAAATATTTCAGACAAAGTTGTATGGTTTCAAGGGGGACATAAAACAACTATATCAATTTGTTTACAGATGGCGCCATTTTCGAGATATTCACTGATCATTACTTTTCTTAAATGGAAACCCCAATTTCTTATTACACCATCTTTTTCTACCAATTAATTTGAATAATCTTTGTCTGAAACATTTTTTTATTTACTTAATATTTTTTTAGATATTTAAGGAAAACTTAGTAACTTTTTCAATATTTGACTTACGATATCTCGCAAATCTCGCTATTTTTCGGAAGAAAAAAGAGTACCAGACAACATCTCGAAAGTGGCGTTATCTGTAGACAAACTGATATAAGTAGTTGTTTTATGTTCCCCTTAAAACCATGCAATTTTTGTCTGAAATATTCTTCCGTATCTTCCACATTTTTCGAGATATTTATCTGAAGGTTTTAAAATGGGACACCCTGTATATATGATAACGCGAACCACATTAGGTGAATGAATCCCGACAAGGACCCGATCAACTAAACCTTATTATATGATACACTAGGTTGTTATATTAAAGTCCTAGTATGGATCATTATAACCTTACAAAGGTCTTCGTTACTCAATTGTCATCAGGACATTATAAGAACTGATTTAATTAGAATTACTTTCCACTCACTCTATTAGATCCTTGTCAATATCAGGCGTACCTGATGAAAATTTCTAATCGGGATGCTTTATAGAACGTAACTTTACCGTGGCTTTTGTCTAACTGACGGACTTCGTTAATCGATCCTGTGAACCGGCATTCTCCCACTGCGGCGACTCTTTATCTCTCGTTTATACTTTGTATGCTCACGCGCCGCCTGAATGAAAAGTCGAGCAAAATCGGCGTAGCGCTTAACGTATTAATGGATAATTTTGTTTCACATAGAAAATACGCTCGACCTGCCGGGAATCAGAGTCGAGAGAGTACTCGTCCGCAAAGGGTGAACTTCTTGACAAAGACGGTGGTAACATTGCAGAGATGTTTCTTGGAGACGGCACATGGCTTTATTCGTATTTTGACCTCACGACCGCCATGACCATGAAAGTAAGAGCGCACGTTTTTCTTTCGCACGCGCACGCGGGACGTTTCTCTTTCATTTGAACAAGAATTGATGCGAAATCCATTGTAACACACGGCCACCTCTATTCTTTTGACCTGTTAAAAAGCAAATAGCGAAATTCTTAATCTCACTATTTTTCACTTATTTATATCGAGGGGTCGAAATAAAAAATTCTTTTCATGTAGCTACATGAAATGAATTACTGAGTAGTTATTATTGAGAGCGGAGATTATCTTTCCACAAAATAGCAACCGATGTCCATATTAAAAGAATTCTGTGATCTTTTCTCACTTATATAATATAAAAGATTGACATGAATGCGATACTAGTCGGTAGAACGCGGCAGCACATCGAGATAATACCGCTGTGAAAAGAAGAATGTGTCTTTTATGGAGTTGTATTTTCGAAAACATCTGCCAATTGGGATACGGTCTGCTTTATCGCTGCCGCGACCTCTGCGATTCTAAAGTACCGCGGAAATAAGCGGCCTTGGCACTTTATTTTCTACCAGAATGAGAATGTCTTTCTCATTTTCATGCGATCGAAGTTCGATCTATTTTAGCTCGTTGAGAAAGAAGAAGTGACGAAACCGAAGACGAAGGAGTATCGCCTGCTTTTCTCGCTCGTACAGGACACGCGCCTTCTCCTTCGCGGCTCTGTGAACGCCGCAGAGTTGCCCGAGGCGGCGGTGTTTCAGCAAGATGAAGCGCGGATAAAAGCGTCCAGCATTCGCAAACACACGAGCGCGTGTAAAGCGTCGAATACACATCAACGACACATTTTTCCTCACAAATGCGCGCTCCCTGCTACCCCGAGCATTACTCGCGAATACGTTTTATCCGACAGCGAGTTGCAGGACTACACGTGTCCTTTCCGGATCCGCTGACGCAAGCTGTAAGCATGCAAGGACGCCTCGTCCAGCTTTATTCCGCATTACATAATTCCCTCCCTCTCCCTTTCTCTCTCTCTCTCTCTCTCTCTCTCTCTCTCTCTCTCTCGCTCTCTCGCTCTCGCTCTCGCTCTCGGGCGCTCTCTTCTATTAGGTATACAAATGAATAATCCAAATTTTTCAGCTAAATTCAAGGTTTATTTTGAAGAAAAGTAAATCAAATATGTCATTCAAAGTATTGTTCTCTATAACTTTAAGCCAGGGTTTCCCAAGCTTTTTCCTACTTCGCACCCCCTACAAAAAAAATTATTCGTATATTTTATAGTAAAAATTAGTTGTTAGGGTTTTAAGATAAAAAGTTAATTTATAATAATTTATTATCACATAGTATTGTTTTATAGAAATTAACTATCATTTTAATATTATAAAATTATTATCCATGGTATCAAACTTCGCGTAGTGATACGCAATGAATATATACATACAGATACGTAAAAATATATATAATTTTAATAACATTTTTTTTTAATTTGATGGTTCCATTCCAGAATTCACCTTAATCGTTATTAATTACAATCACTTTTCCTCGCACCCCCGGTTGAGAACCCCTTTAAGCCATCTTTCAAACAGCTGATGAATTCCATGTCGGAAAAGTGTTGCGTCTTTGGACACGATAAAAAGTCGTCAAGCCATTTTCGGATCCCATCTACTGATTTCAAGTGCGTATCGGGCAAGGCAGGTTGCATCGACCGGATCAAATGGTAATCGGTAGGAGCGATGTCTGGTGAATATGCCGAGTGCTGCAAGACGTCCCAGCCAAGACTCATTATGATGTCTTTTGTTGTAGAAGCAATGTGCGGCCTAGCGTTATCATGCAACAATTTCACAGGATGTTCTCCTTTGCTACTATACGGACTTTTTCGTCCTATCCATTCTTGACTCAAACGGATTAATTGGTGTTGATAGCGGTCCGCAGAAATTGTTTCATTCGATTTTAATAGCTCATAATAATTCACGCCTTTCACATACCACCAAATGCAGAGCAAAATCTTCTTTCCGAAGTGCGTCGGCTTTGCGACCAATGTTGATGGATCGCCGGGATTTACCCATGACTTTCTACGTTTCGGATTGTCATAGAGTATCCACTTCTCACCGCTCGCAACAATTTTCCACAAGAAAGACTTTCTACGCTGCTTATTGAGAAGAGAAAAACACACTGCCACTCGTTGATTTTTGTTGGCTTCAGTAAGTTCATACGGAAGCCATTTTCCTTATTTCTGAATCTTTCCCATCTCGTGTAGGTGCTTGGAAATAGTTGCGTTACTCCTAGCTGCTCTGCAAACTTTTTTTGCGTTTGTACTTCTCAACGAGCAGTTGCTCCAAATCATTGTTGCCGCACTTCCGACGGCCTCCAGGACGTTCTTTGTCACTCAGACTGTGAAATCGTTCGCTTTTAAACCGTCTAAACCAAAATGCACACACATCGTACGATACAACACCTTTGCCGAGGAAGGAGCAAATCGATCCGCATGTTTTTGCAGCATTTTTTCCTTGTTGGGATTCGTAAAGAATGCAATGTCGGATATGCATCTTATCTGTTGCCATTTTTGACTTTGCCGAACTGGAATAATTTTTGAGATTATGTTGAGCCTCCCGCCATACTAAATGTAATTTTTAACACTAAAAGGACCGGATTTGACGACTCTCCTAGAAGGACCGTAGGAGCCAATTTGGTTCCAAGCATATCTTTTCGTAAATAACAAATAGAAAGTAACGAAACGTATAGGTAATTATAAAATTTAACGTTTTAACAATAATATCACTAATTTATTGCACAAAAAAACTGTTAGTTATATTGTATTGAATTTTTTTAGTCTTTGATGAGAGACTAAACGTAAAATATAATGCCGTTATGTATACTATAGAAAACGCATTTGTACATAATTTTTTTTTGTACATTTACTGCACACAAAATTTTTACACGAACAACATTTTCCAACTTTTTTTGCTTTTTTGCAGTTTTTTTTATCTAACAAAATGGTCGTTTGCCTAAAGCATCGTCGGATTCAGTTTTTTTTCCGGTTGAATGAAAATTTTGAGATTTTCCTCTTTGGGCAACGTATGAGGCACTCAATTTTTCCGCGAGATTTCGTAAAAAAATTTTTTTTTGATATTTTTTACACATAACTTCCTCACGTATAATCCATGCATTTATAGTAGCAAAATCCAAAATATTATAACAAGCATGAACTGGCCAACGGCGAGATGTTATATATGCATATCTATAGAGTGTCCCATTTTAAATCCCCCAGGCAAATCTCGAAAAATATGGAAGATATGGAAAAATATTTCAGATAAAAGTTGCATGGTTTTAAGGGGGACATAAAACAGCTACAGTTTGTTTACAGATAACGCTACTTTCCAGATATTCACTGATTGTTACTTTTCTTAAATGGAAATCCCAATTTTTTACTACATCATTCTTTTCTATCAATTAATTTGAACAACTTTTGTCTGAAACATTTTTTTATTTGCCTAATATTTTTTTAGATATTTAAGGAAAACTTGATAACTTTTTCAATATTTAACTCACGATATCTCGCTAACTTATTGTCGAAAGAAAAAATGGCACTAGACTTTTTACTCTATTTAGTCTCAAGAATATATCGTTACAATAGCGTCCTGAGTTTTGTTAATTTGATAATTTTGAAATCTCCAAAAGTCGATAAGTTAACAAAAATTAGGGCACTATTGTAACAATATATTCTTGAGATCAAATAGAGTAAAAAAGTCTGATACTATTTTTTCTTCCGACAAATAGTTAGCGAGATATCGTAAGTTAAATATCGAAAATGTTACCAAGTTTTCCTTAAATATCTCAAAAGATATTAAGTAAATAAAACAATGTTTCAGACAAGAATTAGTCAAATTAATTGGTAGAAAAAGATGGTGTAATAAGAAATTGGGGTTTCCATTTAAGAGAAGTATTGATCAGTGAAAATGGCGTCATCTGTAAACAAATTGATATAGTTGTTTTATGTCCCCCTTGAAACCATACAACTTTTGTCTGAAACATTTTTCCGTATCTTCCATATTTTTCGAGATATTTACCCGGGGAATTTAAAACGGGACATCCTGTATGTGGACATATGTATGTATATAATGGTTTCTCAAGCGAATAAATGGATAAATACACATAAAAATATTTATTTATCTCTATTTAAAGTCGTAAAACTTATAAATAAACTGGTAAAACATATGAGAATGCAGTATCAGATACGTAAAGAGAGCCGAATTGGCTCCAGCGGTCCTTCTAGGTAGACGATTAAATAAAAATCCAACCATCTTATATAAATGAAACATTCTTTTACCAAGATTAAGAACATGAAAAATGATGAAAAGTCACAAAAGGATATCACGTGGAGGCAAAGTTGAAAAAAGTTACAGCAGTTTGAATTTCGCGAGGAGCCAAATTGGCTGCCTCGGCCTTTTCTAGCGTTAATAGCTATACATGTATCGTATCAACGTTACATGACTATAAAAGAGCGGGAAAATTTGTCAATCTTTGAAACTTGATTTCTTAGCCGCTTGAAAAAATTTGGATCATTCATTTGTAATTCACCCGATATAAATCGTTTCCTCGGAAAGTGCATCGTCCGGTCTCCTCGTGAGAAATCGAGAGCCCGCAGCTTCGCCGATTCCCAGGAAGCGGAGCCGCGGCCGTCCGCGGCGGCATCCGAGCGAGTGGAAAGGCGAGACGGAATTTCGTAAGTAGGCACGCATAAGCCTACGCGATGATTAGATCGCGAAAGGACGCCCTACGGCGACGTAGGAAGGTCAAGGCCTCCCGATGATGGATTAACGCGTACACGCGTCGCGCACGCGATTTCGAGGCTCGGGCTGGTGCACATGCACGTAACGCGCGAACGTATTTCCCTCGGCCACGTGCCTCGGCCGGGAAGCAGGTGTCTATCTTGGATCCGAGGAACGCCGCCGCCGCCGCCGCCGCGCCGCCGCGCCGCCATGGAAATGAATCGTCGGCGGGTTATCGGCGCACGAGGGAGCTCCCGTTCCCGGCGACATGCGGCCGATTTTCGCGATCGCGCTTCTCTCCTCTTCGACCGTCCATTCTCTCGCGGCTCGAGTCACTCGTCGCGTTTCTCTTTCTCTTTTCTTTCTTCCTCTCCTTTTTCCTTGCGCCGTCGTTAAACGTTATTAAACCGATAATTCTACCTGGTGGCACACAAAGCACGCGCGAGCGACAGACAGGCGGGGACATATCTCTGCGCGAGCGGAGAGCGAGCAGCGGAAAGAGAAAGGGAGAGGAACTCGCGTGTCTCTCGATTGTATAATTTCATTCGATATTCCACGTGCTGCTCCTGCGCGTCGGACAACAAGCTCGCGTCGGTATGGCAACAGTCCCGTAGCTTTCGCGCGATCATTTATGGAGGAAGTAAGTTTTCTTCGGAAAGTGGGTCGACACGAGTCCACGCTGCTCGCGTAACAGTCGCGATGCGGAGAGAAAGGGGGAGAGAGAGAGAAAGAGAGAGGGGGGGGAGGAACGGGAGCAATCCCGGTAGCAAAATCGATGCAGCGCTCTCGGTATTCCCCGGTGGAAAGAGGGCTACCTTTGATTTCTTTCGTAGGGCCGCTGTCTTACCTTCTCGCTTGCGATCCGCGCGCAAGTCGCACCTGTTTGCAGCTGCGCGCGGTGAGCGACTTTCGATTTAATATTTCTTCTCCTTCCCCATTTTTTTTTTTTTTCAATTACTGCACCAGCAACCGTGCACCACGTGCAGCGAGGATAGTACCTAATTATCTACATCGCTGGACGAGTTGCCGCGCGCGACGCATCCGGCGCGCCGGGTTTTTATACAATTGGAAGTATTATTATTGTGATATCTCTCTAAAGTGGCACCATCTGTAAACAAAATGATATAGTTGTTATATGTCCTCTTTGAAACCATACAACTTTTGTCTGAAATATTTTTCCGTATCTTCCATATTTTTCGAGATATTTGCCTGGGGCATTTAAAATGGAACACCCTGTATATATATATTTTTTTTTGTTTTAACAAAATACATTATTTTTATAGAATTTGATGTCTGTGATATACCATAAATACATCCAATCATATAAAAATATATAGTATATATTCATGAAATATGTGCAGAACATTGTATAGAACAATTTTTTTTGTTTGGCATTTGTGGAACATCCTATATATTGAAAAATATCGTTAATTTAGATACTCATCCATCTTTCATTTAGATTTGTTTGATACAAGATTATTTGATATGTAGAATAATTTCGAATTCTGTTATATAACGCCATGTTATTATAACTTTCAATGTAATTTTTTAATAAAAGGGGGATCTAGGGAGGAGGGGAACAATAGAGATTTTTATAAACTAGACACTTTTCGCAATCAATCGGTATATTGCATATTTTGGACCGTAAACTTTTTGGTAACTTGAAGTGTTGAATCCCGATTGTATGAATTTCATTATTTTAAATATATTTGTTATGCATATCTAGATATTTTCTTAATACGACGATAATTTTAATATCGAGTTGGAACATTACTTTTTATATTGTAAAAGTTTCAGCTATTGCTCTCGTATAGTTTTGATGTGACAATTCTCTAACGCGATACGTGTCGAAACGGCGAACCCTCACTAGTTGCACCAAGTGTGAACTTCGCTAAGTATTTTCAGTAGGAATTTCAATCATATTTGATAAAACATATTTGATGAAACATATTTTTAAATAGATTGAAGTATGAAGAACAAGAAAGCATGCCAAAACTAGATATTTTTACAAATTTAATTTTTGGCTCGAATGTCCGGTTTTCGGGCCTTTCGGCGACGGCGCGACCCCGCGAGAGATATCCTTCGCGGCGGAAACGATCGCGCGCAGGACACGGACACGTGATTGTCGTGCAACGCACGGCACGGGCGCGTCGGCGAGCCGATAGCTCGCCCGAATTACCTGCCGTGTAGCCCCGAGCATTCGGAGCATCGGCATGGTTACATGAGCGTGCTCGACGTATACGGCCGGGATTAGCGAATTTGCCGCATACCGCGCGCGCATTCACACGATCGAGTGCGCGTACACAGTCGCACACATACACACATACGCATACAGAATGTCACATGAAAAGTTCCTGAAACGAATCAGCTGTTATTTTCGAATGTATTCAGTTATTGTAAAAATGAAAATTGCGTTGAAGACGGGAAAGTTTGCAGTCTTTAATGAGTATAAACCAATTTTCGAAAAATGCGTGTGTATCAGCTTGTCTTGTTGATGAAAAATTATAAAAAATATGCTAATAATCGAATAAATATTTTCCAAGTGCGCACCATTTGAATTTGTAGAAAACTCAATCCTTCTGCAAAAACTCGTAAGAATATTTTTTAACGTGGCTTTAATATTACTGGCGACCTTTTTGATAGCTGCTACTAAATCTGCCACCGTTTTTGGATTTCCGGCCTAGCAATTGTCTTTAATGTCATTTAGCAAGAAATTTGCCTCGTCCATGTAAATTATCAATTTTTTTCATCAAGATCTCCATCTTCAAACATTCCATTTTATTGTCTTGCAAAACTCCACACGTTTCGTCATAGCGCTTTCGGTTAGCAATTGATGAGATGTTATTTTATATTTTTTATGCATGTTCAGGAAATGTTTTAAAATCCTGATTGAGTTTGATATTTGAATGACTTGGACAGTTTTCCGATTGGAAGCGTTTGAATTTTGCTCAAAATAGTTCTCAATTTCTTCAATATTTCTTTCCTGCGATCTTGCATAGTTCCACGTTGCATAAAATTATCGATAATTTTGTTAAAAACAATGTAAAAAATTATTTTAATGTCGATTTATTGTCAAAAAATGGAGTAACGTAACACCTGAGTTTAAATAATTAATAAATTCTAACCTTTTCAATATGTTTTCGCTCGTAATTTTATGCGTTTTATAGTTAGTGCGAAACCTCCTATGAGCACTACTATACAGAATGTCTCAGAACGCACGACTATCCTTTGGATAGTTTGGAGGTGTGAAAGAGAGTGAAATTCTGTGTCGAAAGTTCCTCTTTCATTTTTTCCTCCAACCATCAATAACAAAGTTATTAACGAGGAAAGTTGACCAATGGCGTGGCGCGCACGACTGTCACGCAGTGCCGTACACTGGCGTACAGGGCTCCGCCCTGTGCTAGCGCCGAAATTTATTTTTATCTGATGATATCGAATAGCTCATTTATCATCCACTTGATGAGCTTAAAAAGTCGGAAAATACTTCATTTCTTCCTTTGTTTTTACAGTTCGTTGTTTATGTTTTGAATCTCGTTGCGTTTGGGATTGAGAAACCGCTACTAAGGAATATCTGATGCAAGAAATAACAACTTTGTCAGCCGTTTCTCAATCCACGCGACATCGAGGATGAAAACGTAAACATAGGAAAAGCAAAACACAAGGTAAAATGAGAATTTATTGTGATGAATTAACATGTTATACAAGAGTACACGGAATACACATTATGTAGTTTCTGCGAGAAACGTTTCGAAGGCGCTCTAAAAAATCGGTCTTTTTCAAGACCACTGAACAACCATTGGTCTTTATCATTTAAAATAACATTTAATAAAATTTCTACTTTTTAAGCTAGTTTTCAATCGATTTTTTATGTTTTTATTGATTAAAAATGATGATAAATCAATTAGCTCATCAAATGGATGATAAATGAGCTATTTGATATCATCGAATAAAGACAAATTTCGGCGCCAGCATAGGGCGAAGTCCCGCGACAGTCGTGCGCGCCATTGGTCGACATTCCTCGTTTTATAATTTTATTATTAATGGTCGAAGGAAAAAATGGAAGAGGAACTTTCGACTCAGAATTTCACACCCCAAAGGAAAATCGTAGATTTTGAGACACCCTGTATACTTTTCCCCTAGAAAAGAAGCACTCGATAAGATAGACTGTTTCTTCCGTCGTCACATTATTCGTTTCAATATGCAATAGATTAGAATAAAATTGCAGACCCTCAGGCGAATGACCATTAACCTTAAGACCCGTTCTAGAGTCATAGAGGGGAGAACCACTCGTTTAGTTTCAGCAACTTCCCGTAGGACACCCTGTATGTGTATGTTTATCATTAATACCGACACGCGGCCGTCGAGACACGCATACAAAATAGCAGCCGCGTTTAGTTCGTCGGCTTCGCATTTATTTTCGCTCTCTCTCTCTCTCTCCCTCTCTCTCTCTCTCTCTTGCGCGCGCGCGCGCGGATAATGCTTAACCGCCCGATAGCTCGGCGAATTCTCGCCTTTCACGTCGGTTCGCAGGATTCTCACGAATTCGTAGCCATCGGCAAGCGCGCGCGAGTCTTTGTTATTTTCTTCACACGCCGCTTACGATAGAAGCGCTTGACGACCGCGGGATTACGCAACGCGAATTGCGCGCGATTGATCGGAGGAGTGCATTCTTCTCAAAGCGCGATATCTAATGTTGGTATCGGAGAATGCTCGCGACTGCCGCGAGATGTGTCGCAATATTCCAAGCAAAAAATTGTTAGGGCCATCCTCATGAAGCATGAGGCCCCGATAAGGCTGAAAGTAGGATGCCCTGGAAAGGGATGCTTCATTATTATCACATCAGGCTCCGCGATGGGTCTTTTAGGGATATATTAGACTTTACGAAAAAGGCTTTGATAAGGAAAAATGAGAAGGGCCTTGGAAGGATTTTTTTAAGGATACCTTGGATTTAATAAATGAGGCTTTAATAGAGAAAGCTGAGAAGGACCTCAGAAGGACTTTTTAGGGATGCCTTAGATTTAATAAATAAGACAAGCTTTGATACGGAAAGCTGTCGGCCGCAAGTTCGTCCCGGTCAACTTCTAACCTAACCTCCCGCGTGTGTTTCACTCCGTCGCTATCGATACCGTCGTTGACTCGCAAAATTATTCATGAAGAAGCGAGATTACCGGTCAGACAAAATCGGCCGGGGAAATGTGTGAAAACGAGAGACGCGTAGTTGGCGCGCGAGTTTTTCACGCCGCGGTCCGATGCCGCGTCGACGAGGCGGGCCGCGCCGGATTTTCGCGTTAATTCGACGCGCGTAACGAGCGAGACGTTACATCATACAAAGGCCGCGCGCGCGCGCGAGCCGGGCAAGGAGGAGAGCCGCGATAGCCCGCACCGCGAGGGGCGCAGGGTGGAGAACGGAGGAGAGAGAGGGCGCGAGGAAGGATCCATATAGTTCAAATCTATTCAAGACTCGGCTTTGGTAGCCTGCCAATTCTATTTTCTCGGGCGAAGGCGGCTTCGCATTGTGCCTGCGCTAATTTTGTCACAGACTGCCGCGCTGCGCGTTCGTGTGGGTGGGCGGGTGGAAGGAAAGTTCCCTCCACCCTCCTCCTCCTCCTCCTCCTCCTGTTGTTGCACGCCGATTCCGTACGTTTTCGTTTCTCGCTGCGCGAGAAAGTTGCGCGACCTCGCCGCCGCTCGGCTCTGCGAAATTCGCGACGACTCCGATATCCCCCCTCCCCGCTCGCTGCTTATCACGCGAATTCTCCGCATTTGCTCTTCGTCTATTTATTCTTTTTATCGAGACAAGTCGTGCTGAAACGAACGTATTCCTTTCTCGGGGAGGGTGCTCGCATTTCGCACGCGCCGACCCACGGGAGAGACTCTCTCGTCCGGTCGCGGCTTGGCTCCTGAAATTTATAGCGAGTCAATCGCAAACGAGCCGGTAACAGATAATGACTCTGCTGTCGAGATTGGAAGTGGCTCGTAATTAAAAATTTGCGGGCCGTCTGTTGTTTCCCCCCCCCCCCCCTCTCTCTTCTCTCTCTCTCTCTCTCTCTCTCTCTCTCTCTCTCTCTTTTGTTTTTGCTACGCTTCGCACTAAGGTTCCGCGTTGGTAATAGTGACATCGATATTTCACATCGAAATTAACATCGAAACTTAATATCGATATTCGATAAACATCGACTCTATAACATCGATATTTACTTGACATCAATGTTTTTATTCAAAATTAATTTCTTTTATTGTATATTATACGAAATTAATTTGTTTTTATTTAATACATAAAAGATTACGATATAATAAAAGAATTATGCAATATAGGAATTACGCAAACAAATATTGTTAACAGAACATAAAAAATTCACAGCAACACGCACTCATCACAGATTTTTTTATTAAAAAATACAAGCTGTAGAACAAGAAAAATGAGAATAGACGATATAAACAGGACGTATCTCAATTCTTAGAGGTTCCACAAATTCTTATTTACGGATTGTAAAAATAATATGACAGTTGATTATTTCTTGTCTTCTCTAAGGAGAATAATCCATTGTGATTGGTTAATTTTCTTACTGTTTACGTTTTTCTTATTTACTCATACTCGTGTTTTCTTTTTATTAGCTGCAATGTCGGTACTATCTTGCAATTTTTTTCTTCCACTTTCCTTTTTAAACTATTTACTTTCTAAATTAGAATTATTTGTCTTAAAGTTGTGATTTTTTCCTTAAGTGGGACATGTATGTCCTAAAAGAAGTACGAAAGAGTTAAATGTGTAAAGACAGAATACCGAAGGAAAACATCGATAAAACATCGATATACCGTAAGGCGTTACGTTGTTGGCAAAATATCGAAACATCGAAAAGTAACCATCAATGATCACCTGACATCGATGTTTTTTACGGATCCCTACTTTGCACGCGTCTTATTCGCAGCCGCGGCGCGCGCGCGCGCGCGCGCGAGAGTGCGCGAGAAATATAGCCGAGGAAACTAATTTCGACGCGATTGTTCGCGTGACATCGAAATTTACCGCCAGACACGAGCCCCGGCTTCCTGAAAATTCGGATTCACGCGGCGAAAGCGCAGCCTGCAAAAACACCGGTCGATCGATCGTGCGCCACGGACGTTTCTATTTTTGTCCGAACGGCCGTTGCAGCACCGACCAATGTTGTCATCGATTACTCATCCTGCGCTCGTTGCTGCATTTTTCATCGGTGCTCGCATGAAATGCTTTCAGTACGTAGCGATGAAAAATGCAGCCGATGCGGCCGCCCTTGGCCCCGCCGCGCCGCGTCGCGACTTCGTCGCCTCCCGTTTAACGCAACGCGCGTTAAACTTGCGCGGGCGAAATCGCGCCTCTAAATCTCAGCCCGAGCGTGGGCGCGCGTTTCAATAAATTCTCAACTCTTATCGAGACTGAGAGCAGGGCGAAGCGGCTACTACGCCGGACGTTTATTAGCCATTTACGCAGTGACGGACGCGCCTACGTACACGTCGGAGACATCGCAGCAGCCGGACGAGAACGTCCCCGTTGAAAAATTCAACGGACGCTGCGCGTCCTCGCGCGGGCTAAATGAAAGCGACCCGCCGCATTCCATTACGCGCGTCGCTTGCGACCGTCCCGCGTCCTGCGGAAACTTCAATCTCGGAAGTGCGTTTTTTACGACCCCACTTCGCTCGGTATCGAGATTGCGCGGTAATTACTCGCGGTTTAGTCGCTCGGCCAAGGGAGAGAGAGAGAGAGAGAGAGAAATGGCTCCCTCGCGATTGTCCCCTCTTATCGGAGCTTCGAGATATCTGTAGAATTTGCGGATTTTCACTTTCGCTTGTTCCGTGACAATTTTTTTTTTTTCAGTGCTCGGGACGCCGCGCGGCGTTTTTGCAAGGCGCGGCTCCTCGATTTCTCGATTAGAAATTTTCATCAAGTACGCCTGATATTAGCAAGGACCTAGTAGGGTGAGTGAAGGATAATCCTAATCAAGTCGGACTTTATAACGTCCTGATGTGACAATTGAATAAGGAAGACCTTTATAAGGTTATAATGATTGGATCCTCCCATATCAGGACCTTGATGTAACAATCTAGTGTATCATATAATAAGTTTTAGTTGATCGAGTTCTTGTCGAAATTCTTATTCATTGTACCTAATGTGGCTTGCATTATCATATTTTAACGAGTTACAGTTGATTATCCTTTTCCCTTGATAGGCAATAAAAATAGCCGTAAAATTAACGTGACATTGGATTTCCTTGAATTTATTTTAAACTATTTTGTTGTTTGGAGATTAACCATTATGATATTTCGTTAAAAATCTAAAAGCAACCGTAGAATCACACACACACATGCATACTGGTTCGCTCATATACAAGGTGTCCGGAATTTTTTGAAAACGAGAAATTGTGAAGATTTAATTAGATCAAACTGAGAAAAAAAGTCAAGTACCATTTTGCAAAAATTGTAATAGTTATTAAATTATTAATGATTGAAAATGACTACATTTAGAAAAATTTTAATTGATAACTTGAAAATTTGCGTACTTATTTGCAAAATAATAAGGGACTTTTTTGTTCAGAATGACCTAATCATATGAATATATAGAATTTTGAATTTTGGATCTTGAACTTGTCACTATCATCTTGCAAATAAGTACACAAATTTCCAAATTATCAATTAAAAGAGCCTTTAGATGCGGTCGTTTTTAATCATTAATTAACTTAATAACGATTTTTGCAAAATGGTACATGACTTTTCTTCTCAGTTTAATCTGATTAATCTTCACAATTTTTCGTTTCCAAAAGATCCAGGACACCTTGTATATTGTATTAGTCGCATATCTAACGTCGTTACACTATTCAATGTTAATACGTAATAATGTTCTGCAAAAATTCTATAAGTGTACATTATATAACCATCAGTCTCAAAAATATCGTCAGAGCCATTGTGGTTGCTACGTACTGATCGATTATCAAGGTTAAGCAACATCTACCGCGGTCAAAAGATATGGAATATAATGATGTGACCACACTCGCTTAAAATCACAAAGTGCAGAAAAGGACACGCGATGTTTCAGAGTGCGTGTGTGTGCGCGTGTGGCGATCCTTCAGTTCTAACGGTCGCGAGGCATGAGAAAATTAGGGGTAATTTTTTTTATAAACATGTACACACATTAACGTTCCTTGAGTAATTAATTCAACATTGAATTGATAATTACGTCGTATGAACCAAATGTTTCTGACTGGGCCGAGGAGTTTTAATCTGAAATAAAATGTGAGGATTCAATAAGGTAACTTGATAAGTTCCTGATATTCACGCTGCGTTACATAACATTTAGGACCCGATAATACCAAATGATGTTAAGGGAGGAATCTTGTCTGTAGGGTCAAAAAATTGAATTTTTTTATTACATTTTCTGAAAATACATATTGATTAGAATCCATTCTAAAATCCGTATCGAAAAATTCAGAAAATT
This sequence comes from Harpegnathos saltator, assembly GCF_003227715.2. Taxonomy (NCBI): domain Eukaryota; kingdom Metazoa; phylum Arthropoda; class Insecta; order Hymenoptera; family Formicidae; genus Harpegnathos; species Harpegnathos saltator. Next base: position 214,701 of record NW_020230625.1, read on the forward strand.
ACGAAAGTTACAACCTATTATTCGAAGTGGCACCCAAGTCAAAATCAAAGCGCTCACTGTGGATCTTTCAAAGTTTCGTCATACAATACTGTAGAAACAATCCCACGAGACCTAGGAACGTAAAAAAGTTTCATCAGGTCGAAAAGAATTCATTATATGGACCTGGAATTGCCGATTAGGCTGAAACTTACGTGAGTACTAGAAATATGATTGAATACGTGAAACTTTAAACGTGTTTTTTTTTTAAATGACTTTGCTTTAACTGGCTCCCACGATTTGAAACAAACTAACGAACCGATCGACTTCAGCATATAGTTACATATTTGAAACATGTCTCTCTCTCTCTCTCTCTCTCTCTCTCTCTCTCTCTCTCTCTCTCTCTCTATCGTGTGAACTAGCGAAATTAAAAAATATTAATTTTTTATATTTATTTTTAACATAAAACCGTCGATTTTTATGGCGATTTTTTAAATATAAATTTTAAATGCCTTAAAATTATTGAAAAAGTAATTCGTTTTTTATTTCCCTAGTTCAGACGATAGCGGCAAGTTCGTAGATTAATTACCTTATTTGCGTTTTTGTCCCAGTCCACCGTATCTCGAGATTTCATGGGAGCCGTGAAACGGCGCGGGCCTAAACACATTATGTTAGTTTTTATGTATGTGTTACATTGTTACTCATATAAAACTATAAAAATTCATTCTTATAAGTTAACCATTTCACTGTTAAAGGTGGGAAGTATACTTCCCACCTTTTCTTGATTCAATTTTGCGTTATAAATCACATAATTTTGAAGAACTAATCGAGGATTTGAGTTTTCCAGATAACTGAATAGTTGTTCAACATACTCCAATAGATTTTATACCCAATTATTCATTTGTGATTATTTATAACAAATCAAAGTTGAAAAAATGCTTTTTTAAAGAAAAATCGATTCCTCGGAGGGTATTGAATGTAGAGGTCTGAAATTTTCACCAAATATTTTTCTGATGTTGTACAAAAACATATATTTTTTTCAATATTTTTTTGCAGGTTAGATTTCTTTTTATAAACAGATATTTCTACAAAAACGACTGAAATTTGATTTTTTTGCACTTTTTAGCTCTATTTTCCTAGTTTTTTCATTCTGTATCTCTATCTTATCCATACTATCAATATTATTTTACTCAAAAGATTCGTAATCAGCGATTCGAAATACCCATATATCATTAATAATAATTGGAATTTTTATCAATTTCGAACATTATGGTCGCCATTTTGAATTTTGTAAATCTGACTTCAGATTCCTAATCAGCGACCCAAAAAACGTAGGACTGCTAATATTTTAATAATTTTCTCAAGGGAAGTTAATTCAGCAGTGAAAGGGTTAAATATATATTATTATTTCTACCAAGTTTGATGAAATCAATCGTCCGCTTAGTTTCTGAAAAAAAAAAATATTCATGAAAATAGCCCATTTTCTTGGCCTACAGACAGGATTCCCTCCTTAACCTGATCAGGACATGGAATAAATTTCTAGCCGGGACTCGAAGCGTCGCCAGCCGAGATGTTCAACTGCGAAGAGCCGCGTTACCGCGACCATCACCTCCCGTTTTGAACGACGAGAGTGGTCGCGTTTTTTGTGCGACAGCGCGACGTATATGGGATATTAATAATACGCGCGGGGCTTGTTTGCTCTCGTCCCGACGCGTCTTACGACAAAGTCCAAGTCCAAAACGGTGCTTCGCGCGTCTCCGCATCCGGAGCCGGTGAGACTAATGTTAGTCGCGTTAGAGAGCGCATTTGGCACGGGATTACGGTCACGCTCGATTCCGCAAAACGCTTCGCCAAAAACCTCACCACGTCGGACGGCCGGACGCACGAACGGCGGATGTACGACTGACAGGTTGTCCGGCGCAGATTTAGTCGTCATCGCGCGTGATAATTCTCCCCACGTTTTGTCAACGCCACGTGTGAGCGCGCGCGCGCGTGCGTGTACGCTGGGAGTGCACTCGCCGAGTTCTCGAGTTCCCTCCCCCCGCGCTTTTGTCTACTTCTCACCGCAAACTTATCTCGACGGAAATGCAGCGTGCAGCGATGGAGAAGTTCGCTCACAACGGCGCTTGGAGTAGCACTTTCGCTCGATGCGGAGGAAACAAACCCGGCGTCGAGCGAGCGAGAAAGAGAGAGAGAGAGAGAGAGAGAGAGAGAGTGAAAGTGAGAGAGGGGGGAGGGGGAGAACACGTATCCGAAGATTCATAAAGATCGGGAAACTGGATAATTCAATCTAGCTGAATCCTCCGCGGCGGGAGGAGCGATGGGGGGAGGGGAGCAGCGCGAAGCCGTCCAATTTCACGATCGGCTTTTCTGTCGTATTTCAACGCGCTCAATGTGCAAATTGCATCGCGATACGATTATGCGGCGACAAATTAACAGGAATTCCGCGACAGCACGTGTTATTTGCTACGAGTATGTGTGTGTGTGTGTGTGTGTGTGTGTGCGCGTTCACTCGTGCAACGATTATTATCGTGTAAAACGGGAACAGGACGCAAAAGGGCGGGGAAGGGGGAAATTCGCCGAAACGGTGGCGCGCGGCGCACAAATGAATATTTTAATCGCGATAACCGATTTTCAACCTGTGAGTTGATTAGACTTTTGCTCTCGTCAATGCGGCAACGCGCCCGCTTTGATCTCCGTGTATTATACCGCGTATTTACTTTGGTGCTCCCGGCCACTGATCAAAGCGATCGTTCCTTCCGTGCTGGAAAGATCGGTAATCAAAGTTCGCTCCGTCGGTGTTTCTTTTTCGACGCGCGGCGCGATTTATTTTTGTATTTACACGTGTCGGGCCGTTTTGTTTCTCTCGTGATTGCGGATCCGTCTTTGCGAGCTCGGCACGATGTTTCATAATCGTACCGACATAACCCCTATTTCAGGTCTCAGCGACGTTTTATTAATAGGATAAGTCCGGGATAGATGGACATGGTTTTTTTAATTGCAATAAATGGTCAACAACATATTGACGCATTCAGTAGAGGATAATGTTTAAGGAGAGTTTTTGTGAAAAAACGTTCACGGGACGCCAATAATGACGAAATATTAAAAATATTCCGTGAGGGATAGATAGATGATCGGGTGTCCAGGTTGATATCAGTTGGTCATATGTCATGGGATAGTTGGACATACGTCATCTCGGTAATGAATTTTTAGGTTTAATATCATTCCGAAGTGTGAAACACATTTTGGAGGTTCATAAAAACGTAAAACATTTATTTACTCATAACAACAGGGTTTTTGTGTATTTTGTGTATCAGGAAGAAACACACCTATTTGTATACATCCAACTCCGATTGACCGATCAGTGTTGACAAGTTTGACATTTAACCCTTCATTGCACTGCTTTGCACATCTGCAAAGCAGAGTTTGAACTGGATTTTCTCTGCTGTCAGTCAGAGTTTAACATTGCCGATTGCTTTGCTTATTTGAATAGACGCGGCTCTAAGCGGGAAAAAAGAATTGGCCACCAGTCTGCGCTAGTTTTGCAGATATGCAAAGTGACAAAAAAAATTATTTTTCAAAAAAATATAAGTGAAATATTTTTTTAAAAATTTGTCCTATATTCCTTGACTAATCCTGCATATGAAAATAATTATTAATGGTCATTTATAAGAAGTGCGGAATGAAGGGTTAATGTTAGGTACCAGGGAAAAATGACACTCGAATAGATACATATATATATATATATATATATATATATATATCTAGAAAATGTCGATCCGATGTATGTCCATTGCTTGTTATTTCTCACTAAGTAGGCTGCCCATCTAACCCTGAAAAAAATGGACCATCTATCCCCATTTGGAGAGTTCGCGTAAAAATGCGTATACCGCGTGAAACGTCACGCGTAGTCTCGGTGACGAATCCCGAGGTTAAATATGAAAATATGATGTTTTTTAGCCGTTTAAGCCCAGGTCTAATGTTGTAACTCAAAATAAACCGTATTCACAAGGTATTTTTCCGACGTATGAAACATTTTGGAAGTTACTAGAAACATAAAACATTTATTTACTCATAATAGCAGTGTTTCTGGCCATCAGGATGAAACACTTATTCGTGGTACATCCAATTCACAACTGACCCCGATCAGCGCTGACGCCTAGCATATTAACAAAATATTAACAAAATTATAGCAATTGACCATCTATTCCCTATGTCCATTTATCCCGAACTTACCTTATCCGTTCTCTCTCTCTCTCTCTCTCTCTCTCTCTCTCTCTCTCTCTCTCTCTCTCTCTCTCTCTTCCCCCATCCCCTCCCTCTCTCCTTGGATCCTACAAAATGTACACTCACAATCTCTTAATAAGATTTAGCAATTCTCCACATCTCTCACGTAGGGATTCACGGACAGATTCTCCAGGTTAACGCTGCGAATCCGCTTGGTGGGTGTGTCCTCGGGGATTGAAGCGAACGAGAAGAACAATAGGTGAAAATTTAAGGTCGCGAGGTGAACAACGCATACGACACGCATAGACTCGCGCCGATCGAAAACGCATCTCTGCGAGTCCTCGAGGCGATCCTAGTCTCATGCTCCCCTCATTTGCTGTCGGGCTCCAGTGGCCGAGGCTGCACGAACATGGATCCAAAGTACACGCGTACATCCGCGGAACATGCTTCTCGCGTGTCAGCAGCCGCGACGTTTTCGCGAGGAAAGCGGCGCCGTCGCGCGCGCGCGCGTGCGACCCAGGCGCGAAACAGGGCCGCCGGGAGGCCAGACGGGGGTAGTAAACATAACCCAGATTCGCGGCCGGTGGCGCCCAACCCAGCAGAGAGATAGATAGAGAAAGAGCGAGGAGACGAGGGCGAACCAATAACCTAGCCTAATAGCGTCGTGGAAGCCGACGTAGCCTCTCTCTTTCTCTCTCCCTCCCTCGCTGCCCCTCTCCTGCTCACTCCCCTCTTTCTCTCGCAAAGGTCACCCCAGAAGAGTCCACGGGCTGAGTGCCGGTTCTATTTATAGCGGCCATCACCTCCCGCGTCCCTCCTCGCCCTTCGCTTTCCTCTTCACCCCTTACCTTCGCCCCTCTGGCCTCCGCTTCTCCTCTCGCTCCTGCGCTCTCCTCCCCCACCTTCCCTCTCTCTCTCTCTCTTTCTCGCGCGCGCGCGCGCGCGCGCGAGCATCCTCCCCTTGTCCTCTCTGCTCCTCTTTAGACCCTTACCGCCGTCTCCCTCGGACTCCTCCAACACCACCCCTGACACGTTTCCACTTCCCTGCCCGCCGCCGCCGCCGCCACCGCCACCGCCGTCGGTCGTCGCGCAGCCTCGTCCCACTCGGTCCTCCCACGAAAGACCTACGATGCTATAAATAGCTCGGGCTCTCCGCACCTTCCCCCCTGACCGCCTCCCCCGGCGGATCGAGCGACGGGAGTGGCGGAACAGTCCCTACCTGTTAACCTACGACGATGACGACGATGACGGCGCTGACGGCCGTACACCGGCGGGAACGAATGGATCCGCCGTGCTAGCTGCTCGAGAAGCCGACGGAAAGGTGCTGGTCTATGTGTGTGTGTGTGTGTGTGTGTGTGTGTGCATATGTGTGTATGCGTGCGTTCGCTTAATTCCCCCGTTATCCGGCAAAGTCGCGAGATTACGTCGGAGTCCCCTTGTCGTTATACCGATTAAATCATTTTCCTCATCGTCGGGACGTATTCGCAATGCGACGACGAGGATGACGAAGCTCCCTTTGGAAATAGAGAAATTACCCTTCCACGGTAGAAGGATTGCGTCTCTTGACTCTTTTCTTCTTACTTATCCGCGTTGATCGGTCCGACTGTGGCCGATTGATCGCTCTCTCGTCCGCAAGAAGCCGCGTTGCGAAGAGCAGAGGCCTGCGAAAGCTTTATTCTCAAGATGTAAATACGTTCGACTTCTCTCGGGATATTTCCGGTCCCGCTCCGTTTAACTCTTTAAGGCACGTATTTTTCAGAAGATCCGAATCACATGAGAATTTATATACTGGAGTTTCTGGGGTCGCTGATGACGAAACCGTTATTAGATTTTCGAAATTCAAGATGGCGGATCTAAGATGGCGGATGTAAAAATAAGAAATCGCGATAATTTCGGTGACAATGGGTATTGTGGGCTTTTTGGAGTTGCTGATTACAAATCCGTTATCAGATTTTCAAAATTCAAGATGGCGGATTCAAAATGGCGGCCACAAATATGAAAAATCGCGATAATTTCGGTGATATCAGTAATTCGTAATCAGCGACCTTGAAAGCTAACCAAAGTACAATTTCAGCTAATCATATAAAAATTTTATGATCCGCCATCTTGAAACATAAATTTTAGAATTTGGACCTCAGATTCGTAATCAGTGAGCTCAAAAACTAACCAGAGTACAATTTTAGCTAATTTAATAAAAATTCTATGACGTTCCTTCTTGAATCCGCCATCTTGGAAAATGAATTTTAGAATATGGACCTCAGATTCGTAATCAGTGACCTCAAAAACTAACCAGAGTGCAATTTTAGCTAATTTAATAAAAATTTTATGACCTGCCTTCCTGAATCCGCCATCTTGGAAAATTAATTTTTGGAATTTGGACCTCTGATTCGTAAGTCAGCAACCCAAAAACCCCCAAATTTTGATTTTGAACAAAATATTCACTCATAGTTCGTAGAAAATGATTTTTTTCTGTAAAAATGTGTATTTTTTATACGTTGTTTATTTATAATAAATGGACAACTTATGCAAAACACTTCCCAACCTCTCATATATGTTCCCACATTATATGAGAAGATTATATAAGAAAAAACGCAAAAAACCCGACAAGAATCCCTCAAATATGAAATATTTCATGAAAATGTGAGAATAAATAGGTGGTAAGTATACTTACCACTATGCCTCAAAGGGTTAATAAACATTCGGGAGACAGAGAGAGAAGGAGAGAAAGGGAGAGAGACTCGGGATGTTACAACATCAGGACGCTTCGTCGCCTCGGGCGCGGGTGACGCACTGGCGCATTTCGCGAGGCAGCGTCCCGCGATTATGGGTCACGCGCGAAATATCAGGGTCTCCCCTAGCAACACCACGATCGCTCGGAGGCGGCGGCGGCGGCGGCGGTCGCCACCCTCCGTCGCATTGTGCTGTCTTTTTCGTCGTGTCTCCCGTGAGTCAGAAAAGACGGCGCCGCCGCCTTGCGCTGTCACGATGGCGCCAGGCCGCTCTTTCGCCCGGCGATTTTTCTGTCAAGTTCCTCTCTCTCTCTCTCTCTCTCTCTCTCTCTCTCTCTCTCTCTCTCTCTCTCTCTTTCTCTCTCTCTCCCTGTTCGTGCTCGCAGTTGCGCGAATTTCGCAACGGGGAAGAGGAGGAGGGGGAGGACCGACGAGTGATCATGATAAGCGCGATACGAGAGTGCCACGAATTACGAACGTCGAGGCCTCGCCTCTTCCTATTCCCCCCTTCCCCGAAGTGGTTACCTCGGAGAGAATCACTGGAGATTGCCGGTTTTTTCTTCGCCAGCCAACGGGAGAAAAGAGATTCGTGCAAGTGGTCCTCTTCGCGAGCGGCCGATCGAGAAACTTATCGCAAGTGCGACGCGATTGTAAATTCGTGTGTGATATATTTGCGCGTGTCGGCCAGTTCGATTTTATACTCGATCGTATGTGTGTTCTTTCTTCGTCGTCTCGTCTCGATCGATCTCTTTTCCGCGTTAACACTCGACTGATCAGGAAGCTACTCGTGGAATTTAGGACACGATTCCGAGATTATTTTGGTCAAGACGTCCGGCGAGTATCGTTGCGACGGAAGAGAAATAGAGAGCGAGCGAGAAGGGGGAGAGAGAGAGAGAGAGAGAGAGAGAGAGAGAGAGAGAGAGAGAGAGAGAGAATTTGTTTAAAGATTCCCAAGCGAAGAGATCGCCCTGCACTTTCTCTTGCCGGTTTTTCTCGCCTCTTCTCACGCTTCATCTTCCTTCGTCTTCCTCGCCTCGTCGCCCGCCACACGCTTTGTCCGCCGCGTAGATTTTTACCCTCCTCTTCCTCCTGCCCCTCCCTCCTCGCTCTTCCCCTCATCAGCTCTCGTATCCGTCTTTGTTCCACTCTCCCTCCCTCCCTCCCTCTCTCTCTCTCTCTCTCTCTCTCTCTCTCTCTCTCTCTCTCTCTCTCTCTCTCTCTCTCTCTCTTTCTCTCTTTCTCTCTCTCTCTCTCTCCCCCGCAATGGTTCTCACTCCAACACGACGGCATGGAAACGTCGGCTGGTCGGATGAGCGGCGAATATTAATGCGTGTTTTTACACGTGCGGACGTTTATTTTTATCCGTATTTTTAGCGCTCGGTATTTTCGAACGAGCCGGTCACTATTTTCGTACTAGTACACATATGTGCGCGCGGTACTGGCGCGGGGAGGAGAGTGCCTGCCTAACCGAGCCACTCTCCGCGAGGATGCTGCTCCTTCGTCCCGTTACACCAGCTCGCGCGGTAATCAATTTCGCCGGTCCGGATACAGAATTGTAAATGGAAATTTACTCGCGGAGGAGATTGTGTGGCGTGTCACGTGTATGTTCTGTCTTTCTTGCAGACACACACACACACACATATACACACTCGCGCGCGCGGCTAAATGCGACGCAAAACCTACACACGAGGCGGTGAAGATGAAATGCGCGCGTTAGTCATCGGCGCGCATAATTATCCCGAAATTACGCGCATTCTGAGTCTTCCTCGACGGGATGAGATGAAGGAAAAGAGAAGGAAAAAAAATGAATTCAACGAGCTCGAGCGCGACGGGACGGGATTGGTACGGGATTTTTGTTGGAATATTCAAAACTCGGCGATTTATGCATTCCTTTTTTTTTACACCTGGAGCTGCTCGTTAACATCGTGAGTTGCGAGCCAAGCGTACTTTCGTCACCATTCACGACGAAATCTCCGACACGTGAATATCGAGAGTCGGTTCCCTCGCGATATAGCGTGTACGCTTCCCAGCCCGCCGAGCGCAAGCGACTCCTCGAGCAAAAAATTGTCAGGGCCATCCTTGTGAAGCATAAGGCCCTGATAAGGCTGAAAGTAGGATGCTCTAAAAAGGGATGCCTCATTATTATCACATCAGGCTCCGAGATGGATCTTTTACGGATACTTCAGATTTTATGAAATAAGGCTTTGATAAGGAAAACTGATGAGAGCCTTAGAAGGATTTATTAGGAGTGCCTTAGGTTTAATAAATATGATTAGGCCATGATAGAGAAAATTGATAAGGACCTTAGAAGGATCTTTTATGGATGCCTTAGATTTTACGAAATAAGGCTTTGATAAGAAAAACTGATGAAGGCCTTAGAAGGATTTATTAGAAGTGCCTTAGGTTTAATAAATAAGGCTTCGATAGGGAAAGCTGGGAAGGGCCTTGGAAGGATTTTTTAGGGATGCTTTAGATTTTGCGAAATAACGCTTTAACAATGTGTAAAACTGATGTGGGCCTTAGAAGGATCTTTTAAGAGGATGCTTTAGATATACAAAAGCAAGTTTTGTTATAGAAAATTAATAAGATCTGAAGCGTATAAGAAAATTGTCATAGTTTAGTATTGTTTTAGTAGGTACGCTCTATCTGATTCTTTTAAAGATTTTTTAATTACACCGCAATTAAAAATAAATTTTATTACTTTTATTAGTTGCCATATTCATTAATTTCTTCCAAAGGTTTTTCTAGTATTGCCTTCATTTTTAAATGCAGCCAACTGTAATGTAAACAGTGGCAGGATTTTTATGTGTAAGGAATGCTATATTTTATTGTAAAGTATGCTATATTTCTAAAATAAAAATTTCTTCTATACCAACAAGATTATAAAGAAATAAAGAAATTACAGTCCAAATTTTTTGGAATGAAAAGAACGAATATTGTTACTCAAACAATAAGAAAAATATTTCCTTATAAGGCCCTACTAATATTGCTTTATAAGACTCTATTGATATTACCTTATAAGTCCTTTATAATATTGCCATATAAGGACCCGTTAAAACATTTGTTACACATCTTGTAAAGTCCTTGTCTTCCTATCCCTACTAGGATCCGATTAATGTTAGGGAAAAATAATCAGGCCCTTACCAGAGCCCAACTAATTTTTCTACTCGGGTCGCTTCGTAGAAACACGAGCCACCCCGAAAGCGCCCTGTCTACGCCGAGATGCCGCGGTTTTTTTAAAAGCAGAACGGTCGGCTTTTTAAAGACGCGTATTTATACGCGCCGGACGACCTCATGCTGAGATCGAGACAGCTCGCGCCTTGCTTTCGACGTGAGCTTACGAGAGAGAGAGAGAGAGAGAGAGAGAGAGAGAGAGAAGGAGAGAAAGCGCGAATCCGAAACTTCTCGTCGAGAGTTTGGCCGGAGCGAAAATTCGTACGGGTCAGAAATTGAAATCCGCATGCATAATCTCGGAATTTTGCAATAATCGAATTGCAATTTATCGACGCGAGAATGACTCGTTGAAACTGCAGTGACGATCATATAGGAAGAGGGTTCTTTCGGCCCCACAGGACATTTTCAAGAAATAACTCACTCCTTTGTGTTGTATGAACATTAGGTATGTCAAAAATAATTATTGGCTAAAAAGAAACGCAATCTGTTAAGCTATAAATATAAAAATTAGTTATTTCGATACATCAGAGTTCTTTTTTTCATGATTGATAAATACCGATAAATACTGATGAGATGTTCTCGCTCATTATACCTCTGCCATCATACTTACGTCATTTTATAAATCATGTTTTGAAAATAGTATAAATGATTCTGCCCATTTTATTTCCGTCCTAATGGACGGATAAAGATGAGGAGTAATCGTCGAATTCTGAGCAATTATCGTCAGAAGACGCTTAAAAGTCACGATCGTAGTATCGTGTCCAAGAAAAGAAAACAAATAAATAAAAACAGAAGCATCGTGTCCAAAAAAGGAAACAAACAAACAAACAAAAATAGAAAACAAACACGAAACGAAAAATAAAAAGCAAATAAAAAAATAGAACAAAAAAGAGAAACTAAAATGTGCACAATAACAAATAAAGTAAAAAAAGGAAGAAAGAAACACTCCCAAAATGATCACAACCTTGACGAGGTGGCGAGGTTTAAACCTTCAGTAAGCAATTAATAGTGATCACCTGTTCGTTATTGGCATCTATATGTCAGATAAACAGCTATATATATCAGGAGTAATAAAAAATTAATTTTTTCACCAAGTGTTCACCTTCACCTTCGGGACGAAGGTCGAATCGTCGAATACTGAGCGATTATCGTCTGAAAATGCTTAAAAGTCACGATCGGTAGTGTTTGATATGCTCTCTCCCCCAGAAAAAGAAAAAACGAACAAATAAACAAAAATAAAAAACGAAAACAAAGCAAAAAGTAAAAAGCAAGATAAAATTTAAGACCAAAACAAGACATTAAAACTTCTAAAAATAACAAATATAGTAAAAAGAGATTAAAACTTCTAAAAGGATCACAGACGATTCGGGACTTTGATCCGCCTGTCGCAGTCTAAAATGACATTAATATAATGGCAGAGAAGAGTATAATGAGCGAAAATATTTTATCAGTCCACTGATTAATTATGGAAAAGGCTTAGACAGTGATAAACCCAGACTAATAATGAATTTTAGCCTTATGGATCGAGTTTTTCTCACCTAATAATATTTCTGACATTCCTGATGATTATATAATTTCGAGGAAAAAAGGTGTTTTTTGAAAATCCTGTGTGTGGGGGCAGAAAAACGTCCTTATTGATCCTCCTGCTCGCCGAGCATTTGCAAGAGTGAGATTTGTGGCGAAAGACATTGGTAATTCATAGCAAATGTTTTTAAGCCAATCTCGACGGCGTTTTAGATGAGATCTCACGAATGACACGCAGGAGTCCACGTCATCTCGTCCGGCGCCTTACGACTCTTCTTTACGAAATGCAAAATGTCCAGTCACGAGAAAGACGCCCCCCGAGCAAAAAATTGTTAGGGCCATCCTCATGAAGCATGAGGCTCCGATAAGGCTGAAAGTAGGATGCCCTAAAAAGGGATGTCTCATTATTACCACATCAGGCCCAGAGATGGATCTTTCAGGGATGCCTTAGATTTTACGAAATAAGGTTTTGATAGGAAAAAGTTCGGTTCTTGGAAAAAGAAGGGGCTTAGAAGAATTAGAAGGAAGATGTCTTAGATTTTACGAAATAGTTTTAACATGAAAAACTGATACGGGCCTTAGAAGGATCTTTTAAGAAAGGGTGCTTTTTTAGATATACAAAATCAAGTTTTGTTATAGAAAATTAATAAGATCTGAAGCGCGCAATAAAATTGTCATAGTTTAGTATTGTTTTAGTAGGTACGTTCTATTTGGCTTTTCTTTTAAAGATTTTTTAATTATACCGCAATTAAAAACAAATTTTATTAGTTTTATTATTTGCCACATTCATTAGTCTCTTCCAAGAATTTTTCTAGTATTGCCTTTGTTTTGAAATGCAGCAAACTTTAATATAAACAGTAGCAGGATTTTTATGTGCAAAAATGCTATATTTTATTGTCAAGTGTGCTATATTTTTAAAATAAAAAATTTTTATTGTACACTAACAAGATTATAAAGAAATAATGAAATTATAGTTTAAATTTCTTGGAATAAAAAGAACGGAAAGATATTTTCACTCAAGCAATAATAAAAATATTTCCTTGTAAGGCTCTATTAATGATTGAAGGCTCTAATAATTATATTGATATCGCCTTAGAAGGTCCTTATAAGGACCTTCTATGAGTCTTATAAGGACTCATTAAACCATTATTGTTACACACCTTTGGGCTCTTGTCTTTCTATCCCTACTAGGGCCCGATTAATGTCAGGGAAAAGTAATCAGGCCCTTACCAGAGCCCTATTAATTTTTCTACTCGGGCCGCTTTTCTGTTTTAGGTAAGCGGACGGCATTTTCGCATGCTCGGCGGTCGGAGTGTCACGCCGAAGGGGTGAAAGGGCCGCGTAGCTAGGTAAGCAGCTAAAAATAAAGTCGGTACATCATATCGAGCGGTCCGCTATAAATAGCCTCGAAGCAACGAGCACCTCTGTGAATGTATTAGAACCGTCCGCGTTGCTTGCACGTTCTTTTGCACAAAATTACGCTATTCGCTATTCGCGCCCGGCTACGCCGCATTCAAATTACTCCGTCGTCGTCCTCGCGTACGTTCGTCGCGAGGCGCATCTTCAATGCGGGGGTAGCACACTTTCTCCCCTGTCGAAGAAATTATTTCTTCCCTTCTCTCCGGGCGGAGGAGGAGGAGGGAGGGGAGGGGAGGGGAGGGGAGACGTTCCTCCAAGTCGCGAGTGGGCGAAGCAGCCGACTTAATTCCCGCAGCCTTCTCGCAACGTGACGCAACACCTTCGCGCTCCTTATCGATTTTATCTCGACGCCGAGCACTCGAAGCGAGATCGCGAGAGCGACGCCGAGAGCGAAATCGCTAGTCGCCTCGCCGGGTCGGGCTGATTTTCGGTTTCCCGTTGATGGGTAGCCCCCCTTTCGTTCGCGATCAACGACCATGTATTCGCGGGGGAGGGGCGAATTACACTCCATCCGGCGAGCGTGTTTAATGGTATCCAGCTCGATGGATCGATAGAGTTTAGGGCGACCGGCGGGCGAGGGTTGGCAGGCAAGCGAGCGGGCAAGGGGAAACCCGCAACGTGACCTTGCCTACTATTTTTGGAAGGCGGCACGTGATTGGGGGATGGCTCTTTTTTTTAGACGTCGGCTGAAAAAAAAAGGATTCCATCAGCGATCGAATTAGATCCGGGACGGGAGGCGCGCGCGCTCGTCGAAAACGCGGTATATCACGAATGAAAGAGAGAGAGAGGGAGAGAGAGGAGGGGCGTATCGCGGCGACTTTCCTCGCGCTGCGCGACACTTCGTAATCGAGTCGCGCGGTTATTATCGAGTTTGTGCGGGACTTTGCGCGAGAAGGGAACCACCTGTGCTAGACGGCGGCGCACATCCCCAGGGTAGGGGGGAGGAAGGGGGAAGGAGGGCGCAGAGCGGAGGAAGAGGAGATACGCGGGAATACGCGTCAACTCGCGCGTAAATACCGACACGACGGGAGAGAACGGAGACGCAGATCTGTCGAGACACAAAGATCTCGTCTTCTCGCTTCCCGGGGAATCGTAAAGATTTCACGACGGCGAGCGCGGGTCGCGCGCGAACGTCGAAATGTAGGTGAGCGTGCGCAGGACGATAAGATAAAAAGTTGCACGCACGACGGCGCGCTCGTGGACGGAATGATTATCGCATATTTTTACCTTCACCTGTATTTCCGACGTCCGCCTGGACACGCGGCGAACGTTCGCTTTGTTTATCAGCATGGTTGACGTAAGGGGTTTTCCTCCATATTTATAGCGGCAAATAGTATTCGTCAGGGTGATAAGACTTGGCTCCCCCCCTCTCCTTCCCCCCTCCTCCTCCGTCGTTATACCCGATTTGGCAACTTTTGTCCGTAGAACTCGGTTGTTCTTCAGCTGTTTTCTTCCGATGTTTTTTCACAAAATGCAAATTACTGGAGGCCGCCGCCGCCGCAATCGTCGTCAATATTGCGTCAGAAGGAGCGATCTTGGGCCAAGCTGTGTCGCGCAGCGACTTGATCAATCTCGAACGAATGATACAATGTTCCCGTTTAAGCGACCAACGCGAACAACGCCATCGAGAGATCGTCATCGGCTGGCACTTTCGTCCCGGGACCGAGCCTGTCTATTGCGCAACAATAAGCGCGACCTTTACGAAATGCACGGAATCGCCGATTCGAACGATAGATCGGGCGATCCGGGCGATCTTCAAGACCGAGATTCTTGTTGGAAAGGAAATGGATGATCGAGAAGGAGGATCGACGTTTCTGGACCTCGTTTAGGAGTGGAATTATTAGGAGTGTGATTTGAGGGTTTGAGTTTTGAGGGTTGGCACTAATGTCAGTCTCGTCCAAGACATTCCAATCACAGCTATTGTTTCTCAATGCTTTAATATTAATCCGTGATATGTAGTCATTTAGTAACAATAAGCGCAGTAAAAGTTGTGTTAATACCATCTTCAAAATGCAGCTTCCTAGAGGAGCATTCTCGACATGCGTTGCTTTTGTTTCTTAATCGGAAGAAAACGGCGGCTGAAGATCGTAGAAACTTGTTGCAGTGATGTTGCTCCATCAATTAAGATTGTATAAATATTGGTTTAGACGACTCAAATGTGGTGATTTCGGTATTAACGACAAAGATTGCTCTGGACAAGCAAAATGTTTGAAAATGCACGTTTGCAAGCATTATCGGATATAGATCCGGCATAATCCACTTCAGAATTTGTCGGAGCATTAAATGTTGATCGTACAACATCGTACAACAGTTGCAAACGTTTACATGATATGGGAAGGAGTCACAAAGAAGGAAAATGGGTTCCACGTCAATTATCGGAAAATGCTATTGTGAACCGGTCGAACATTTGCATTTCGTTGATCGTCAGACAAAAAATGAAGAGTTGTTTGTGTCGAATTGCTGCTGGGGATGAAAAATGGATTTATTTCGATAATCCCAAATGAAAAAAATCATGGGTTGATCCGGGTCAATCAGCAAGGTCTATTTCGAGAGGCGCGATATTCATGGTTCAAAGATATCGCTGTGCACTTGGTGGGATCAAGAAGGTGTTGTGTATTATGAACTGTTGAATCCGAATGAAACTGTCAGCGCTGATCGTTATTGACAACAATTATATAAATTGAAGTGAGCCAAAAACGATCACCAATTGCGAGTGATCGACGCAAAGTGATCTTTCTTCACGACCTCAATGTTCGACTTCAAGTTGCATTATCAGTGAAGCAAACGTTATCAGAGCTGGAATGGCAAGTCTTACCGCACCCCCGTATTCTCCAGACCGATTGCTCCATCCGATTATCCGATTGTTATGATCGATGCGACATGCTCTAGAGGATACACACTTTCACAATCTCGAATTTCCAAGTACGAAAATTTGTTGAGAATTGGATCAACCAAAGAAGAATCTTTTTATCGTTGCGGAATCCATCTCTTGCCAGGTAGATGGGTAAAAGTAGAAAACGAAGGAAAATATTTTGATTAAGATATCCGTTCGTTATCTTGTTATCAGTTATCAAGTATATCAGTTGAGAAGAGAAGCTGCCAAAACTAAATCACGTTTCTAATAATGTTGTCGGAATTTTTTGTGAATTTATTTCAATCAAAGCGAGTGACTCACTCGCGCTTTTCCATTCTTTGATGTAATTTGTGTATTTTTTATTTGTCGGTGAAGAGTATCGTGCTTTGAAGTAATCCCCCAAAAACGTCCCTTTTAACATCATATTACTCTGATCAAAAAGTGGCAGAGATGCGTTTTATGCATGCTCGTGCAGCAGAAGCGAGCAAGTCATTTACTTTTATTAGAGCAAACATTTCTTCACAGCTCCGACAATATTAATTAATTTCTCGACCCATGTTTATAAGGACTCTTTTCGTCTATTTTGCGAGTACTGTTCTCCCTCAGAATCCATATTCTCCAGACATTGCTCCATTCGATTATCGCTTGTTATGGTCGACGCGGCATGTTCTAGAGGATACATACTTTCACAACTTTGAATCTTCAAGTGCGAAAATTTGTTAAAAATTAAATCAACTCCAAAGAAGAAACTTTTTATCGTCGCGAAATCTTTCTCTTGCCAGAAAGATGGGAAAAAGTTGTAGAAAACGGAGGAAAATATTTTGAGACATTCGTTCGTTATCTTGTTTAAGTAAATTAGGTTTTGGAGAAGAAAACCTCAAAAACCTCAAAACTATATCACACCCCTAACAATCAGAGCTGCCAATAATAACTGAGATTCTGAATGAAAGATGATGCGTAGTCTAGTATATTTTTCCCTCGTGTATCACGAGCGCACGAGTCGATAAGCGTAATCAGTACAGTGTCATTAACGTCAGCGACATGGTCGCTGATTATTACGCGATTTCGGTGAATTAAGGCGGGGAAAACAAAGGGCCGCGGCGATAAGGGCGGGCTTCCGGAAGCAGCCGGCCGCAGCGCCCACGAGCTCACGATAAGAGCGATGCATTTTTAATCCATTCAGATTTGTCGCATCGGAGCACGTTCGCTGCGCATTTCATCGGAGCTCCCAGAGTGAAGAGAGGGGAGAGATGCGCGTTTCTCTTTGGAGAAGCCTTGTATTAGGTCAGTCGGAAAGTTCCGTCTGTTTTTTTGCAAAACGTATGACTTTATTTAAGAAACAAAATGAAAAAGTACATCGATCAAAATATTGTCCATCGTTAGCGATGACTTTTCTCCATCCTTCGGTCAGCAAGCGAATTCCACGGCGAAAGAATTACTCATCTTTGGAGGCTATCCAGTCAAAGACCCAGTCAGAGATTTTTCGAGGTCTTCATAAGAATTGAAGCATTCGTCAGCAAGTGCGTGTGCCATCGACCGAAACAAGTGATAGTCGGAAGGGCCACAGTCTGGTGAATAAGTTACATGGGGTAATATTTCCCAGCGAAGTGCTTCTAACGTGTCCTTGACAGATTTTGTGACGTGAGCGTTGTTACGAAGCAAAATCACTCTGTGCTGTCTCGTTTCATATTCTAGTCGTTTTTCGTGCAATGCTCGGCTCAAACGGATCATTTGTTCTCTGTAGAGATCCCATGTGACTGTTCGACCACTTCTCAACAACTCATGGTACAGCACACCCTTCTGACCCCACCAAATACAGAGCATTGCCTTCTTTCCGTGGATATTCCGCTTTGGCGTCGATGTTGAAGGTTGGCCGGGATCGCAGATAGTTTTTCGACGTTTGGGGTTGTCAAAATAAATCCATTTTTCATCCTCAGTGATGATACGATGTGAAAACCCCTTTCTTTGTTGCCTAGCAAGCAGAATTTCGCAGGTGGTTTTTCGCCTTTCAATGTCTCTTGGCTTCAGTTCATAGGGGACCCATTTTCCTTTCTTGTAAACCTTCCCTAAGGCTTTCAAACGATCGGAAATGACAGATGGAACACAATTTAATGCTTCTGCGAGTTGCTTTTGCGTTTGACATCCACCCGGTCTTCGTCCACCAATTGAATTGCCTGCAATTCTTCGTCTTCGAATAAAGTGTCGAAGCCATTATCTGCATGTTATATCGGAAGAAGCATTATCACCATAAACTTCTACAAGCATTCGATGAGCTTTAGCTGCAGTTTTCTTCCAATTGAAGCAAAAGATTAACACTTCGCGCAAATGACGCTTATTTGGCTGAAATTTCGACATTTTCGATGCGGTAAAAAGCAATGTTGTTGATGCAAACGTATACCTTTATGTACTGAATGTTATTGACAGATATCAAAACAAACCATTAAGCTTCGTTTAGACATTAGAGAGGTTAACGACAGTTCTAGTTATAGCTACTTGCCGCTAGATGGACGGAACTTTCCGATTTTCCTAATAATATTTCGACCTCGTCGGAGATCTCGAATTGATATTTCGAGCTCGAACGCGAGTTTTTGTCGAACCCAACTTTCCATCGAAACCGCTACGGCTTGCCGAAGGCCTCGGGAAAATCCGAGCGGCAGGAGAAACCCAGAATGGCAGCCGCTTCCGATCTCTCGACGCGCATGCATCGCGCGAGCGATGCTGTGCAAGCGGAAGATCGGCGGCGACGGTATGCCAGAAATTTCGCGGCTCCCTGCACGGTGGCGGTAAGCGTTGCCTAAGTACCGCGTTGGTGGACGTATTATGACTCTCGCGTGGGCAGAGACGCGCGACCGAGAGCGGCCGGGGCGACCGATCGGGATATAAATATCAGCCGCGGGAAAAATATCGATCTTTCAAGCGCGTAATAAGGCGAGCCCCTTGGGGTCTCGCGGTCTCCGTGATTAATCGGGCACATCTATTTGCGACGAGGAAACAGTTGAATAGCATGACGTACAAAGCGAACCGCCCACTTGATCGCAAGGCACGTTTGCGATGCGCATTTGCATCAGCGCTCGCCTCGATCCTTCGTCGATCATTTGCACGAGGGACGCGCGTCGCGCGAGCATCTCTCGCGACAGAACAAAGGAGGGACTCCGCAGGATGGTTGTCAAGAGCGAGAAATTTGTAAAAAAAAAAAGAAAAAAATAGACGAGACTCGCTATACAGCGTAGACGACGGATCTCGGCGCGTCGAGGTAAGCAAATCTCAATCCCCGCTTCGGAGGGAGATGTGAAGCCTCCGCGCCTCTCGTTACACGTGCGAATCGCAACGCAACTCGTGCTAGGGTTGCCAGATGACCGAAATTTCCGGGTATTGTCCCGGAATTAAAGTCTTCTGTCTCGGAGAGTTAGAATTTTGAACAAAATTACAATCGTAACATTCATATTTCCAACTGGATACTACAGAGAAATATGGGAGCAGTCACCGCGATTTATAAGGTCAAAAAATTTGACGCGTCATCTGAGAAAATTGATGTCAAGCAAGCCATTTATGTAGCAGAAAAAGGTAAAAAAAATTCAATCGCACGGTTTATGTCTAAACTTCTCTCTGCTGGTACTTAATTCACGCATTTATTTATTGCAAATACAGCGACATCTCTTAATCCTTTGCGGCATAGTGTTGCGTATATGCAACAACTTTTAAAACTTTGAAGATTCATGTTTCTATTCAAAAGTTTTTCATGAAAATTTGCATTCAAGGGTTTTTGAAGTCGCTAATTATGAATCTGCTGACGGAATTTCGGAATTTCATAATGGCAGGCCAAAATTTAAAAAATTTCCGATTTCCGTGAAAATTGGTGTATAGAAATTTTCAAGATTACTGTTATGAATCCGCTGTCAGAATTGGAGCAGTTTTGCCAACCTAATCCGATAAACAACAGCATCCAATGCCGGAAATTAAAAAAAAATCTAAAAAATGTCTTTTTACTTATGAAAATTTTGATTTTTGTCTTATTTTTTATTTTGTTTCTATTTCTCTGTTTGTTGTTTTTTAGTTTCTCTAGTTATCTTTTGTCTTTTTGCTATTTGTTTTGTTTTTTGTCGTTGTCCTTTTCGTTTCTTTTTTTTATTCTTTTTATTTTAATACTTTCATAATTTTTTGTTTTCTCTTATTTCATTTCTTTAGACTTTTTATTTTTGTTTTGAGCGGCCACAAAGCTTCTTCCTTTTGTACACAGACGATAGCGAATCCATAATCAGCGACCCCAAAAACCCCTATGTACGAATTTTCATGAAAATCGAAAATCTTTTAAAATTTGGTCCGCCATATTGGATCCGGCATCTTGAATTTCGAAATTCCGACAGCGGATTCATAATCAGCGACACCAAAAACCATGATATCCAAATTTTCATGAAAAACTGTTGAACAGAGAAATGTATGTTTCAAAGGGTTAACCGTCTTACCCCTCCATCTCTCAAATTTAACTAAAATTATCTAACAACCAACCGTTTTCAACCGTCGCCTACAAAATGTCCCGGAAATAGTTACTTCGCATCTGGCAACCCTACATCGCGCTCAGCTACCGCGAGTTGACGTGGAAGCGGCGAGTTCGTCGCGAGGATACACGGGGCCCCCGCGGGAGCCCCGCTCGCACGGCCCTGGCGGGAGAGCGCGTGGACACAACAATGCTGGGTCTCTATAAATAATCGAGTCTGCGGCGGCGGCCGTTGTGCGGCGCGCCGGTCGGCGGCGGCGCGTCAAGTGTGGCGCGAAGCGGGGTGGGGTGGGGTGGGGGGAGCGGACGAGGCGGTGGAGCGGCCGCGGCGCGGCAGTTCTCTCTGGTGCGGCGCGCGCTGCGAATCCACGTTGGCTCCGAGTTGCGCGTCGTCGGTATCGTCGTCATCGCCGATGCGACCTTCTCCTCGCGTAGCAGCAGCAGTAGCAGCAGCAGCAGCAGCAGCAGCAGCAGCAGCAGCCCGTCGCCAGCGCGTCTCCCGGCTGCAGCGACGTTACGCCGCGCGTTGCTCGCCGCGGCGCGGCGGTGCGCGCGTTTATTGCGCCTCGGTGTGTCGCCGTCGTAGCCGTTGTCCGTCGTCGTGGCCGGTGACAGTTGCGTCTTCGTCGTCGTGCTCGTCGTTGAGCCGTGTGTGAGATCGCGAGAGAACGTGTGAAGAGAGGCGAGTTTCTCCTCGCGGCACGCCGTAAGGAGAACGGGGAACGTGAACGAGCGGCGGATTCGAGCCAAGTATCGTCGTCGTCGTCGTTGTCGCTGTCTCGCTCGCACTGGGAATAACGGCAGTGCTGGACGGAAAGCCGGGATAGAGCGCGGATACACCGAGCGTCTCGCTCGCACAGGTAAACGGAGAGAAACTTGCACTTTTCGCGCTCGCGCGAGCGGGACCGTTCGAGAAACGTTCTCGCCGCTCGGCCGCCATATTTTCGCGATTTCGCGGAGAGCGGTGTCGCAATGACGAGCGCACGGAGTGCCGTTCGCCGCCGCCGCCGCGTCTCTTTCTCTCTCTTCCTCTTGCTCGCTCGTCCGCTCCCCTCTCCCCCGGCGGGATCCGAGAGCGGTGGACGCGAGGGAGAGAGAGAGAGAGAGGGAGAGAGAAAGAGAGCGGATCATTTCGCCGCCGCCGTCCATGCTCTTCTTCGTGTTTACCCGATAACGCGCGCGCCACGCATCCGTCCGCGTTGGTCGCACCGTCCTGCCTTCTCCTTTTTTTTCGACTTTTTTTGCCTCGCTAGAGCGCGAGCGTCTCCGTTTGGATAAACAGTCGCGACGCATCGCATTGCGTTACTTGACAAGAAGAGACGCATACGAGGCTTCTCGTCCGCTCCTCTCGGCTGTCTCTCTCTCTCTCTCTCTCTCTTTCTCTCTCTCTGTCTGTCTTTGTGTCTGTTTCTTTCTCCGTCGTTCGCTCCGTTTGATACCGCGACGCGCTGTTATCAGGCTTTATGGCATTGAATATTAATGATCCCCATCGGCGAAAACAGACTGCATGGCGTTTCTGTTTTGCGCCGCGCGATAATGACGCTTCTCTCTCTCTCTCTCTCTCGCGCGCGCAGAGAGAAGCAGACGTTAACGCTTGGCGAGAGCGGCGGCGTCGTGCTCCGACAAAGGCGACGTGCGAGTCGTCATGCATTCCCGTCGCATATTTCAGCTCTAAACGCAACCGAGCGCGCGCGCGCTCTCGCACACATCCATACAGGCACACGCATTTGTCCAATACAAAGATCACGTTCCGCGTCAACGTGACGTGGAAATCAGATAGCCGCGAGCTTTTGTCGCCGGGCGCGCGTACGCGCCGGGAGAGAAGCGACCGATCTGATCGAAGATGAGCGGCCTGGCTGGCGTTTTTGCGCGACCGCCCGAAAGGTCGGCTGAGAGAGACAGGGAGAGAGAGAGAGAGAGGAGCTGAGCCTCTTTCTCTCTCGCTCCCTCTAGCATCAGGAAAATGCCTCGCACGCAGGGAACACCTGTTGTATGCGCGACACCCACGTTCGATCGCTCGCGTCGCGTAGCGTAGCGTCGTCTCTCTCTCTCTCTTTCTCTCTCTTTTTCTCTCTCTCTCTCTCTCTCTGTGTGTGTGTGTGTGTGTGTGTGTGGACGCTAAATAGATCTTAAATCATTCGCGCTCCACATTCGTTTCGGCGCACGTGGCGGCGTCGAATGTATCTCGTTTCAATATTAATTCTCGGCATTAATATTCAACGTTTGGACATTTTGACGTTGTCGTCGCGGCTAACGCAGCATTGGCTTTGTTTTTCTGTCGGGCCGAGTTACTGCGGAGAAGTGAGATTATACACGCTTTTCATAATTGCCCGTCATTTCGAACGTTTGGAAAATTACGAAGCGCAAATTACGAATCATTATGCTACCGCGAGTGCGCAGCACATTATTATCGAATTCACTTTCGCGCACAGGTGCGCGCGCGCGCGCACCTGAGGAGGAAAATGCGCCCAGCCGGCCACGTGAAAGGAACTTTACTACGCTGGTGTCCGTATTCGTGTGTGTATGTATGTGTGTGTGTGTGTGTGTGTGTGTGTGTGTGGGGCTCAAAATCGCGAGTCCACACCAATCCCATTCTCGCCGGTGCGAATCGCGTCGTCAATTCCGGGCAAACAATTCTTTTCGCCGTAGCGTCAATCGCGGAGGAGTAATCCTGCTTAGCGCGAGGGAAAAAAGAGAGAAACACATCGCGGCGATTTGCGCGACAACGAGCCGTCATCGTCGTCGTTGTCGAAGGGGAAGGACGGAAGATTCCGAGAGAGCGCGTTTTCGCTCTCTCGCACGATGAATGAATAGCGATTACCTATGATGCAGCCGCTGCGATCGATTCATCGATCCATTGATCGCAGCTTGTAGGGGAGACCGGGGATGATTGATGCATGGGGCACGTTGATACATTTAAAATAATTGCAAAATGACAAACGGTAAAAGTGCATAAAAAATATAGTAATTCTGCAGAAACACTGCGGTCAGGTTGTAATAAGTTATTTTAGGCTAACTAGTGTATTTTCAGAAACAAAAAACGTTTCTAGTTTTTGATGGTCAGAAATAAAATAAATCAGACATATATATTATGTTATATTAATAAATCTGGTCATTATACTATGATTGCAACAGTTTATTTAGAATCAGTATTTTCGAAAGTAATAATTTTTAGTTATATTGACATGGTCGACGCTCTTGACGGTCGACGAAGGAAAACTGCGCGTCCGGAGAAAGAGAGAGAGAGAGAGAGAGAGAGAGAGAGAGAGAGAGAGAGAGAGAGAGAGAGACATTTATACACGAGTTGCATCGCACCAGACGACGACGACGAGTCGTGTCGAAAAGTCCAAACTCAACAGCGATGATTCGCCGCGTCCGAGTCTCTTCGCGCACTTCCTCCGGCGAGTCGGCTGACATTTGCGTCGGTTATAAACAGTTGATATCTCGATAACCTTATCGGAAACCTACATAGGCATTAATAATAATAATAATACCTTACGTAATAGAGAGAAATGTCGGAGTCGACGCGAGCCCGAAAGAGCCCAGCTATCATCTGGAGAGCACGACTTCGAACTCATCGTCGACATGCGCTCGAAAGTATAAATGTCGCGCGACGCGATCGATCGATTCGCGCGCTCCGTACTTTTCTACGCATCAAGTGACGCGCGTGATTCGCAACTTGACTTGACGGCAACTTGACAGTATTAATAATCCAAATTGTGCAATCAGCGATACGCGCGATTAATATAGCACGCGATGCGGTTTACCGGCTGAGAGAGAGAGAGAGAGAGAGAGAGAGAGAGAGAGAGAGAGAGAGAGAGAGAGAGAGAGAGAGCTCGCGTTTTAATTAATTGGGATCCACCAGCGCGGAATATCGGATTCCTTTGCAAATTCGACACGCGTGTCTGCGACTCGCTTGTTCTGCAATTCCTAGGATATCCTAGAAAACACTCACGAGATTAGATTTACGCCCGTCGAGTGAAAACGCGTTCCATTTTTGCGGAGATTACCGATCCATCTAGACGGATCAGCTCGATGCGGTTCGTGTCCTCTGATATTTTCTAAACCTCTTTCTCTCTCTCTCTCTCTCTCTCTCTCTCTCTCTCTCTCTCTCTCTCTCTCTCTCTCTCGCTCCCCTCTCTCTCTCCCTATTCTCGTGTTACGCAATTAGAATCGCTATCGGAGAATAATCGACGGTAGAAAAAAAAGCCGCGGGGAGAGAGAGATAAGAGCGCGTTCTATCGGTCGCGGTGAGCCGAGAACCTTTAATCGGTCTCGAGTACAAATGCGAGAACACGCGACGACGTTTCCGCTGGAAGACTCTCACCGACGAAGAAGGTCGCAACTCAACGCAATAGCGCGTCCATTAAGACCTTCTAGATCGCGCGCGCGCGCGCGCGGGGAAATTAAAATTCCACGTGGATCGCACGCGGTGCGTCTCTCGCGAGAGTCTCTCCCCTCGACTCTCCCTTTTCCTCCCTTCGTGACGCATTTACCGCCATCGATTCCGCGGCATTTACGCCGTGGAAGCTAAAGAACCTTACTTCCGAAGCCGCGTTGTAACCCGCATGCCACGCAACACACACACACACACACACACGCACAGACACACCAGCGCGCGCGGCGTGCGAGAGAAAGAGAGAGAGAGAGAGAGGCGCGACAGAAACTTTCCCCTCGTAAAACGCACGATATCGTGTAGCTTCTTTCGCGAAGGCGACGGATCGCCGGTTCGTTCTCCTCGCGACCGACCTACATAGCGAGTTTCCGCGATTGCCGCCGTAATCGCGAGTCGTCCGCGGTGAACCTGCCGTTTTATTCTTCGGGGCATAGTGGAATGAAAAGAGTCCCATCCTTTTTGGTATTTATATAGATTCAGGACTTTACAGACGAATGATACTCGCAAAATGTGGAGGGAAAAGGTCCTGATAAATATTGGTTGAAAAATTAATATTTTCAGAGTCGTGAACAATTATTTATTAGAAGTGTAATTTGGTATTGAAGGTTTTGCAAGAGATGGCACCAATGTCACTTTTGTCGAAGACATTGCAATCACAGCTATTGTATTTCCTCAAAGCTTTAATATTAATCCGTGATATTTAGTCATTTGCTAACAATAAACGCAGTAAAAATTATGTTAATACCATTTTCAAAATAGAGCTTCCTAGAGGAGCATTTTCGACATGCGTTGCTTTTGTTTTTTAATCGGAAGAAAACGGCGGCTGGAGGTCGTAGAATTCTGATAGAAACTTGTAGTGATGTTGCTCCATCAATTAAGATTATATAAATTAGGATTATTAAGATTAAGATTATATAAAGATATTATATAAAAAGATTATATAAACAATTAAGATTATATAAAATACGTTTATATGATATGGTTGCGGTTGATGCGACATGCCCCCCTAGAGCAGGGGTTCCCCAACCGGGGGTGCTCGCACCCTCTGGGGATGCGAAAAAACATTCTTGGGGGTGCTAGGAAAAGTGATTGTAATTAATAATGATTAATATGAATTCTAGAATAATCCGATATTTTTACCATCGAATTAAAAAAATGTTATTAAAATTATATATTTTTTACGTGTCTATACGTATATATTCATTATGTATCATTATATGAAGCTTGATTGACCATAGATAATAATTTTATAATATTAAAATAATAATTAATTTCTATAAAATAATACTATATAATAATAAATTATTATAAATTGAAAACTTCTTAAAACTCTAACAACTAATTTTTATCATAAAACATACGAATAATTTTTCTTGTAGGAGTTGCGAAGGTTCATTAATAAATTTTTACGGGTGCGAAATACAAAAGAGATTGGGAAACCCTGCTCTAGAGGATACATACTTTCATAATTTGGAACAAGGGCGAAAATTTGTTGAAAATTGGATCAATTACAAAGAAGAATCTTTTTTATCGTCGCAGAATCCATCTTTCGCCAGATAGATGGGACAAAGTAAAAAACGAAGGAAAATATTTTGACTAAAATATTCGTTCATTATCTTGTTTAAGTAAATCAGTTTTTGAGAGAAAAAGCTGCCAAAATTACACTTCTAATAATATTGTCGGAATTTTGTACGAATTTATTTCAATCAAAGCGAGTGACTCGTCCGCTTCTGACGCTTTTGCATTCTGTGATGTAATTTGTCTACTTTTTATTTGTCGATGAAGAGTATCATGCTTTGAAGGAATCCCTAAAAACGTCCCTTTTAACATCATATTACTCTAATCAAAAAGTGGCAGAGATGCATTTTATGCATGCTCGTGCACCAGAAGCAAGCAAGTCATTTGCTTTTACTAAAGCAAATATTTCTTCACAGCTCCGGCAATATTAATTCCTCAACCCATGTTCACGAGGACTCTTCTCGTCCATTTTACAATTACACTACCCTCCCTCAGAATTCGAAACTCTATTTCCTAAACACAGCACGGTGAGATGTTTTTCGTCCCACCTTGAAATATTGAGCTAACTCGAAGCGATCAGCTCTCATCGTTGGCAAATAAAACAAAGCTGCTTTGTTGATATTTGTCGAATGAAATTTTGTCCAACCAGGGACCGCACCTGTTTTGCTCTCAAAATCCTGTTAGAACCCCAATAATTGAGCAGACGGCGACACCGTCGTAGGTCGCAACCGAGTCGGGTCCGATTTCGGTCTCGTGTAGCAGCTCCGAATGTCGCTCTTGTACCTTCCGGTGCTCGCGATGTTTACTGGCAGGACGATAACTCTCGCAGGACTCGCGACGGAGCGATCGACTTTTTGCGAGCTCGCCTCGCCTCGTCAACGAAGTTTTCCTACAGGCGGCGGGCGACTCGCCCGCAGGACGTCGCACGCGCTTGCGCGCGATGACACGCGCGCGTCGCGGATGTAAATGCGCGATGCTTGTTGATACTTTCGCCGCTCGCCGGCGAATAAATTTATGCGGCGCGCTCGTTCGTACGTTACACGCGTACGCGGCTCTTTCTTCGGAGAATTCAATAGCGCACGATGACATGCGAAGAACCCGGCTCTCCGCTCCGCTCTCGTTCACGTGTATCTAAAACTCGTTTGTCGCTGCGCGTGTGCGTGTGCGTATACGTGCGTGCGCTGCGGGGCCGAAGCGTATTATTATTAGACGCGAGATAGCGGCGATGAAGTGTGCGAAACGGCGGCAAATTTCGCGGGAAAACACGAAAATAGCGGTGTGCGCGCGAACGCGAGGGAAAAGCAGGGATTTTTGTCGGGGTTCGCTCCCCATCTTGCTCATTTTTTCAGCTTGGTCGATTTTTCCCTGCCTTTTTTTCGCCTCGGCGCGTACCTGACACCCAAGCTCATTGACCGGCGATTAATTCGGTGGAAAACAAAGCAGGCGTTACGCGTGACGTAGTGACGATTGATCGAGCTCCGCGGAAACCGTGACGAAAAACGAGGGCGATTCGCGACTTTACGCGCCTCGTCCGCGTTTCGTTTGCTCGTCAACGAGAGAGACGTGATTATTCTCTTATTGTATCGCAATGGAGACTCCGAAGGACCTGCGACAAAGTGCTTTGTCGCAGAGTTCCACGTTGTGAAGATATACTGAAAAAAGTAATTTCAGAACAAGCGGAATCATCTAAATTTTAGAGGATTTTCTTCTTATACAGGGTGTCTCATTTTAAATCTCCCTTGCAAATATCTCGAAAAATATAGAAGATACAGGAAAATATTTCAGACAAAAGTTGCATGGTTTTAAGGGGGACATAAAACAACTATATCAGTTTGTTTACAGATAATGCCACTTTCGAGATATTTACTGATAATTACTTTTTTTAAATGTAAATCTCAATTTTTTATTATGTCATCTTTTTCCATCGATTAATTTGAGCAACTTTTGTCTGAAGCATTTTTCTATTTGCCTAATATTTTTTTAGATATGTAAGGAAAACTTGATAACTTTTCCAATATTTAACTTACGATATCTCGCTAACTTATTGTCGAAAGAAAAAATGGTACTAGACCTCTTTACTCTACTTAGTCTTAAGAATATATTGTTACAACAGCATCTTGATTTTTGTTAATCTAATGATTTTGAAATTTCCAAAAGTCGATAAGTTAACAAAAGTTAAGGCATTATTGTAACAATATATTCTTGAGATCAAATAGAGTAGAAAAGTATAGTACTATTTTTTCTTCCGACAAATCGTTAGCGAGATATCGTAAGTTAAATATTGAAAAAGTTACCAAGTTTTCCTTAAATATCTCAAAAGATATTAAGTAAATAAAAAAATGTTTCAGACAAGAATTAGTCAAATTAATTGTTAGAAAAAGATGGTGTAATAAGAAATTGGGGTTTCCGTTTACGAAAAATATTGATCAGTGAATATCTCGAAAATGGCGTCATCTGTAAACAAATTGATATAGTTGTTTTATGTCTCCCTTGAAATCATACAACTTTTGTCTGAAACATTTTTCCGTAACTTCCATATTCTTCGAGATATTTGCTTGGTGGATTTAAAATGGAACACCCTGTATATGGGTGCTCAAAAGGATTCCTCTAAAATTAAGAGGGAAATATTATAAATATATTATATTTTTGAAGTTGGAGGAATTATATGTTATATATATAATGCCAATCTTATTGATTTTAATATAAATTTTTTCTCATGCACAGATTATTTAGTCTATTTTTAAGAGGATTATTATTTATTCTTACTGGTTAAGCTGGTTAATTTGAAAAATTATAATATATAGCGAAAAGTAATGTATATGTCTGGAGGTAGAGCACGACTGAACAGAATAAACGGACATTCCAATCAACATATTCCCCTTTGTATAAAAGGAACATTAATTGACATAGAAGGAAATCCTCATAAAATAAGAGGAAAATATTTAGAATAATATCTAAATTTTAGACGAAGAGGTTCACTTTTAATCGCTTTATCGAAAAAGGAATTCTCTTCCTGTAAAAGATTTCGCTTAGAATATGAGACTACGGGAGAAATTACTTTACAAATAGACCTTCGACGCAGCAGGACAGCGCAGAGAGACAGTCGCGGGCGTTCCGGAGCAAGCCTCGTCATAAAGAGGCAAACGAGGATACCCTGCACCGTTGACGTTGTTGTAGCCGTCATTTACCGTATATTCGGCCGCTCTACGCGCGCGCGCGCGGCGCTTTACGATTGCGCTGAATTTCCGACTTATCGCCGGCCGTCGTAAAATCGCGAGCGGATCGCCACGTGAAAAGTCGCGGAGGCGTGGCGACGTCGAATTTAGACTCTTGGCGCTTATTCAACGAGAGAAATAAACTCTCGGCGAGTAGGTAGGTAGGTGGGCAGTCAGTCAGTCAGTCAGTCAGTCAGTCAGTCAGTCAGTCAGGTAGCCGCATTTGCGAGAGAAAGAGAGCAAGAGCCGGGAGGGAGAAAAGGAGGAGAGACAAATGGACAGGTTTCGCGGCCGAGGAAGGAAAGGGACGAAGGAGTCGGCAGGGCGAGAAGAAAAATGCGCGTAGCCTTGCGTGCTGTCGAACGTCGTCGCTGACAGGAGCGCGTTGATCGATGGCGAGGTGTATATCGCGCGATCGTTAGATTCGACGACTCCCGGTCCCGGGGTCCATGATCGAGATCATTAACCCCAACTCCCCCCCTCCGGGGCGAGCGGTGTGTTGCGTTATTTCACGAGGGATAAGAATCCGTTGACTAATTCCGTAATAGCCGGGCGTGTCGGCTATGGCAATTTCCGCGAGTCGACGCTGCAAAGTTGCAGCGTTAAATTACTAATAATACTTCGCGCGCGCGCGCGCGCGTGATTTCTGTGATTTATTCGCGAGCGCGCGTTACGCTCCGGCTGCGATTTTCCCGTGGAGAGGAAAGAGAGAGGGAGACGAACATATTCGGGCAAGATTAGCAACGGCGACGGAAAGATTGGAGGGTATTAACGGTCAAGTGAGAGAGCCCGCACGGTGAGCGTGTGTGATACTCCGTTCGCGTGACACCCACTAATTCCTGCTTATAGCTCGCTTATGCGCTGAAACTTCCCACTCGGAGTTCCCGTACCTCCTCCTAAGATTGTCTCCTTCCTTCTTTTCTTTCTCCCTCCCTCCCTGTCCGTCCGCCCGTCTGCCTGCCTGCCCGCCCCTTCTCTCCCCGTGTCTTGGCGCGCTTCGGACGACCAACATTTTCATTATTTATTCCAATCGAATGTCGTGTCGCGACGCGCGGCTCGTTGGTTTCCGGTTCTGGAGAAAAATGTCGGTTCAATCGCGCCGGGGGGCTATAGCCATATCGCAGTGTGTTGGATAAATTTGTGAATTAATAATACCTCGTCTCTTATGCGCCATCCGCTGGATCCCGGCGCATACGTGTGTGTATGTGTGTGCGTGTGCGTGTGCGTGTGCGTGGGGAGCGAACTAGCCGCAACTTTCCTCCGCAAGCACATGTACATACGTACTTTGTTACTGTTACCCCGAGGAACACGTCACACGATTGTACGCGCGCATCTATAGACTCGCCGCGTCACACATGCCGCGTTTCTCACAGGGCTTCCGCTTCTCTCCGAGTCTCTCTCGCTCGCTCGCTCGCCCGCCCGCCGCGCCGCGCTACGCCGCTGGCTCGATAAGATTTTCGAGTCACCCGCGAGGCCGGTTAGTCACCAGATTCCGCTCAAGCGCAGGCGACGCAATCGTTCCCTGCCGCCGCTTGCCGCGTGCCGAGACCCGCGGATTATCGGCACGTTATCGCCGAGAGCCAACTACCCTAGGGATGTCGATTTTTAATCGATTTAATCGAAGATCGATTAATCGGAGCCTAAAAGATCGATTTTAAATCGATTTTTTAGAACTGAATCGGTTCAAGCATCGATCTGGAAATGGTCAACACGATTTTTTCAGTTTCTACTAGTAATATAGTTTTTTTTTTTTTTTATTCTTTTAGTTGTAACACTTGAACTCACTCAATGGCTGCACAATACACATTACGTTGCCTTTAGGACCGATGTCCCAGGGGCGAACATTTTCAGCGGAACGGAACGCGCAAACCAATCACAGCCACTCCATATAATAGTGATACTCTAGTGATATCTTACTTAATAACGTTTAAAAACCCTTGATTGATGTTTAATCAAATCCTTAGCATAAAGATTTAAAGATCTCTTTCTCTGTCTTGTTCTGGCCATATACACACACACACACACACACGCACACAAAACGTACAACCAAAAGAATACCATCTGTTTAATTTCTTTAATTCATATTAAACTTTATATGAATTACACGAGGTCTACTTTAGAGTGTAGAAATTTGACAGATAGTATACTTTAATGAGTGGTTCACTCTACATGCATACCGATTCAAATCGATTCTTTACAAACCGATTTTCTAAGGATCGAGTTTTTCTCCGTGATTCGAATCGATCTCTAAATCGATCTGTTTGAAAAAAATCAACATCCCTAAACTACCCCTCTGTGGCCAGCGTTCGGATATCGTTCGATTTTCGCGCGAGAATACCGTTATCGCAACATTTTTGTACGCTTATCCCGAAATCGGTTTTGGAAACTTTGCTTTTATAAAGCATTGGCAGGCTTTAAATTAATTCAAATACGTTCCGTAATTAATTAAATAAGGTCTGCCAACCTTTTAACAAAAATCACAGTTTCCGAAACCGATTTCGAAGCAGCTTTTTAGTAATTACATTCCGTAATTGATCAGCTGATTATGCTTGGACGGTTCACAGGCGTGTACTATTTCTATATTTTCTGTTTGCGAACGTTTAGCTATTATTTTTATAATATTAGAGAAATGGGTATATTTTTTATTGTTTATTATCTCGATAATCGATGAGCTGATCAATTGCAGAACGTATCTAAGTTAATTTAAAAGTCCACCAACCTTATAACTATAACCAAAAGACCTGTTCCGAAATTGATTTCGAAAACTTTGCTTTTAATTATAAAATTGACAAGCCTAAGATCAATTCAAATATGTTCTGTATTGATAAGCTGATTAACTTGGACGTTATCACAGGCGTGTACTATTTCTGTCTACAAACTTTTAGCTACCATTTTTATATTGGAGAAATGGGTATATTTTTATCGCTTATCTTATAATTGATGAGCTGCTCAATTATGGAACGTACCTAAGTTATAGTTCAAGACCTACCAACCCAGTAACTAAAACCAAAGTTTCCGAAACCGAGGAGGAGGTCTTGTACATGCTCCACCCTCGCGAGAGAACTTTCGTCCCTTCGCACGCCGATCGCGCGCCGAAATAGCCTGAGAACTCGAACATTCGCGCGTAGATCGAGTCGGCGAAATCAATTATTCGTATCTTTCGATTTCTCCGCATGACCCGCTAACATCCACTCGTCGTGTAAGGTGTGTCCAGCCGCGGGACTCTAACGGCTACAACCGAGTCTGTTGGCGGGAGGGAGACGGGGGAGACGACCCAACCTGACCCCGCGATCTATATTTATCGATTTACGTCGCCTAAATGTGCCAAATACCTCGACACGTGTTCGAATGCCATTTTGACGCGGACCACGTGGTGGTGGTGGTGGTGGTGGTGGTGGTGGTGGTGGTAGTGGTAGTGGTAGTGGTAGTGGTGGCGTTTCGTCTCGCGAAGCCAGAGTCGCATGGATGTTACAGGAATCTCTCTCTAGAGCCCGCAATCCGACAGATGATTCGGGAGAAGCTTCGTTAACCCAATAACGAGATAAGTTCCACCTGCGACAACTGACGGCAACGACGGCTAGTCACTAGTAACGACTTTCGGACACTCTGTCAAAATGACAAACGCACCTCGGCGATTGCACGCGTTCGATGAAAACTTCAAGTTCTCGCCGAGACCCCATTTGAATTTACACCTCACAGCGGCGATACAATCAGACGAATAAATTCTCGCGTATAGCACGCATTGTTTTCCCGCTGCGACAACCATATACACGCGCGCGCAAGAGAGAGGAGGAGAGAGTCGTGTTTTAATCAACTGTACTTCAACAATTTCTTCCTTGACCCTTAAAGGTTACTACGAGTGAAATTTCACCCCATTTTTGGTCTTATCAAAAAACGTCGTAATCGACAATACTAGTTTTATAGATATTTATTCGCACTATCAGTGCGAATAAACATTGATAAAACAGGTTAATTCTCGCATATACTCTGCTTAACCCTTTGAGTCACGCAATTAAGTGAATGATCGAATTCTCACAAAAATCATGATTCTATACGTTTTTAGGGTCGCTGAGTTCGAATCAGAATTTCGAGAAAATGCAATCCAAGATGGAAGACGCCTTATGGCGGCTTGAAAGGATATTTGACGATGTTGACGAATCCGTACAAAAATTATTCACTGAGAAGATTGAATTCCTGGGTCAATTCTAATAGCAAATTCGTATTTAGCACATCCAAATTTATATAGAAACATGTGTCGCTTTCTTTGCAAACAAAAATCATCATCTGTCGGAATAATAATAAATAAATTTATTTATAGCAAAATATTCGACAAATTTTCGAATTATCTGGACATATGTAACGAATTCAAGACTATGAATGTAAAGAGAAAAACATTGAAGATTATCGAATTCCAACGCTATTCCACAATTTTTGTGTTTTTCTTCAATATCTTTTTTATATCATGAAAAATACTAATATAACAAAAATTCAGCAACTTCAAAATAATAAATATAATATAGAAAATTCTTCTTTCTTCGTAGAATCCATTCTTTGTAGAAAAACAATATTTAGAATATCAACTTTTCAGCGCAATTCTCGAAATGTAGCTTCAATATTTCGTTTGTAACAAAAAAAATCTTTATTTTACCCTGATCTGATAGCGGATTAGTAATCAGCAACCTCAAAAACAAATTTAAGTGAAGAAAACAGTGTGTTTATGGGAGATTTCTTTTTCAGAAACGAATTTATTCTAAAACAAACGCTTTTTTCGTCTTAATTTGTTTATAACAAAGAAAATATAAACAATATTGATGAAATCAATGAACATTTATCATAATTAAGTATTCAAATAGTGGATAAGCAAAAAGGAATCATTAAAATTGATGAATTCTGTGAAATATAATCGAAAAATGAAGAAAATAAAAGCGGGACACGTGTGTCTCGCTGTGACGCAAAGGATTAAAGAGTAACAGCAGAAATTAACTTGGGGTGATATTCGTGCTCTTAAGGGTAGCTCTTAAGGGTTAACCTCTCTTCGCTACTCCACATACTTTCATATACAGGGTGGTGACCCACGTAAAGTGTGACAATCCGACATAAATTATGTAAGCGTAAACATAAACACATAGGAGAAAAGATTCAACTCAAAAGTAAAGCCGTATGGTATAATAAATTTCGAGACAGAACCACATGCGCAAAGCGATGTTACGTTATTTACAAGACTTTACAAGCGTAGAAAGTGTAAAAAGATGTAAAAATGTATCTGGCAGGTAAAGTCGATCGAGGTCGCTTGAGGTACCGAAGAAGTTAATTTCCCCGAGTGTCGAAGCTGTTACGTCACAGACAGTCGCATTTCCTCTCCCTCTCTCTCTCTCTCTCTCCGGATTCATCATCTACGATGGATCCGGACACCCGCGACGCGACCACCGCGCGCACGGCGCGAGGAGTCGCGGGTCGCCAACGCGCCTTAATCTTCCTCTTCTTCTTCTTCGGCATGCCATTATAATCGCCTTTGGCGCTCGACGGAGTCTTCGCGCACAAAGCAGCCGAGGCAAGTTCAACATCCCGCTAATGGTTCAGGTTCTCCACCTCGGCGAGGAGCGTTCACCAGGTGGTGCTGCTTCTCGTCGCGGCAAGGAAGGGGGGGGAGCCGATCCATCGATCGCTCGCGTCGATAACTCGGGATCACGCAATGATCGAATATATCAGCGGGACAAGGCCCTCGCTTTCGCGCTTGGGCTTCTTCCTCCTTTCCACTCCCCCCCACCCCCCCCCCCCACTCCGCGGCGGGAAAAGGAAAGAAAATGGGAAAAGAATGTGTGCGGAGGCTACACGTGACAGCGGATGCTCGACAGCGCGTCGCGTCCCCCGTACGTTGTTTCGCGCTCGACATTCATTTATGCAAATCGACGTTCTCGGCGTTTCTGCTTTAAAACGCGCGTGGAGAAACTCTCGACGGTCCCTTTCGCATGTTATCCTGGCGCGTTTCCCTCCGTCCTTCTAACCAGCGGCTTTTAGATTTTCACTTTCACGGTGCGCACTGAACGTTCACCCGATTATCCGACGATACCCGGGCAATTGTCGTAGGCGCGGGGATTTTCCACGCGATTCGTTATACACATTTAATAAATAATTATTTGCACGAATCGCGCTCGCAGCGAAGCCGGTACGTCGATATCGCTGAGGAAGAATGTCGTCCGACGCGGCTTTTCGCCAAGAGATGAATTTACGGCTAATAAAGTAACATCGATTAAGAGGCATTGACGAGCAAGAGGAGGAAGGGGGAGGGGGAACGAGAAGAGACGGGCGGGTGAGGAAAAAAGTCCATGGGTCCAAAAGGTTTATGATAAAAGAGAAGAAAAGGAAGCACGGATGACGTCATGGCAGTCATTCGCGCCACTTAGGCGAAGTCAAGGGATCAATTTACGACGTGAATGGTCAACTACTGCCGCTCCATTCGAACATTCCATCCTCTCCGAGCCTCGAAACCTCTTTTCCGCTTTCGTCCATCTCTCTCTCTCTCTCTCTCTCGCGCGCGCGCGCGCGCGCGGGGCCAAGCAGACCGCTGCGATCATCGACAATCGATCGAATTGTATAACGTAGCCCGGATAACGATGACACAGATTGAGTGAGGAGGAAAGAATCATCGAAGGACGAGCGAAGGGGGAGAGGAGGAGGGACGTTAGCCTAGTCTTCTCTTGCGTGTCGATTGTACGCTCGTTGATCTCCCTTCCCCTCTCTCTTCTTCCTTTCTTGTTCGCCGAAGACGGTCGTCTTCTTTTCAGGGCGCATCTTGCCATCTGCGTTTCCTCAAGGACCTTCCAGAAGACCTCGAAGCGGTTCGGGGATCCAATTTTCTCGCACCCACGTGACATCGCGATCGTTCCCTCCAGCAATATGACGCTGAATAATTTGCGATTTACGGGATATCGCGTTACTTGCGAGCGCGTGGGTGGCCGTTAGAAGAAACAGCAGACAAAGAAAGAGAGAGAGAGAGAGGACGGAGAGGAAATTTCTGTCGATGATCTAAATCTAGATCTGATATCTATATCGAGCATTTACGTTGTATTATCGCTCGCTCGCATTACATTTCAACATTGTCTCAGTCGACGCTGCGCGCTTGATAAACGAAGACCCGTGACTTATCACGCGACCGATATTTTATCCCCGCTAATCGATCGGGGGGCAGGGGGAGGGGCAGCGCATATATAAATCGCGACGAGAACGGGAGATATTCTCAGCGTGTTTCGCGTTTCGCCGCTTCGGCGGCTTCTGTCATCAGCCATTGGCTACGGCGGAGCACATGTGTGGAATCCACGATTACGTATTAATCGCGTCAGCGTCTCGCGGGGGGCGGGAGAGGGGAGAGAGCGAGAGCGAGAGCTATAAAATTGAACGTGAGCGCTGCTACTTAACCTTTAAATAGCCAGCTGTCAGAAAAATAAATACGATATACGATTTAGCAACGTTTTGGCACGCGTCGGCCCGGCGATCATCATGGTTGGCAAGGACATTTGACACTTGTCAGAAGCACGGAATTAGATTTTCATTCTTTGGCATTCGCCTGCGCTCTTGAATCGCGATTTTGTACGCGTAACGCCGCACCTTCGCGGTCGCGCGATCTCTCCCCGGTTTTCGTTTATGTCCCGCGGGCTCGATTTATCGCGCAACGCGCGCGCGACTTGTGAGTAGCTGCGAATTTACGCGAGGGAGCTACCCAAAAGAAAGTAATTTCAGTACGAACGGAATCATCTAAATTTTAGATTTTACTCTTATATAGAAGCCTCGAGAGGATTTCTCGAAAATTAAGAGGAAAATATTATAAACACGTTATTCTTACAGTTAGAGGGGTTATAAGTTGTATATATAATGCACATTTTATTGATTTTAATATATAATATATAATATAATATAAATTTCCTCTTATACACAGATTATTTAATCTTTTTTTAAGAGGATTATTATTTATTCTTACTGTACTTTATTCATACTGATTATACTGGTTAATTTGAAAAATTATAATATATAGCGAAAAATATATATAAAAAATATATAGATGTACTTCTGGTTCCGGTTCTACAATAAATAGGCACGAATGAAATAAGAACATCGTGACAAACAAATTTCCAATCAGTTTTGTTATGGACTTGATAGCTACAAAGATGTTCATCATAACCAATTGTATGAAACGTAGTTAAAAGAAAGAATATATTATTCAACTTCTTGCAATAATTATAAACTTTATTTGACCAAATATGGGTAAATTATCTTCGTTATATGTTACAGCAACACACATATCTTCTTTAAAAAACGTTCCAAATATTCTGACCCATATAGTATATAGTTATTTTTTCGTTTATGTCTAGAGGTAGAGGTAGAGCATAACTGAACAAAAAAGAAGCGGAAATTCAAATCAACATATTGCTCTTCACATAAGAGAAAAATTAATTGATATAAGAACAAATTCTCTTGAAATAAGGGAAAAACAGAATAATATCTAATAAATTTTAGACCAGGGGTTCCCAACCGGGAGTGCGAAAAAAACATTTTTTGGGGTGCAAGAAAAAGTGATTGTAATTAATAATGATTAAGATGAATTCTGGAATAATCCGGCATTTTTACTATCGAATTAAAAAAAATTACATATTTTTTATTAAAATTATATATTTTTTACGTATCTGTACGTATATACTCATTACGTATCACTATGCGAAGCTTGATACACTATGCGAAGCACGGATAATAATTTTATATTAAAATCATAGTTAATTTCTAAAAAATTGAATATCTTTTTTGATCTTTAACTTCTTACCTTAAAACCCTAACAATTAACTTTCACCATAAAACATACGAATAATTTTTTCTTTGTAAGAGGTGCAAAGGTTCATTAATAAATTTTTAGGGGAGCGAAACACAATAAAGGTTGGAAAACCCTGTTTTAGATGAATGGTTCACTTTAATCGCTTCATCGAAAGAGAAATCCTTTTCCTGTAAGAGGCTTCGCTTAGAATATGAGACTATGGGAAAAATCACTTTACAAATAGAATACTTTTTTTTTGGTAGACGACGACGCGACTCGACGTCTTTGCGAGTACGAGGGTAGTCCCAGAAGTACCTGACCTAACGTATAGATAGCGGTTGTTGTTTGAAAAGAATGACTATGGTAGAAAGTACCAACCTTATAAAGCTTAAGTTTGAAGTTTGACGACGCTACGTTGTTCGGTATTTGTTTGGCAGCCATCAATAGTGAACGCTCTCAGTGAATTTGTAAACATGGAAGAAATTGGTCATCGTTATGTGATACAATACTTTCATTTGAAAGGCCTCAGTCCAACCAATATGAAAGCGGAGCTAGATTCTACTCTGGGGGAGTCTGCTCCTTCGTTTACAACAGTAAAATATTGGATGGCAAAGTTTAAACGAGCTGCCAAGACGAACAATCGCAGTGGTCGACCAAATGAGGTGACCACGCCAGAAATGGTGAAGAAAATCCACAAGATGGTATTGGATGACCGTCGACTGAAAGTGCGCGAGTTAGCAGACGTGGTAGGCATTTCAAAAAGTGCTGTACATCGCATATTGACTGAAAATTTGGACATGAGAAAGCTGTGCGCAAGATGGGTACCGCGATTGGAACAAAAACAGCATCGTGAGGATGTTTCAATCGAGTGTTTGGTGAAATTTCGCGGCAATAAAGTCGAGTTTTTGCGTCGATTCATGACCATGGATGAAACATGGGTCCATCACTTCACACCTGAGACGAAGGAACAGTCAAAACAATGGACCAAGGGTGGCTTGATGGCTATTTCGAGGAGCTCGACGATTCTCACAGGATAAACAGGGTATCGAAGCTATTGAACATCGCTGGGAAAAGTGTATCGAGCTAAAAGGAGACTATGTAGAGAAATAAAGATATTTTTTCCCAAATTTTTTGTGTTTTCTTTGTTAGGTCAGGTACTTCTGGGACTACCCTCGTATATCCTCCGTGCGCTCCGGCGATTCCAATTTCGAGATCTTTCGATATTGATAGGCTATTGATAGGCTTTATTTGCGACGATTGCTCGCCGTGACGAAAGCTCGTCTATCTCCCGATAAATGGATAAACAATCTCGAGCGAGGCGCAAAGCACTGAATCGCGAAAATAAACTTGTCGCCGCAGCCGAGATCGGCCGCCCGAGAGAAGGCCGCCAGCACCTCGGCACCAGGCTTTTGCAATCGCGTTTCTCCTTTTTTTCCCTGCTTCATCTTCAGTTTCCGTTTACTATTTTTAAGCGCCGCGCAGTTCGCACTCGCCTCTTAACCGGCGGTCGTAAATAAACTTGTCGAGTGTATTTTTACGCCAGGTCGCCAGAAATGACTCGTGTGCGTCGCCGCTGACGAAAATCCTGTTGAGACGCGAAGTAAAAAGACGGAGAAAAAAAAAGAGGGAAAGAGAAAGAGGGGGGAGGAGAGAGAGAGAGGGAGCTCCAAGGAAACAGGCTGCTAGAATCAGAGATGAATGGCGCGCGGCGGCCCGACTTTATTAACATTCGGAGATCTCCGATGCGAAAGCAGCGAAGAGAAAGAGAGAGGGAGAGAGACGTTAATTACCTTCCGTGTAATAAAATATCCTCCGATTTATCTCTCGCCTTGTCCTTCCCGCACGCACGCGCGCGCCGTATTAAAATCTCATTATCAGGCAACTCGTCGGCAACATCGCGCGAACCGAGCACCCTCCCTCTCCCCCGGCCCCTCTTTCGCACAACATCCAAGCAACAGGCCTCGCGAGTCTCTCAGATGGACTGACGATTCTCCTTTATTCTCTTTCTAGATCGACTGTTGGAACTGCGCGCGAAAAGTGAGAGCGGGTAGAGAGAGAGCGTCGACGAAGGGCGGGCGGGCGGGGAGAGAGTCTGGCCGATAAGACGCGGATGGTGGTTGTAAATAAAATCGGTCGTCTCTCTCGTGACTGTCGCGCACACACGCACGCACGCACGCGTGTCTCGAACGGCCGTTCTTCTCGCTCCGAGCTGTTTACGCGCCTTCGAGTGTTGCGAGTGTGAGAACTGGTGAGAAATAGGGGGCAAACGGGACGGGGGGCGAGCCACCTCCACCGCGGTGGATGCTAGATAACTCGTTGGATATACCGCCACCTGACACAGTGTGGCATATGGCCCTGGACTATGGTACTACCACTTGCAATATGCACCACACGAATCGACTAGGTACGTATCAACGAACGGACTCTCGCCGCGCGCCGCCTCGCGCAGTGGGAAATTTCGATGACTTTTTGGACAACAATCTTGTTAGAGCTCAGTTCTTCGTGAAACTGAATGCATTTTTTTTTTTTTTTTTCTTTTTAATACTCGTAAAGACTTATACTTTAGGCAGGAACTGTGGAAATTTCGTTATTGTTAAATCTACATTAAAGAATGATGATCAAATGCGAGTAAACATAAAACTCATACATCAACCATATACTCTTAAATATTTAAAACGTAGAAGCCTTTAGCCTTAAACTCTTGAACCCAAAACCCTAAGCCCTTAAACTTAAACTCTTCAACCTTAAACCCTAAATTTTTATACCCGAAATCTCTAAACCCTAAACTTTTGAACCCTAACTCTTGAATCTAAAATTATAAAGCCGAAGAAATAAAAAAAGGTAAAAGAATAAGCAAATTAAGAAAAATGAAATAAATAAAAAAATAAAAAACAAACCGCTTTCACGACGCGACTGGTTACCTTGACGGTTTAGGGGCTTTCATTCATTTTACATATGTAATGATAACCAAAGACAGTCAAAATTATTTTCACTGAAAATGAAGCTTTGAAGGTTTAAAGATTTAGGGCTTCAGAGATTAAAGTTTAAAGGTTAAGGGGTTGAGGGTTTCAGGAGTCAGAGATTAAGGGTTTGGCATATAAGGTTTAAAGATCCAGTTCTAGTGTTTCAGGGTTTAGATTCAAGAGTTTGGAGCTTAAGTGTTTAGGCTTTAGAGATGTTGGGTTTAAAAATTTAGGGTTGAAGAGTTTAAGGGCTTAGGGTTTAACAGTTTAAGGCTAAAGGTTCTACGTTTTAAATATTTAAGAGTATACGGTTGATATATGAGTTTGACGTGTACTCGCATTTGATCATCTTTCTTTAATGTAGGTTTAACGATAACGAAATTATAATATTTAAACAAAAAATTCATTCAGTTTCATGAAGAATTGAGCTTTAACAGAGATTTTTGTGCAAAAAGTCATCAAAATTTCCCACTGTGCCTCGCCTCGCGCTTCCGCGAGCTCTTCTTCTTCTTCTTCTTCTCTCTCTCTCTCTCTCTCTCTCTCTCTCTCTCTCTCTCTCTCTCTCTCGTCCTTCATCGCGGACAAATTCTCTCCGGTGAATGTTGTGACCTGTCGTACGCGTCGCAGGAGAAGCTTCTCTCAAAGTAGAAAGACTGTGCTACTTGCTCTTACTTTACCGCGCTTCTTGTATTTTTTTTCCGCTCTCCCATCGTT
Organism: Harpegnathos saltator; assembly: GCF_003227715.2. NCBI lineage: Eukaryota > Metazoa > Arthropoda > Insecta > Hymenoptera > Formicidae > Harpegnathos > Harpegnathos saltator. The sequence continues at coordinate 256,705 of NW_020230625.1, forward strand.
TGTAAAGCCGCTGTCTTGAATCCGTCCGCTCGGCGATGGCTGATCGATCGCACTTCTAAGGATCGGCCCGATGTCGATTGTCCTCGAAACTTGCGTTCAGGCTGACGAGAGAGAGGGAAAGAGACTCGGGTGCTATTTCTGTTTACCACAAACTTGGTCTTAGCTATTAATCTTGTAATATTAGATAAAGAAATGGGCAGATTTTTTATTACTTATTGATAATTAATTAAATACAAAACGTATCTGATAAGAGAAGCACCAGAATCGGAGAGGCGCTTTTGGAATGCGGTTCGTTGCAACAGATAGTCCTTCGTGTCATATATCAAGAATCCCAAACATTATAGCTTTAGACCTCTTATTTTTTTACAAATTTAAAATAAATCATGTTGACGTCATTGAATTGATTAAAAGTGAAAGCTATCATCAGATATCATCTCAAGCTAATTTTTCTTATTATTGTTTATATAGCAAAGTATATACAAGAATTGATCTGTTTTATCATAATGTTGTCACTACTGATTGTGCAAATAAATTAGTAGTCAGTGTGGTTTAATAGGATCAATAATTCGCATGGGATGAAATTTCATCCATGGCAGTCTTTAGGGATTCATCGGAACCCTACCTATGTGCCCTAAGCATCGCGGGAAGGTCGATTTTTATAAAGCGGCCAAGCGGTTGATCGATGACATCAACATTTTCATGTTTCTTTTTAATTTGTAAAAAGAAATAAGAGAGAGAGGGGGGGGGAGAGAAGCTAATGTTTGGAATCCTTAATGTTGAAGGACTATCTATCGTCACCAAGCGCATTCCAAAAGCGCTTTTCCTTCCCTTAAAAATTAGTTTAAGGTCCACCTATCTTATAAAGAAAATCAAAATTTTCGAAACCAGGCCTTTAGATACCTTTCGTAATTGATCAGCTGATTCATCGTGAGCGTCTCGTGAAATATCTCGCTGAAGCACGCCGCGCGGCTCTCCGTTCTCCGTCTTGACCTTCGAATATTCCAGCGTTAACTATTTTTACGTAGCTAAGCCTTCCGAGTCCAATTTTCGTTAAGATAAAGTTGGCCGGCTTAAAATTCGCTCGACGAAGCGGAAGCGCGCGCGCGCTCACGCTCACGCTCGCGTGTATATAAGTCGCGCGCGTTTTAAGAGACCACGTATACAAATGTCACAGCCTATATATAGCGAATGTTCGTCTAATCTTAGCAAACCGGCCACCGGCCAGAGACACGAGCAAAAAAGTTTCTACGACTCTTTTCCTTTGTGCCTCGTTGGCCAGAATGGGAGGTAATCGCGCGCACGTGTCTCTGTGTGTGCATATGTGTAGTAGCGCCGCGGCTCGTTACACTAAAGAAAAGCACCCGTCGCGGCGATTAAGGCAAGCCAGAAATTCACACACATATTTAAATCAGCCGCAACGAGCTTGAATCGTAACTTGTATTTTCGCTCTCCACGTCACCGTCCATCAAGCCGCGTGCCGCGGCTGTGAAATAACACCGAGGTGATCTGCATATGTGTGACTTTGCAGCGATTTTAAATTCCAATTAAATTCGGGCTTGTTTGCATCCACTCGCGATTCTCGATCGCCAGTATTTTCGTTACGCGCTCACACACGCGCCGATACGAGCGGGAGAGGCTCGCGATTATGGGAAGAAGACGAGGAAACTGGGACACCCTCTTTCTCCCCCCTCCCCCCCCTCTCTCTCTCTCTCTCTCTCTCTCTCTCTGCGTTGACGGGAATTCGTGTGACACCATAACCTACCGCCTATAACTCGGTATAAACGATCGAGCGACCTACCTTCTTTTCTGACCCGGCTGAAGCGGAGGAGCGTAATTTCCATCGCGTGACAGGACTATCCCGAATCGTTTAATTATGCAGCCGACGTCGCGCATGCGATGGCAAAACAATTGTAATGGAGTTGCAACGGCGTTCCGAGAAAAGTCACCTGTGTATCTAACCGGGGCGGGGAGAGGGAGAATAATTGACCGCGCGATTACCGATTCGCGAGAGAGCGAACTCTCTCTTGAGTCTTAACGCGTGATAGTTATTTCGACATTTCACTGGGATTCCGGGATCGGTAAGAGTGACATCGATGTTTGACATGGAAATTAACATTGAAATTTAATATCGATATTCGATAAATATCGACTCTATAACATCGATATCTACTTGACATCAATGTTTTTGTTCAAAATTAATTTCTTTTATTGTATATTATACGAAATTAATTTGTTTTTATTTAATACATAAAAGATTACGATATAATAAAAGAATTATGCGACAAAAGAATTACACGAGCAAATATTGTTAACAGAACATAAAAAATTCACAGCAACATGCACTCGTCACAGATTCTTTTATTGAAAAATACAAGCTGTAGAACAAGAAAAATGAGAATAGACGATATAAACAGGACGTATCTCGATTCTTATAAGTTCCATAAATTCTTATTTACGGATTATAAAAGTAATATCACAGTTGATTATTTCTTGTCCGTAAGGGGAATAATCCATTGTGATTGGTTAATTTTCTTACTGTTTACGTTTTTCTTACTCATACTCGTGTTTCCTTTTTTAGCTGCAATGTCGGCATTATCTTGCGATTTTTCTCTTCCACCTTGCTTTTTAAACTATTTACTTTTTAAACTAAAACTATTTGTCTTAAAGTTACGATTGTTTTCTCAAGTGGAACATGTATGTCCTAGAGGTGACGAAAGAGTTAAATGTGTAAAAACAGAATATCGAAGAAAAAAACGTCGATCAAGTATCGATGTAACGTTAGGCGTTACAAAATATCGAAACATCGAAAAATAACTTTCAATGATCACTTGACATTGATGTGTTTGCGGATCCCTACATTTCACTCGCGCGCGCGCGCGTCAACCGCGTGCACGGATAAATTTACGGATCACGACGAGAAGAAAGCGACAGCGCGGTCGCGTCGCGTTTTCGCCGCGGAGGAGACACGACGACGCGAGAGGCGCGGCGAACTATCGCTAGTTAATTTATATGTCGACGACGATACGCGCGCACACAAGCACACACAGACGAAGCGTGTGTTCTGCGTACACGCATTATGCACGCGTGCTCTCACTTTCTCGCGCCGGTCCCGTGCATACGGGCGCGTTCGTCGAAACGCCGAGGGTTGACCTACACACCGACATTTATTCGCTAATAATAGTCCCGCTGCCAGGTCATTGTTGTGCATACTTGTGCGTGCGTGCGTGCGTGCGTGCGTGCGTCCAGCTGTGTGTACGTACGCTTTGGAACGTGTATTGTCCGATATTATATTATATATACAGGGTGTTTAGAAAGGAGATTTTTTGGAGCAGATAGTATAAAAAGGCCCTAATAAACGGAAAATATTGGGTTGGCAACTAAGTGATTGCGGATTTTAAATAAGAATGAAAATTCAAAATTTTAAATTTGCTTATTTAAATTTTTTTCAATGCATGTATGCGATACATTGAGCTTCTCTGCAATATCACGTGTTGTGCTATGACGATCTGAATCGATAGTGGCCTTGATATGGCCATCTCATCGACTTCAACTGGACGGCTAGATCGTTGAGTATTTTTCAATGAAAAATCACCAGAACGAAATCTGGCAAACCAATTTTGACACTGCCTTTCTTTCAAGACTTCATTCCCATATACGGCACATAACTTCTTGTGTGCTTGCGACGCGTTCTTGCCTTTTCGGAAATAATACGATAAAATATGTCTGAAGTGCACGTTTTGCTCTTCCACTTTTAAATTGAGATAAAAACGAAACTAAAGAACTAATCGATATAATTTTTGTACTAAATGAAAGGTAGAGGTCCAAACAATAAGAAAAAAATATAGGTTAGGTACTTTGAACACGTTAACGAAACAAAAGAAAGTAAAATCCATCTGTCGACAAAATCCGCAATCACTTAGTTGCCAACCCAATAGTTTGAAAAATTATCATTTTCGAAGTTATGAATAATTGTTTATTTTGATTAAAGCATTTATACCCGCTGCTGGGGTGTAAAGTTTACAGAAGATTTTCTACGTGTCCTCTTGATGTTTCTACTTTTCTTTTTCTATTTCTATTTCTTTCAGCTTTCTTTTGTAGGGATTTTTTAAGAGCATGGTGTATCCTTCGTCGTTAAATCAGATGAATTACACTGGAGAGTAAGTACAAAATGCCTGTGAAGTAGTGGAACAGAGTCGGTAATTTTTCAACGAGTTCGCAATTTTGTGATATGAGAATGTGAAGTATGCGCAGAAATAGGAGGAAGACATGTGGTGGAAAATTTTGTACAAACTTTGCAAGCGAGCAGGTCAACTTGCTTTCAACCCTTAAACACTAAGATTCGTGAAAATTCACCCATATGTTTTAATTGTTGCCACGAGGAGCAAGGCGGGCGGTGTCCTGCTAGGGTTTATAATGTTCATGTTTTTCTTTTTTTTTTTCTTTTTTTTTCTACAGTGGAAGGTTATTATTTTTCCTTTAAAAAATTGTACATGATTTAAAACTGCTTTACATTTTGCTACGAATTTTTATCGAATATTTATAATTGATGCACACTCAAAATAATAAAAAAAATTATGTGAATATTCGTCCGTCCTGGTAATAGGAGGTAAGAAAAACATCCTAGTGTTCAAAGGTTAAAATATCAACAATTGTTCATAACTCCGACAATATTGATTTTGCGACCCACGTTCATTTCGCGAGTACTATCTGTCTTTAAGATCCTAACCCTTTTTTCTTAACACGCTGCGTATATGTGTTGTACTCGACGCGTCCGAGTATCGACTCGTCGCGGTCGTTGCCCGTGAATTTGACTTTTCGACTCGAGTGTCATTGTTTATTCACAGGCCGCGTCTGGGACGTTGGCGAGAGGGAAGGCATCTCGCGACAGCTGTTTTTTTCCTCTTTCGATTTTTCCCCGAGCGCCAGAAATGTCCAGGCGACAGTTCGCGATCGTCGTCATCGTCGTCATCGTCGTCGTGCATTCGCCGGTCGCCGTTTCTCAGATTTTCAAATCGGCCAAACCGGTTGACCGGTCTCTCCTGCATCGGCTCGCGATGTCGACGCAACGCGTCGTCGTCGATCTTTCGTAAACGACTGCGTGCCGTGCTTCTCTCTCGACTTCACCGACGCTGCAGCACGGCGCGTACGCGGTCGCGGTCGCAGAGACAATCGGCTCGAGGATGGCGAGAAATCGTGCGTGAAAATTAGATGGCGAACGAACAAGAGGCGAATAGTCTCGCGCCGTGCTCGACAGCGACAGGGGAGACGAGACGGCTGCCAGAGTGGCCAGAGTTTCTCTTGCCAGAATCGCCAGATCGTCTCGTGCCGTGCCTAGAATATGCAGGATTAACGGGAGAAAATGATACATCAGAGTTCACTTGACCGATCGAAATTCCTGCGAAGCAGCGCCGCCGGCGGTTACCAGCCGCCGCTTTTCCTTGTCCGATCTCGCGGACGTCGGAATTGACGAAGTAGGCGGCATTCGGCACTCTGGCACTTCTTTCCAACGACAATTTTCACCGTCGGCCAGCATTCTTGCTAGCGGGAAAAGAGACACTACTAACTGCTTCGCCAGGCGGGAGAGCTGAAGGGAGGCGAGGCGACGATCGAACGTCGTGTCGGGATGGATATGAAATTTATTGTAATTAGCAGTTAGGCGGGGTTTAAGTGCGTACATCCGGAGAGAACACTTTGTAGGAGGTTGCTCGTGTGCTCGGCGCAATTACCTTAATTAATGTGGGCCCTAATTGTCTTTGCCCGTAGTCGCCCGCACTCTACGCGCCGCGCATGGCGGCTGCGGCGGCGGCCGGCTCTCTCGCCGGCTGGCTTGCATTAAATAAAATCCACCGTGGCGCGGCAGATATAACCATTGTAACGGCAGCGGGAATGGGAACGATGCACTGTAATGACGTCGGCGTGAATTCCGCACCTTTCGCGTCCTCCCGAGCGCGCGAACGCACTCGCTCGTCGCGTCTAACGCGACTGCGCGGAAACCAATGGAAACGTACGCGCGTGCGGATTTTATATATCTTAGCGAAATGTAAAGAAAAAGGGAGAAGGAGAGAGAGAGAGAGAGGAATGTTGAAACATACGAGACAAAGAAATAATTCGAGGTCGGCAGCCAATTATTAGGAGTGTGATTTAGTTTTAAAGGCTTTGCAAGAGATGGCACTAATGTCAGTTTTGTCCAAGACATTGCAATCTCAGCTTTTGTTTTTTAATTCTAAGCATTCTTAATAATTTAATATCGATCCGTGATATTTAGTCATTTATTAACCGCAGACGCAGTAAAAGTCGTGTTAATTTTAAGCATTTTAAAAATGGAGCTTCCTGAAGGGCATTTTCGACATGCGTTGCTTTTGTTTTTTAATCAGAAGTAAACAGCAGCTGAAGGTCGTAGAATTCCGATAGAAACTTGTGATGATGTTGCTTCATCAATTAAGACACGTGAATATTGATTTAGATGATTCAAAAGTAGTGGCTTCAATGTTAACGACAGAGATCACTCGGGACGAGCGAAAAAGCTTGAAAATGCAGATTTCCAAGCATTATCGGACGTAAATCCAGCATAATTCATTTCAAAATTTGCCAGAGCATTGAATGTTAATCGTACACAACAGTTACAAACGTTTACATGATATAAGAAAGATTCACAGAGGGAAAATAGATTCCACGTCAATTATCAGAAAATGTCATTGCGGACCGGTTAAACAGTTGCATTTCATTGATCGCTAGACGAAAAATGAAAAGTATCGAATTTTTTGTATCGAATTGTTACTGGAGCTGAAAAATGGAGATCTATTTCGATAATCCCAAACGAAAAAAAATCATGAGTTGGTCCAGGCTAACCAGCAACATCCACTTCGAGGCGCGATATTCACGGTTCAAAGGTATTGCTGTGTATTTGGCGGGATTAAGAAAGTGTTGTGTATTATGAATTGATAAATCCGAATGAAACTATCACCACTGATCGTTACCGACAACAACTGTACAAATGAAGCGAGCATCGGGCCAAAAACGATCACCAATTGCGAGTAAACGACGCAAAGTGATCTTTTTCACAGTGCTCGACCTTATGTTGCATTATCAGTAAAGCCAAACGCTATTAGAACTGGAATGGGGAGTCTTACCACACCTCGCGTATTCTCCAGACCGATTGCTCCATTCGATTATCACTTGTTCCGGTCGATGCAACATGCTGTAGAGCAGGGTTTCTCAACCTTTTTTTATTTTGCACCCCTAAAAATTTATTAATGAACCTTCGAACCCCCTATAAAAGAAATTATTCGCACGTTTTATGGTAAAAATTAGTTGTTAGGGTTCTAAGGTAAGAAGTTTAAATATCAAAAATATATATTTAATTTGACGGTAAAAATGTCGGATTATTCTAGAATTTATTTTAATCTTTATTAATTACAATCACTTTTTCTCGCACTTCTAAGAATGTTTTCTCGCATCCTCGGTTGGGAACCCCTGCTCTGGAGGACACACTTCATAATTTCGAAGTGCGAAAATTTGTTGAAAATTGAATCAACTCCGAAAAAGAATCTTTTCGCGGAATATCGTCACGGAATCTATCTCTTGTCAGAAGATGCCAAAAGTTGTAGAAAACGAAGAAAAATATTTAGATAAAGGTATTTGTTTATTATCGTGTTTAAGTAAATCAGTTTTTGAAAAAGAACAGGTAACAGGCAATATCACACGGCGTAATTTGTTAAATCAGGTATGAGATGTAATTAATTAGAATTAATTAGGTAGAAGAATCGGTTGTACAGCCGATAGAGAGAGAGAGAGAGAGAGAGAGAGAGAGAGAGAACCGCGGTGAAGCGGGCTGAATGATGCACGCGCGTCTCGGGTTACATTGATCAATCTTATCTGCGGCGATTCAGTCGTCAATGAAACTCTTTTGCGTAATCGACAGAAATTCATGCGCCGCGGCCGGTCGACCACGGTATATGTGTGTGTGTGTGTGTGTGTGTTAATGAACTGGGCAGGCGGGCTATCAGCGAGATCCGCCACGAAGCACGATTCAGCCTGCGAGGGACAGACGAGAGCAGGCGAGACGACGAGAGACCTTGTTTCTCGCGCAGCCGACGCGCGAAAAGCGATCTCGTCGCCGGCTGGTTGGCAAAATTGCGGAGAGCGTCGGGGCCCGTCCGAGCGATCTCCGCGCGCGAGCGCATTCCGCCGCGGCGTGCCAATTTTCACGGGGACATGCGATCGAGGCATGCAAGTCGCGTGACTCGCTCACGCGAAGTCTGTCGCGCGATCGTACTTCGCGTATATGAAGCGTGTAATAAGCGCGTACGCCGCGCGAACGGCCAATCGATCGAACGAAGCTACGTATTCCTCTTCGAAGACTCCCTAGACCAGTGTTCTTCGAGTGGCATTCACTCGAATGGATGGTTCTTGGACGCGTTGCAATTGGACACGAAACTTGACACACGGTTCAGTTGTCCACTGTTCATTTGGACACAGAAAGATACACACCGTTTATTTATCCACCGTTCACTTGCTCACCATTTGTTTAGACACCGTTCTCACATGAACACCGTCCGTTTGGACACCGTTCAATTGCCCACCGTTCATTTAAACACAGAAAGATGCGCACTGTTCACTTGGACACAGAAAGTTACACATTGTTCGCTTGGACACCGTACGTTGTGATTAACGTTTCGTGATTAGCGTTTCGTTAATTGCAAAATAAGTGTCGCTTGGGATAAGAGTAAATTAACAGTAGAATAGACTTCTAAAAGGTACTTGCTTCGATTAGCAAATATGGCGCTAATTAAAAAATTAATATGTCGTGAGCGGAGCGCGATAGAAGCAAACCGTAAATAAATATGGCTTTCTGAGGGCCACGCGCTTCTACTAGCGCTGGGTCGTTAATTAACAAATTAATATCTCTCGAACGGAGCGCGATAGCAACAAACTGCGGACAGATATGGCTTTTTGAGAGCGACGCGCTTTAATTAGCGTTGAGTCGTTAATTAACAAATTAATATCTCGCGAACGGAGCGTGATAACAAACTGACAACATATACGGCCTTCTAAGGGCCGTGCACTTCAACTCGCCATTCCCCGAAATTAAATAAAGTAAAGAAATAAATGAAAAAATTTTCCTGTGGGAGGGACTTTCAGATGTGACAACATAGAGCTCATTAGTTTAAAAATGAGCATCAATGAGTTGATCAAAATCGTATTACTGATTTTTCAATTGACAAGTCTGCCATAAAATTATAGATTCTGAAAAAATTAGTAAAGGCTTCTGCGCAAGATTTGGCAATTAAATCTTTCGCCTTACTAAATTAATGAGTCTACGATATACTTAAAATAACAGATTCTCAAAAGATTAGCAAAGGCCCCTACGCAAGCTCGCCGCTCTCAGAAGCCCATATCTATTCAGAGTTGCTATCGCGCCCCATTCGCGAGATATTAATTTGTTAATTAACGACCCCACGCCAGTCGAAACGCGTTGCCCTCAAACAGCCATATATGTTCACGGTTTGCTTCTATCACGCTTCGCTCACGAGATATTAATTTGTTAATTAGCTCCATGTTTGCTAATCGAAGCAAGCAGCCCTTAGAAGTCCATGCTATTGTTGATTTACCTTTATCCCAAGAGACGCTTATTTTGCAATTAACTAAACGCTGTTAATCATTGTACAATGTTCGAATGAACGGTGTCCAAGTGAACGGTGTCCAAACGAACGGTGGTCAAGTAAACGGTGTCCAAGTGAAGGGTGTCTAAACGAACAAAGTGGGCAAGTGAATGGTGAGTAAATAAACGGTGTTCTTTCTTTTTGTGTCCAAATGAACAGTGGGCAACTGAACGATGTGTAATTGAACGTTGTGCATTTCCTCGTGTGTCCAAAAGCAACCATGTCCAAAATTCTTGTGTCCAATTGAACCGTGTGTCAAGTTTCGTGTCCATTTGCAACGTGTCCAATAAAACTATGTCCAAGTGATATCCGTCCAAGATAACATCAACATGTTTTTGTTTCATTTATAAAAAATTAAGAGGTGCCTGAAGCTAATGTTTGGGATTCATGATATGCACATGAAGGACTGTCTGTTGCAATGAACCGCATTCCAAAAGCACGTTTCCACTTTTAGTTCTTCCCTTATTAGATACGATCCGTATTTGATCATCGCCCAGATAACAAATAATAAAAAATATGTCCATTTCTCTATCTTATATTACAAAATTAATAGACGAAGTTTGTGGTAAACAGAAACAGCACATAATAATAATACATGACTGTGAATGTCCAGGCATGATGAGAGCTAATCAATTACGGAACGTAAAGGCTTGTTCCAAAATCGATTTCGAAAACTATGATTTTTGTCAAGGTTGGTAAGCCTTAAATTAACTTAGATACGTTCCGCAACTGATCAGCTGATCACGTTTGGACGTACATAGTTATGTACTATGTTCTGTTTACAGACTTGTTTTAGCTATCAATTTTGTAATATCAGATAAAGAAATGTACTTTTTATCAGCTAACCCCGCAATTAGTCTTGCGAAATTATTTTTGTTGACATAGCGAGTGGTACATAGCTTGGACGCATTTACGACCATGCGCTATTTCTGTTTATAAATTTGGTTTTAGTTATTAATTTTGTAAACAGTAGACAAAGAAATGAATAGACTTTTTATTATTTGTTATCTTGATCAATTACGGGACGTATTTCAGTTTAAGGCCTATCAACCTTATAATTTTGTAACTTAAAGCCAAAATTTTCCGAAACTAATTTCGGAACAGTCCTTTCTCTCCAACGTTATCCAACAACTGTTTCATGAGTGCGCAAGAACCGAGCGGAGGACCACGTTCCTTGCGACCCGTGTGAGAAATCGCCGAGAGAAGAGGCGAAGCGCGCGCGTCGTCCTCGAACAATGTCTCCTCCTGCGAACACTGACAAACGCGCCGGCGATCGTTCCGGTCGAATTTTCCGCGTTATCCAGCCCGCTCGCGCCTTCTTTCTCCCAACGCGCCAGACACGTGCATTGAACGTCGCTCTATCGAACGGGAATGGCGGCGCGCAATAAGCCTTGTGTGAAATGTCGCCTCTATTCTCTCGATGGCGAAGGGTAGGAGGACGGGGGGGCGCGAAAACGCGGCCGCCGCGCGGTAAGAGTCCATGTCGAGAGTCTCTCCTTTTCCTCCCCTCTCGCGCTGGTGAGTCTTCTTTCTCCCTGTGGCGCTATGTTTTTTTTTAAAAATGTATGGCGCGTCGCTATCGGCTATTATTCGCAACTGAGACGGCGAGTCGATGCGCCTCGCGCGCCGACACGACCCGCACCCTCACCTCGGCCACGGCATGCCGCGCGCGGAGCCGCGCCGCATCCTGCATAGTTCCGGCACAAAAAAACCGCTCGTTGCGCAGAATGCACCGCGATAGGACGGACGAACGAACGAATGCGTACGTTTCGCGGCCTTTCACAATGCGTCTCCAGCGGTGCGTGCGCGGGTCCGTGTCGCGTTTTTTACGGCCGCACGCTGACGTGTCGAACGTGCAACAATGCGGAGGGGGGGGGGGCGTTCCCGCAGAATTGATCCCGCGACGAGAACGACGGGGAAATTCGCGACTCGTCGATGAGCAGGCAAGACGCTCGTTCGCACCACCCGAGTAGAAAAATTAATAGAGCTCTGATAAGGGTCTGATTATTTTTCCCTAATATTGATCGGACCTAATATTAATAGAGATAGAAAGACAAGGGCCCTACAAGATGTATAATAAATGGTTTAACGGTTCTTACAAGGTTATATCATGAGGGCCTTATAAGGCAATATCAGCAGAACCTTATAAGTATTATTAATATTAATAGAACCTTATAAGGAAATATTTTTATTATTGCTTGAGTAAAAATATTTCTTCTTATTAATTTCTTCTTATTAAATAGTTCTTTTTACTTCAAGAAATTTAGACTATAATTTCTTTATTTCTTTAGAACTTTGTTAGTATATAGCAAGAATTTTTTATTTTAAAAATATAGCAAACTTTATAATAAAATATAGCATTTTTACACATAAAAATCCTGCTACTGTTTATATTAAAGGTTGCTACATTTCAAAACAAAGGCAATACTAGAAAAATTCTTGGAAGAGACTAATGAATGTGGCAACTAATAAAACTAATAAAATTTGTTTTTAATTACGGTATAATTAAAAAAATCTTCAGAAGAACCAGATAGAGCGTACCTACTAAAAACAATGCCAAACTATGACAATTTTATTACATGCTTCAGATCTTATTAATTTTCTATAACAAAACTTGATTTTGTATATCTAAAGCATCCTTAAAAGACCCTTCTAAGGCCCATATCAGTTTTACATGTTAAAACGTTATTTCATAAAATCTAAGGCATCTCTAAAAAGTTCTTCTAAGACCCTTATCAGCTTTCCCTGTCAAACAAAGCCTTACTTCGTAAAATCTAAGACCTTCCTAAAAGATCCTTCTAAGGTCCTTATCAGTTTTCCCTTCAAAGTCTTATTTATTAAATCTAAGGCACTCCTAATCAATCCTTCTAATGCCCTCATCACTTTTTTTTCACTTCAAAGCCTTATTTCGTAAAATCTGAGATATCCCTACAAGATCCATCTCGGGACTTGATGGGATAATAATGAGGCACCCTTTTTAGGGGCATCCTACTTTCAGGCTTATCGGGGCCTTATGCTTCATAAAGATGGCCCTAACAATTTTTTGCTTCGCTTCGCAGCGGCGATCTCGAACACGCGCGATGCTGATCGCGAAATGGAATTGTTCTCCCGGCTTGTCGGCTTTTACTTGCTTCCTCCCTTCGGCCGGCTTGCTCTTCCTGGCCTTTGTGCCTGGCCTCGTTGTCGAGGGCCACCGTGAGACAGCTGCGCGCAATCGTAAGCGCGGCGATAATGCACCCTGCGACGACGCAGAAGAAGAAACAGCGTCGGTCGCGTGATTCCATATTTGTCCGATTATGTGAAGACACTGACGAATAATTACGAAGGGGAATGATAAGCCGGCTTATCCGAGGCACTTGCGTAAGCCGTGTTTTGTCAATCGACGACTCGGTAAACACCGCCGCATGTGCGGCACCCGCCGTCATCCTCGACGATCTTGATTACAGCGGCGCGCGCAAAACGTCGCCGACGGTGAACGTTTTGTCGATTATGACGAAACGTCTTTGAAGCACGAATTTTTCTATGCAATAATAAAAGAAACTGATTATGTGTATAGTGGTTTTTTGGATCGCTGATTACGAATCTGGAGTTAAAATTTTAAAATTCAAAATGGCAGATTCAATATGGCGGCTTTAAATGGCTAACTTTGATATGATATTATGGATAAAACTCAGTATATATATGTTTTTCCATCAAAGATGACAAATACAGAGTCGAAATTAAAAAATTCAAAATGGCGGGTCCAATATGGCGACTTCAAATAGCTAACTTTGATATGATATTATGGATTTTAATTTCGGAAATCTGATAAGAAATTCGTGATCAACGACCCAGAAAACCTCCATGTACCTATTTTTGTCGAAATCGAAGGATTTTGAACATTTTCGTCCACTATATTGGATCTGCCATTTTGAATTTCGGAAATCTCATAACAAATTCGTAATCAGCGACCCAAGAAATCTCCATGTACGTATTCCTGTCAAAATCGAGGGATTTTGAACATTTTTGTCCACCATATTGGATCCGCCACTTTGAATTTCAGAAATCTGATAACAAATTCGTAATCGGTGATTTCGAAAAGCCCAGGGTATCAATTGTTATCCGTAAAGCTATAATTGTTCTCTCTGACACGAATTTCTTGTACAAAAAACACTGTTTTTTTTATATTTAACTATTCAATGTAAACAATTTCATAAACAATTTATGAGAATTACACATTACAACATACTTGATAACAATACTTAAGTGAAAACACAAAAAACAGCAAGAAAATCGAGTTTTTCATACCTAAGAAACGTAATAAAATGAAACAAAAAAGGTGGCACTCCAGAGTCCCGCTGTATTTCAAAGGGTTAAGACGATCGCGTGCGTATCTGTTAGGAGCAAACGCGAGAAACTGGGATGTTTATGACGCATTTTGTGGAAAAAGCACCTTTTCTCGTGCATTAATTAGCTTCGCGTGCGTTAATTCGCCGGGAGAGCAGGATATTCGCGTTCTCCGCCGCTCTTCATGCGAGAATCATCGGCGATATCGCACGCGTTTGATCTCCCGAGATAATTGCACGATCGGTGAAGGAAGCAATCTCTCTCTCTCTCTCTCTCTCTCTCTCTCTCTCTCTCTCTCTCGCGGGAGGGACTCCGCAGAAAATGTCTCCCGTTTGATACCGCTGATCGCGATTTGTGTTTTATGCAACTTGGTTTCCTCTGTGCGTCGATCGAGCACTTTCCGAGAATATCTGCGAATCGCATGGAGTTTTCTGAATAATTTAACTGCTAGCAGCTAGGTATTTCTGGCTTCGGCTCTACGTGCATAAGTCGCGCGTGTTAACTTGTGTGCGTGCGTGTGTGTATGTATGTGCGGACGTGCGGCGCGATGTTCGAGCGATCGCATATTCTCTCGTCTACATCGAATGGCGAATTTTTCGTCATTGCGTTAATCCTTGCAAATTTTCCCGACTCACCTTTGCCTTCCCACCCCCTCCCCCACCCCCTCCGGTCTCCTCTCTCCGGTCTCCTCTCTCCGTCAGACGGCTATCGATCGCATGAAAAATTCGCGATTTTCTTCCCGGAAGCGAGATTCTCGGATCCACCTCCTCGCGAACTCGCGAGCGATTGGAATCCTCGAGAGAGATCAACGCGGTAGTAATAATAACGTTCTCGCGTTAATGTAATATTTCAAACGAGAGAGTCTCTATTGATCATTTCTCCCTGTGAGTCGTAAGGCGACTATAAACCTTCTCGCTGTCTTCTCTGTTTTCGACGATTACTTTTATTTCGTATAAATACATGCTACGCTTTCAGAGGAAGTTGCCTATATTGGACTAGTTTTTAATTTTTTTTCTTTTTTATAATTTGCAAATACTTGATAAAACTAGGATAATTTGACTAATTGGGAGTTATTCTTGATCTATTTGTGACATTCTATAATTTCTTGAAATTTTGTGTGCAACTTTTTTATAGATACGACTTTTTAAAAATTTCTGCAAGTGGAACAATTTTGGCAACTAGTTGTTTAAATTATTACCACTGATTTTCCCAAATTGCACCGTGTTTCTTCTCTATCATAGCGATCTGATTAGTTTATAAACTGTGAGGGAATAAAAATAAAATACAATTTAAATAAATACGTATTTAATTGAAATCACAATTTGCGTAAGAAACTGAAGAATATTTTTTAATGAAAAAAGTAAACATTAAAATTACAAAAACGATATATTTGTTCTCAGAAAGTTAACTAAGAAATTAATTAAAATCACAATTTGTATGAAAAATTAAAACAATATTTTTTTAACCAAAAATAAATAAAATAAATTTGTTTTAATAACAAATATTAAAATGACTTGTTAAAATAATTATACTCGTTAAAATTATATTCATTTTTATATGAATCACTCTTTGACTACATAGCTAAAAATTGCAAGGAATTTATTTATTATATTCTCGAAATCAAAATTACGGATATAAAATATTTTTGTTTTCAAAAACTTAATTAAAAAATAAACAACCATTAAATAAAAATATGTTTCCAATTAAAACAAAAAAATAAACATAAGTAAAGAAAAAAGAAGCAGAAGGAAAAAATAACCTGCTTCTGCAGATAATAGTCACAGATATAATTTTGCTTGGAAATTCCTAAATTATAGCGAGATAATTTAGGGGAAATTAATAGGTGATACGATTTAAGAGACTAGTCGTGTTTTTCAAATTATGGAAGTAAAGTGTACACAAAGTAATGTACAAACTGTGCTATGCAAATATGTCAACTTTATATATAGTATAATATGATTATATAATATAATATAGTTATATATATATATATAATATAACATTTTATATATAATTTTATATTATACCGTATTATTTATAAATTATATATATAATAATAAATATATAATAAATTATATATATAATATTTAAATTATTGAATATTAATTATATTTACATATAATTTGTAAATAATGAATTTTAATTTTATATATAATATGATATATAATTTTAATATAATATAATATAAAAATGACAAGCAGCTGAATTAATGCACCTTTCGAAACCTCCTAAATGCTTTACACAAAAGTAGGTAAAACTTACCTCTAAAACTAAGAAAACCTTGACTTGCTCTTAACAAGACGTTTTCGTGCATAAGCACTCACTTCCCTCTGTCAACTTTATGGCGATAGATGAGAACCTCACGTAATATGTAGATGGCGCTAAGCCGTCGGATCCTCTGAACTATAAAGATGCTACAATTTAGAAGACAATATCGCGGCAGCTTGTCTCTAATTGTTTGGCGATGATTGTCGCGTCTGTCCAAGCGTCAAGAAGACAGCGACTCAATCGGTGGAGAAATTCCGCTTAATATCAGGCCTCCGATTCACCCTCCGAGAGTCAGTCCTGCCGTGAACATCGCGTGCACTTATATCCTCTCGATATTTTTACTTCTTATCCTGCGACACGCATACACACGCGGCGGCGACTCGATCCACGAGGAATGTCGTGATATCAATCATCGACAAAGATTCCAGCGGGTTCCGTTCTCCACCGGGTCCCGATTCTCCTCTCTCCTCGCTGCATCGTCCTCTCTCCTCCCTCCCTCTCCGCTCTTCCTCGTTCGGCCAGTTTGATTCCGTGTCAGGACACGCAGGTACCGCATTTTCGTTCGCGGGAAACTAACGATCGTAATCGAAACGGCAAACAACGCCGCCGACTAGACTCGGTTACGCAATACAAACCGCGCGATATTAAAAGACGCCGCCGCCGCCGTCGTCGCGTGTAAACAAGCTTCGACCACGCTGTTTCCTTCATCGCGCTGAATGCGCACGATCTTGATGCGCGAATCGTTGCGTCTGCGCGCGCGAAAGGATAATACCCGGGAGAGACGCGCGGCGCATCGGCTCTGCGAATGCGAATAACTCGCGCATCCTCGCTCTCTCTCGCTCTCTCTCTCTCTCTCTCTCTCTCTCTCTCTCTCGAAAATCCTTCGACACATTGCCCGTCACGCGGGCAAAGCGCGACCGTCGCTGTTGATCACGCCGGAAAACTCTTCGTTGACCTCCTCCACCGAGCGGTTTTCCCGCAGCGCGCGGTGCGGCACCAAAAAACGAGGAAAGAAAGAGAGAGAGAGAGAGAGAGAAAGAGAGGACTAACGGCGGCGGAGGGGCCCTCCTCGGATTAACCTTGGACTTGACTCGAAGGAATGCGCCGTGCAGTGACCTCCGTTCGTTCGCTCGCTCGCTCGTTCTCTCGCTCTCACGCACGCACGCACGCACGCACGCTCGTTCACTAACTCACTCGCTCACTAACTCAGAGCGTTCATCCCGCTCACCTTCCCCGTCGCCCCATTTCGTTTCACCGTGGGCGCTGCAGCCCGGCCCGGTGCATTCTTTCGCGACCAGCGCGAATCCTTTCGAGCGGCCTCGGCGCCGCCGCCGAATAATCCAGGACGGAAGTTCCACGGCCGATCGGTGGTCGCGTCTAGATTGATGAAGAGATCTCCTACGAGGGTCGTGTCGATCTCTCTCTCTCTCTCTCTCTCGTTTCCTCCTCGGGACGTGACGCTTTCTTCGTCGTCAATTTCCATGTTGAGAACTGCTCGAACAAGCGACGAGGCAGGCGACCGCGTGGTCGATTTCGGCGCGTAGAATAACGTAAGCAGTAAAGAAATCGAGTCAACAAATCAGGCGATCGTCGCCGTTTACGTTTCACCTGTGATTGCTTCATTTTTTGCTTACTGCTTACGTTTCTCTCTTTCTTTTTCTATGTGCCATTCGCAAATAAGGTAAATGTCCCAGTAACCGGACGTTTAAGCGTAGATCGTCGCAAAAAGTACCATGTATAATATCAAGAATAGTTTTGATCTAAATATTTGCATTTGTTCGAGAACTCAAGCAGAGAAAAATGATTTAAATCAATGTATATGTCTATTATTGATGAAATATTTACACAAATAACGAAGAGCATTAATATACCAGTGACCGGACAGTTAAAATAGGGGTTACGGCTCAATGTTCGGATATAATTTGCCCCAGTGTCTAGCCGCGATTAGAAAATTAGTATGTGTTAACGAAAAATGATATATTTAAATAGAGATGTTACCTCTTGATGAATTTATTAACGATTGATCGTTATTTTGCCAAACCATAGGTATTGCATACTTATTTAATTAATCTTTATTTTAATACAAAAGTATCAAATTGAGTATTTTTTTCCAACTCGTCAAATATTGGAGTTTTTTTAACAATGATTATTACTTTCATTCATTATAATTAAAAGTTAAAATAAATAATAAATATTTTTTTCAAAATGGTCGGATACTGGGACGTTTACCTTACATTTTTTTACAATTATAAATTGGTGGTGTCTTCCCGACGCGTGAATCCGCGTCTCATCGGCGATCTCGCCTCATGGTCGCTTCCGGTTTGCTCGTTCTTCGCGCGGAGACGTGGCGTTTAGGGGGAAAGTGTGCGTTTTTCACTCGGGAAGAGATGAGGCCGCAGGAAGTTCCGCTCGCGGCCGTAAATCTTCGTTAAACCGTGGGCTTGCGTAACGATGAAAACGAGAGAGCGGGGGAGGGGAGTGGGGAGATGAAAGAAGGGCACGACCGTGCCCGCGAGATCCGATGGGACATCCGGGGCAGATTTTACGAGCTCCGGCGAGAGCGACTTTACGAAACCGGACGAGCGGCCGGCAAAAACACGATAGATTATGCCCGCGCGCGATCTCGCTGCGCAAATTGCCGGCGTTTCGGGATCAGTCGTGCCCTTCGATTGGCCGTGCTCCGGGTGGTAAGGTAAACTGCGTATCGGTCGAGAGAGGAGCGGGGGAGGGCGTCCGAAGCGACGACAACGTGAATTTTTCGACGCGCGATCCATCGGTTGTCGCATATAAAAGCGTCATTCGATATCTCTTGAGCTTGACGAGCGTGAGAAGGGCGGGGGGGGGGGGAGCGAGTGCGCGTATGCGCGTACATACGGGCGTATTCGTACGCACATGGTAAGAGCAGCGCGATGATCATTATTGATGTTTTATTGGCTCTGCGATAGAGTCATCCTTCTATAAATACGTGGCAACAAAGACGTCGCAAAAATGGCGGCGGCGCGACGACGCTTACACCGCGTTCGTCGTAACTTGCGAAACTGCACGCCCGCAAGATTCTCGATGGTTTTCCACGAGGACCCGCGCGTCGGACCTAATCGCTCTCGATAAAGGGTCTGTTCTTTTTAGCTGCAGTGCTGAACTGGTGCAATAGGTTAGAGTGAGAAAGAAGAATGTAGTTGTCTCGCTCTAACTTACCGCGCTATTTCAGCAGTGCAGCTAAAGAGAACAGACCAAAAGTGTATCTCTCGCACACGTTTTCTCAACTCCGCTAAATATGTCCCCTGTTTCGGGGAACCATCGCCGATGGTCTTGATGTTGACATATGTTGTAATGGTAATGATAAAACAACCTGAGTGATATTCGGGAGGTTTCAGCCGTCGCTCGTTGCTCGTTAAAAGGTTGTTTACGAAAGAAGTTTCATAAATAAAGAGCCTATTTTTCCGATAAAAGGAAACGTTTAACAGTATATGTGAGCGGAGGAGGGACGGAGTCTCTTCCTGAAAGGAAATTAACTTGACCTAACCTGTACTTTAACATTACTTATACTTTGCGTATTGTTGGACGTTGTTGAAAAAGTCTCCGTAAAATCCACAACGTCTAACCACATGTAAGGGTGAATAGGTTGGGTTAGATTAGGTTAGGCTAGGTTTTTTGGTTTTAGGGGTAGGGGGGAGAGACTCATATGTACTATTTAACGTTTTTCAATGTGCACTGTGTCGGAAAAATAAGCTCTATTTGTGAAACCTGTTAACAACTTTTTAATGAGCAACAGGCGACGGCTGAAGCCTCCTGGATGCTACTCAGGAGAGGGTGGGTTCTGCGACACACATGTTAACGACATCGAGACCATCGGAGGTTAGGTAAGCATTTTAATCGCGGCGGGCGACATGATTTTAATTCATTACGCGGCAACTCGCGCATTCATCGAAACGCGCTCTTCGAGCTTATCTCGACTTCCGAGAACGCTTCGTCAACGTCTCCGATAAGGTCTTCTGCTCAATGAAGTCCTCGGTTGGCTAGAATTTCCGGAAAAGAGGGACACGCGTATCTTTCGCGCTGATGATGAGTGTTGACAAATTAATAAATCGGTAATGCGGAATTTCCCAGCGATTGAGCCGCGACGAGAGATAAACGGCGACAAAGACGTCGCTTTTTGCGCGCGAATCGACGCAAGTTGCATCAGCAACTGCGAAGAAGTACAAAAAGTCGAGGCGCGTTACAACGGAAAAAGCTCGAGCCACGAGCGGCCTCGCGCTGCCTTCGCGCGTTTTCGCTCGCGACAGCTCGACTCCCGAATTCTCGCGCCGTGAGATTATTCATCGGGCCGATGTTTCTCTCCCTCTCTTTCCCACCTCTCTCTCTCTCTCTCTCTCTCTCTCTCTCTCGCTGTCTCGCTGTCTCGCGCATGCGACCGCCGCGAGTCTCTCGTGCGTTCCTCCTCAAGACACGTGTAGCTTCTCGCTGCAGCTCGTACGACGCAGCACTCGCATCGCCACGTAACACTTTCGCGAGGTATGCGAGCTATTCAGGTATAACGAGCCGCGGCCGATAAAACGGTGATTAATCTGCAATAATAATAGATCAGAGGCGTACGCACGATACTAAGGTCATCGCGATGACTGTACCGGCACTCGTCGTCGGACTATTACGGCCTTCGGCTGAAAATAGCCCGAGTGGCTTTGTGTTACGGCACATCCGCGTACCTAAATACGTGTGTGCGTGTATTGTGCTCCTCGCTCGATTCGAGCGAACAAAAGAACAAACAGCGCGATCGATAGATCTCTCTCGCTCTCTCTCTCTCTCTCGCGCGCGCGCGCGCGCGAAGCGGTATCGTGCGCTATCAGATGGGTGATAAGCGTATTTTTCAGGCCGGTCGCTCGCTCGATCACTCGTCCAATCGAATCTTTTTATAGAAATATCTGCCGCTCTCTTCTCCCTGTTCCCCTCCGTTGCTCGCGCGCGCGCATGTTATCGCGGATGAGCCTAATTGCTGTGAGAGCCATTTTGGAATTCCTGCAGCAGACGAGCGCGAAAGCACTTATCCGTCGCCGAGTGCTCTCTCTCTCTCTCTCCTCTCTCTTTTTCTCTCCCCCTCCTCCCTCGAAGCGCGAGTTATCGCGATTTTCCATACTCTAAAATGGAGGGCTTTTCATCGGCCAAAATGATCGGCTGGGGTTGGAGGGGGGCAATTGTCGCCACTGCGAAAAGGCTGATCCTCACCAGGGTTACAAACAATTAAAATGGCGCGCAAGGAATCTCGAGATTCGCCGAGACATCGAGTATTCCGCGAGACGGAAGCGTCGTCGGTATCGAGATGCGTCTCGTTCGAGACGTTGAAATCTTCGAACTTAGGGGGTTCCGCATCGGTAAGAGTGACATCGATATTTGACATCGAAATTAACATCGCAACTTAATATCGATATTTACTTGACATCGATGTTTTTATTCAAAATTAAATTCTTTTATTGTATATTACTGTATATTATATACAAAATTGATTTCTTTTTATTTAATGCATAAAGATTATGATATGATAAAAGAATTATGCAATAAAAGAATTACACAAGCAAATATTGTTAACAGAACATAAAAAATTCGCAGCAACATGCACTTATCACAGATTTTTTTATTAAGAAATACAAGCTATAGAACAAGAAAAATGAGAATAGAGTCGATATAAACAGGACGTATCTCAATTCTTATAAGTTCCATATCTTATTTACGGATCGTAAAAGTAATATCACAGTTGATTATTTCTTGTCCGTAAGGAGAATAATCCATTGTGATTGGTTAATTTTCCTACTGTTTACGTTTTTCTTATTTACTTATACTCGTGTCTTCTTTTTAGCTGCAATGTCGGCACTATCTTGCAATTTTTTTCTTCCACTTTTTCTTCTAAACTATTTACTTTTTAAATTAGAATTATTTGCCTTAAAGTTATGATTTTTTTCTTAAGTGGAACATACGAGGTGTGTTCGAAAAGTAACGGGAATTTTGTAATTTCGCGGGTTGTATCGGTCCGATTCGCGCGATTTTTTCGTTGTTGCGTTGGTAAACATGTCTGAAAAGTATCTGTACATTGGCTGCATTCAGCAGACTCAACAGTTGGACAACATTACAAGATTTTCCATTGAATCTCGCTCCTGATTGGTCAATACTTTTGGGTCTATGAAAGATCTAAAAGAATGCTCCAATCACAGACAATAATCACTAAGCGCTCTCTGATCACTTTGTTCTACTGAACGCGGCCATTGTTAGCCATATCGGATGTTTAGTCTGTTGTCAGCTGTCAAAAAGGTTACATGTGTTTTGGTACGATCGGCGATTATTTATACATCGTATTCTTCGATTTTAACTGCATAGTGCACCATGAATTCTTGCCACAAGGTCAAACGATCAATAAGGAGTATTACCTACAAGTTCAACGCCGTTTGCGTGAAGCAATCCGAATAAAAAACGTCCGGATTTGTGGCGAATTCATGGCTTTTGCACCTGCACGATAATGCACCTGCTCACACTTCATTGCTCGTTCGCGAATTTTTGGCCAAAAACAACACTGTAATGATGCCCCAGCTTCTATATTCGCCAGACATGGCCCCGTGTGATTTTTTCTGTTCCCAAAAATAAAGAGAATCTTAAAGGGCCGTCGTTCTGCAAGCATAGATGAGATTAAAAGCGCATCGCTGAGAGGAGCTAAACGCTATCTCAAAGATCGACTTCCAGAAATGTTTCGGGGATTAGAAGAAGCACTGGCATAAGTAATATAATATCTAATGGGGACTATTTTGAAGGGGATAATAGTGATGTAGACGAATACATAAAATTCTTTCCAAAAAACGAAAATTCCCGTTATTTTTTGAACACACCTCGTATATGTCCTAGAGGTGCGAAAGAATTAAATGTGTAAAAACAGAATATCGAAGAAAAATATCGATAAAATATGGGTGTATCATAAGGCGTTACATCGATGGCAAAATATCGAAACGTCGAAAAGTAACCATCGATATTTTTTGCGGATCCCTACTTCGAATTTGCCACTTTAGACTTAAGAGTAATTCACACGGCGATGCTTTTATTCACTTTAGGTGAGCTACTTAATTTGCTGGCGAATTCGCTAGTCAAAACTTCTAGACGCTCGATTTTCGCTCGCTAGCGTCTAAAATTAGAAGACGCGGCGCGTCTAATGTCTGAACATATCCAACTTCGTCGCAGCGACCGCTAGACGCCGCGTCTTCTAAATTTTAGACACTGGCGAATAAAAATTGGACGTCCGGAAGAAGTTTTAATCAGCGAGTTCGCTGGCGAATTGAGAAATTTGCTCAAAGCGAATTAAAGCAGCACCGTGTGCGAATTACGCAAGGAAGGCATTTCTGGAGGAATGCTTACCAGCGCTGTTTTCCGGCTCACGTGGATGATTCTTTTCCCGACGCTTCCGCGATGGATTTCGAAAAACCCGCGATGAACCACGTCCATAAAATTCAGAATTCATTGTAAAATTCAGCGTTGTTGTTGAAAATCGCACATCTTGCCACAGTCGGTTAGACCACTAAATAGATTGTTAAGGGAGAGGAAAAGAAATATAAATAATAAACGGACAGAGACGGAGAGGAGGAAGTGAAGGGGCCACACGCGTCGAGAAGATTCTTGTAAAGAAAGCTAATGAGTCTCGTACGAGTATTGTATAGTTTCTTCAATTAACCCAAGTCTTGGTTTATTTATTAATGAGATGGAAGTTCCCTTTCACTTGAAATTCTACATACACATGTCCGATTGAATTTCTCGAGAAACGTCTTGAACAAAAGAAAGCGTCTGTTGAGCCAAGGTAACGGGAAATTTAGATGAAGGAAGGGCCGCCTCGATCATAAAAGGTATACGTAAATTAACTAGAAAATAAAATTCATCGAACCAAGTATCTTGCCGGAAAACAAATCAAACTTTCTCGTATGAACGCGGCCGACGTGAACGACCGGCCGGGAATTTCGGCGAGGGTCAAAGAGTTTGTTCTTCCCAGCTTTTTTCCTTTTTTTTTTTATTTTTTTTTTTTTTTTTTTTTTTGATGACCCAGGTGAAACCCCTTATGAGTACCACCGAACTCCGTGGGGGGGAGGGGGGTCCAGGGGTTATGCCGGACTCGCACCGGCTAAAACACCTGGGGGACACCGCCGGGAGGGTGCAGCAAGTGGCGGTCACTGGCATGGTTCCCCCCACTCCCTCAGATTCTTGTTCTTCCCAGCTGAACTTTCTAGTTGTACCAATTGAAGAAGCGTACATTAAAGCGTTCCTCCTAGCAGAAGTGATGTCAGATGTGACTCTCTTCTTCCCACCAAATGCAGCAGAACTTGGTTGGTAACAGTTCACACTGTATTGCTTGCACAAAGTCTGGAGTTAGTACAAGCAGTTCAGTATACAGCGAGGGCAAAATTTACACCAGTTACAGGCAGTGCATTTGAAAAGAACAGACTTGCAGTTATTAGGTTATTAGATACTTCTGCAGTTTTTATTATATTAACATTAATCAATTACGCCATATGAAATAACAATATATGCTCATCATGTTCTCCATCCCAGATAGGTTCTGCGGGTAATGGAGGTGTATAAAAAAGTAAAATAAAATCTTTCTCATCTGAAGATGAATCATTCACAGCTGCGATAACGCGTTGCGTTATGTTGTCTCTTGCACTGTGACGTTTTTTCGATCCCATCTTGCATTTCTGCACTTATAAAGTTTGGCTGTACTCGTCAGTTCCAGTTTTGGACCAGTGCAGTTTTAGCACAGCACTAGTTCAGCTGAAAAGAACAGACCCCATAAATCTGGAGTTAGTACAAGTAGTTCAATACATTGCGAGGGCAAAATTTACACCGGTTCCTCGTCTGAAAACGAAGTCATTAACAGCTGCAATAACGCGTTGCGCTATGTTGTCACTCGCATTGTGGTGTTCTTTTCTATCCCATTTGGCATCTCTGCACCTATGAACTCTTGCTGTACACGTCCGTTCTATGGCCTGTTCTTTTTAGCTGCACTGCTAAACTAGTGCAACGAGTGAGACTCAGACAACTACATTTTTTCTCATTCTTATTGCACCAGTTTAGCAGTGCAGCTGAAAGGAATAGACCCCTAGTTCTGGATCAGTGCAGTCCCAGCGCAGCACTAGTTCAGCTGACAAGAATAGACCCAAAATTTCTCAGGTTCAATAACGCGACACAAGCTGATACCTGCCGCTGCTGAAGTCGCTTCGTCGCAGTAAAAGCCTCCGTCCGCAATGGGTTTCACCCATCGGCTTGTTCGACGGCCAGGAGGCCGCGAACTGCGCGACGTCGTACCAGTGAGCGAGAGACGCTCTCGCTCTCGTTGCAACGAGGCGGCCTGCTGGTGCTTCTCTTATCTAATCGCGGCGTGGCTCGACTTGCGAACCACCGAGACCGAGATTAACGCGTTACAATGCATCTCACGGTCTCGCTCGTCCTTTTATCCTGGAAAGAACGCTCCGTCAGACAGGCGATATACATTCTTTCGAAGCCCACCGGGATTTTCAGAGAACAAGATCCCTCGGTCACATTTTCAGCCGGGGAAAACCTCGCCCCTTCCTCCTCTTGCTCCTTTCTACTTCTCTCGGTCTGCCTGTGGGGAAACCTTTAGAAATTAAGCATTCTTCCTCACTCACCGTCGCGTCGATTTTTCGGCCAGAATCTCGTGCGACCGCGAGCGGACCGCGGAATGTTGCCAGATGTCCTACTCCTCCTCTGGAAAGGATGTCTCCTTGTTCGTAGCGAAAGTTCGCCAAAATGTTTGTGTCCTGCCAAGGAGGACGCTGTCCTCCTCTGCCGCACACTGAAGGTTTTAATTTCTTTATTTGTCAGATGCACTGCCACAGTGACTTATCACAGTCATTGCCTACTAGTGACATTTTCGTCGATATACTTTTTTTCAATAATACATAAATGTATTAAAAATACATGAGAGAGATGTGTGTGCATGACATGTGCATGGTTGGAAATTGACGCTCGGAAAGATGGCGGACGCACTCCACGCCCGACGACTTTTCCTTGTCGAAATTTCTGGCCGCCTTTTCTTGCCGACTTGCAAACCTCACAGTCGTAACAGTCGTCGACGCTCGAGGATTCGTTCTCAATTCTCATTGTTATCAGATGCAGCGATAAATATAAAGTGTCGTATCGGGCCGATGCGCGATTTGTCCGTTCGCTGCGCGCGCGCGCGCGCGCGGATAATCGCGGGCAAAAACTGTTTGTAACTCTCTCGAGTTATGGGCGCGATAAGCGACTGCCAGCTAATGAAATATACGGCGCCAACAGTATTATCAATCGCACGGTGATATAATAGTTTACGATAGTTGACTTCGGCCGGGGGAGGAAAAAGGGGAGGGGGCCTCATCTCTCTCTGCGTTCCATTTTTGTAAGTCAAGCGCGTTGACGTCAATTGGTCGTCGCCATTGTTTATGCGTTGCCCCGCAGCCTCTTGCGCGACGTTTATTTTATTACGAATCAGCGCCGATCGCGCAGGAATGTGTGTTCGGATTGAGCCGCGTTTCATACGTGTCCCGTGTGTACACTGAAAAACAAAACGGTTTCGCTGGTTTTTTCTTTTTTTTTTCTTTTTTTTTTTTTTCCAATAACATTGGTAATCCGTGTAGTTGTGAATTTGAGAATCACTGCTTAATCCTTTTCTGCGTAGTGGTCCTCCCAGAATGTCATCTACCATCCGAGCTTGTTTTTCCAATAATTTAAATTTTTCATACATTTCTTTAGCATATTTGGTATTGTTGGACTACTAAAATGTTCCTCTAATTAATATATATGCATCAACTTTTAGGGTCATTTCAAATAAGTGATTTGTTATTAATAAGTATATACTGAACAAAACTGTCGTTTATGGAGAATAAATTCGTTTACATGAAATTTTAAGTAATAACGTACACTTCAAAATCGTTATCCAGAGGTTTTTGTAGTCGCTGAATACAAATCCGCTGTGAAAAATACAACATTCAAAATGGCGGACGGAATTTTCAAAATCAGTCAAATTGGCTTGAAACTTGTTACTCGGAGGTTTTTGAAGTCGCTGAATACGAATCCGGAATGAAAAATACAAAATTCAGAATAACGGGTCTCATATGGCAAACATAATTATAGAAATGAAGCAAGCTGACTGCGCTTGAGAACCGGACAATTTGACCGGTGTCAATCGAACTTTGCCGTATATATCCGCATCATAGCTCTAGCATTCCGAATTTCCAATAACGAATTTGTAATTAACAACCTCAAAAACTCTTAAATAACAAATTTCAAGCAAATTCGGCTGATTTTGACAATTTCGTCCGCCATCTTGAATGTCGTATTTTTCACACCGGATTTGTATTCATCGACCCTAAAAATCCCCGAGTAACAAGTTTTACAAAATTATATTCATTAAAAAGAACGTGCAACAAAGGGTTAACACATAGAGCAGTCTCAAGATCGCTGAGGTTAGAGACACGCACAGTTGGAGTTCAAGAGACTTGCAATCTTCTGTGCAAGTCCTTGAACAGTGATTCTCAAATTTTACAACTAGACTAGTTGCTAACGTTTGTAAAAAAAAAAAAAGAAACTGTCGGAACCGTTTTGCTTTCCAATGTACAAGCGTCGATATATGCGCACGCACGTTTTGTAAAACGCTCGTCATTTGTTTCAGAAGACGTGGGCTACAGAAGTGTCGAGATCACGTCCGCTTTCACGCACCTGCCTCAGAAGGGTGAGTAGCTTCCATCCGCTGAAACTCGATTTCTCAGCGACATGTCGTCGCGGTTCTCCGGTTTCCCGCACGGGGAGAATCCCGCCGAGAATCTCGCTCGAGCCTCGCGGCCGCCGCTCGTTCGCCAGCCGCCTTACCCGAAGCGTGCTTCAGATCCGCGGGCTCAGATTCTACCCCCAAATTTAGGGGGAGAATTTGCGTTTTATTGTTCCTCTCGGCGGCGCCGAAGAAGCTCGGCGCAAACGAATTTCGGGAACGCAACAAATGTCACTTCCGAGCCATAACAACTGGCGGTATAACTGGTGCATAACCGGTAATCGACAGGCGGAGGAGAGGGGGGGAGAGGGTGAGACGGAATTATCGTCGAACTGTTTGCGCGCCTATAAATTTCGGGTTCCTCCCCACGCCGCGCGCGCGCGCGTTCGCTCTATCGCCTCGCATTTTCCGCACGCGCAACTTTCGCGCGTCTCGTAACTCCCGCGAGTTACGAAGTCCCAATAAAAATAAAACGCGTCGTCTCCGCGCTCACACTCATCCGCGCGTCTCTAAATTCGCTACACGCCATTAACCCTTTTAGTGCCGATCGAAAGAATTGTATCTAAGCGAAGAATACCGAACCAAATTGATGTAGTTTAGTAAAGTTTGAGAAAAAAAAAGTATAAACATAGAAATAAGGATATTTACCAAATTGAGAAGGAACATGTTACGAAATAAAGGGAGAATAAATGAATGCCAAATGTATTTCAATATTTGTTGAAAATCGCACTAATAATGTTTATTCAAAATCACTAGGAAAAGTGGAAAAATCAGTTATTTTTTATAAACAGTAGTTGCAAATAAGAAGAATCGTCGTTTGGTTATAGTTTGATGTGGAACACGTAGTATGAAGCATAAATACTGCATTTTCAATTGTTTGTAACAAAATTACTAACATCAAAACAAAACTAGATGATAATCCCATGATGCGCCGCAACAAGCATCAGGAGCATCGCGGAATATAACAGAACGTTAAACCCATAAATAATTTTTTCAATTCATGGAACATCTCACATAGAACTTCTGAAGAGGAGTTCACAACCGTTTATGTTTCATAAATTTATTTTGTGACAGAGTTCTCTCGCGTTGCAAATATTTAGTAAGGCGCCGTCGTATGCGCAACGATATATCGTTCTTGGCACTTTTCGCAAGTGTTGCTAACAACGATACGTCGCGTTATTCGGCACTATAAGGGTTAAGACGTCACGCAGCGTGCAACATCGCGATGTCCGTCTCTCGGTATTCCTGGCGGTGAATTCTTCCGAATATATTCATCACTCACGATGTGTTTGCATTCATAGAAGGCGGGATAGATCTGATAACTGAAACGCTATAAATAGATTCGTCCTTCTATCGTGTTGCCTCTCTCCTTCTCTCTCTCTCTCTCTCCTTCTCTCTCTCTCTCTCTCTCTCTCTCTCTCTCTCGCATGTATCGAACGAACGAACGCAGCTATGAATCGACACTTCTCACAGTCTCCGCACGCTAATTCGTTCCTCGACGTCCAAAGTTGGAAACGCATATACATATCGCGATGTTAACATGCAGGGGAACTGTTATTGATGGCTTCTCTCTCTCTCTCTCTCTCTCTCTCTCTCTCTCTCTCTCTTTCTTTCTCTCTCTTTTCTCTGCCGCTCTTCGACCGACGTTGCAAAATTTCTCATCCGTTCCCTGGGCAGCGGAGCAGCAGCGCGAATTTAAATGTCTACATTTGATTCTGATTGACGTTCCGAAAAGTACACAGAAGGCAGAGGAGGAGCTTTATAAAGCGTTAAGAATAACCGTTAAGAATCGCAAAAGATAACGGGTAGAGAAAATTTTGAGAAAAGCAGCCGTCCGCTTTCACCAAGAGGTATCATTCGCGATGGGAGTATTTTTTATCGTATTATTTGTTATTTTCACTTCAGCGACATAAAAACCAAGAAGAAAGTCTTGGCTTACGATCAGATTCCTTAATTCATCCATACCTTATTTTAAATCCTTAAACTTTAGTATTCTAACCAAATTTTCTGATCTTTGCCTCAAATGCCAATCGCAACATATCCTAGAATAGACAAATATTCTTACAATATCATAATCCTGTCGTTTCCAAGCTATTCTACTTTCTCCCTACTGATGCGTCTTCCCGCTTGTCTGCCTTCTGCTAAACTCTCATACATAACCTAATATCACAAACTTCATCTTATATATCCAAACCCGCTGTGTCTCGCGAAATAAGTAAATTTCCTCTCGCTCATTACAATATCGCAAACACAGTCGCAGTCACAAAAAAAGTGCAAATAACGCGAACAAACCTGGTGTCTTAAGGTCCTTACACGATGCCAGATAACAGGCAATAAAAACGGAAGAAATAAGAAATAGGAACAAGGAATTCCAACATACCAGAAACCGTGCATCAATGCAGAATGAACCATGACACAAGCAACAGGCACAGAATTTCCGCCACGTTGGGAATTTTATTCCTATTGCCTGTTGCCGATCAATCACAGGGTTCGGATTGTTGAGATTAAATTTACGAATTAGTGTCAACATATTTGTGCATGTTGTACAAGTACAATTCTATTTATTAGCAATATGTTAATGTTATTGTGATCACTCAATGTGTCTCGAGGACAGGGAAGAGAAAGTGTGTTTGAGCGACGGACTGAATGCATTCAACGAAAACTCGTTTAATAAATATTTAAAATGTGGTGATGAATTATTAATTGATATAGTTCGTTCTATGATGAATTATTAATTGATATAGTTCGCCCATATTTTTGTGATAAAACTGTAAAAAATTATAAGAATATGAAAATGAAGGAGGATGTGTGGACAGAAATTGCCAACTTTCCCACGGAGAAATAACATCATGTTTTCGTCATTCACAGCTAATAACCTTAAATATTATTACATTAATAAAACCATATATATACAATATAGACATATACGGGGTGTATAAAAAATACCAGGACGGCGAAATATCTCGAGAACTAAACATTTTTAAAAAACTGTTTCAGAAAAAAAGTTGTATAGTTTCAAGGGGGATATAAAATAACTATATCATTTTATAAATAGCGCCATTTTCGAGATATTCATTGACTGTTCGTTCATTCATTTTTCTTAAATGGAAATCTCACTTTTTTTATTATATCATCTTTTTGTATCAATTAAGTTGGACAACTTTTGTCTGAAACATTTTTTTCTAAAATGCTTAGTTTTATAGATATTTCGCTGTACGCGGTACTTTTGAACGCCCTGTATATGTGATTTACTTTGTTCACACTTACAAACAAAAGTTTCAAAATATTTTAAAACTTTTATTTTATTAGGTAAATATTTAAAAGCTTTAATTAATATTTAATTCACAGCATGAATGCAAAATATGGAAGAACTTAGAACTATGTCACTTTTAGGAGCTTAACTATGATTTACATTTGATTATCAACTATGAATACTACGAAGCACCCAACATAATTTGAACGTTCCGATTGGATGGTTTTTATCGCCATAGCATCATTGTGCATCGGTGACGATAATTTCTTATTCCTTATTTCATTGCCTGTTGCCTGGCATTGTGCAAGAACCTTTAAATGACCATTATCCTTACTACAAAACACTTTCTATCTACTTCATCTTTCTAATATTTGTTCGTCTTTTCTAAATTACCACACCTTCATTTAACTAGCGTCCTCGCGCCTTTATCCATTCCAAACTTATCTAAGTTCTTCATTAAAATTCTCGGAGCCCTCCTTCTACCTTTGTTTCTTTATATCTCTTGTTATACTTTGCACTCGAAGTTCTACTTTCTTCCCATTGTCTCTGTATCTCTTCTTCTCTTTCCATTATTTCTACTTTGAAGTTCGGCTCACTATTTCTTCTATATCTTCCACAGCCTTTATTCTCCACCCGTTTCTCTTACAGAACTTTATCCTTTCATTTCCATATAAATCACTCCAATTCGCTTCCCCTTTTTCTCTCCAACGCTTCTTCACTAAACATTCTTTCTTGCATTTTACTATTTTTCCCTCATTCCTCATTACCTCGTCCAACCCTTAATTTATCCATCACCGGTTCCTTTTCGATTATATACCTTGGTGGTACAAAATCTAGACGAAAATTCATCGTACATGATCCATCATAATTTCTTCCAATTCCTTTTTCTCATCCCGTCCCCCCCCCCCACAACTTCATATAGCACTTTGCACCAAATACTTAAATAATATCCGCCTCTTAAGCTAAATCACCTTTTCCCACATTCTTTTTCCTCTAATCCCCCTAATTCCCCAGAGCTTGTTGGCTAGCTATTCTACCTCTACCGCTCAATTCCTTGACGTGATCCTTATAATTTCCTACCTTATTATTCGCGATGGAAGTGTTGCACTCGCCTGACGTGGCATCTTCCGATATTAAGTTATCGCGTTATCTTAACGGTGTCTTTTTTCCTTTCTCGCGATATTAAATTCCGTCGGAATTGTAATCGCGTTATGGGCGTATAACTCGATCTTTCGGGGAAAAGAACAAGAAATCAAATTCCCGGAGAACTCGGGAATCGTATTTGATATGCGATTTACTCGCAAGTTACAAGAGCGTCTTCGATATCACATCGAGATCGGCTGAGACAGAACTGCAACTTCGTCGTCGTCGGCGTTTGTCGCAGCGCGACAACGAGGAACAGGTGTGTGCTCTTGAGGGGGAAGAGCGAAAGGTGGCGTCGTGAGCACGTCGTGAGATAGACAGTTTCGAGTAACAATCTCCCTCGGGCCGGGTTGTGTCTTCAGCGAAGATCTGCGTTTCTTCCGAAGACGCCGGTTCCTCGTCGTTCCCGTCGCGTGGCAGAATACAAAAAACCAAAGGAATGCGCGTGCGCGCGCGCGCGCAAATATGAGGAGTGTAATTTAGTTTTGAGGGTTTTTTCTCAAAAAGTGATTTATTTAAACACGATAATGAACAAATACCTTAATCAAAATATTTTCTTTCGTTTTCTACAACTTTTTCCCATTCTTCTGGCAAGAGATGGTGGATTCCGCGACGACAAAGAGATTCTTCTTTCTTGGAGTTGATCCAATTTTCAACAAATTTTCGCACTTGTTCCAAATTATGAAAGTGTGTATCCTCTAGAGCAAGGTTTCCCTTGCAACCTTTTTTGTATTTCACACTCCTAAAATTTATTAATGAATCTTCCCATTCCTCACCAAAAAAATGATTCGTACGTTTTATAGCAAAAATTAGTTGTTAGGGTTTTTAAGGTAAGAAGGTTAAAAATAAAAAGACATTCAATTTTTTATTAAACCATAAAGTGTTCAATAATGTATTGTGGAATAATACGTAACATTTATAAATATTTGCCAATCATAAATAAAATACTAGAAAGAAAAAATTTATAGAACTAACGCATTTAATTTATAATAACTTATTATTACATAGTATTGTTTTATAGAAATTAACTATCATTTTAATATTATAAAATTATTATTCATGGTATCAAGCTTCGCATAGTGATACGTAATGAATATATATACATACGTATAGATACGTAAAAAATATATAATTTTAATAACATTTTTTGTTATTCGATGGTAAAATGCTGAATTATCCGAGAATTCATCTTGATCATTATTAATTACAATCACTTCTCGCGTCCCCGCGTCCGGTTGGAAAGCCCTGCTCTAGAATATGTTGCATCGATTGGAACAAGTGACAATCGGATGGAGCAATATCTGGAAAATACGGACGCGAGGTCCGTTAAGATTTAAGACTTTCCATTCCAGCTCTAATAGCGTTTGCTTCACTGACAATACAACGTGAGGTCGAGCATTATCGTGAGGAAGAATCACTTTGCGTCGTTTATTCGCAATTGGTGATTGTTTTTGGTCCAGTACTCGCTTCAATTTCTATAATTGTCGATAACGATCAGCGGCCGACCGAATGACAGTTTCATTCGGATTTAACAGTTCATGACACACAACATCTTCTTGATCCCACCAAATACACAGCAATATCTTTGAACCGTGAATATCGCGCCTCGAAGTGGATGTGTTGCTGATTGGCCTGGATCAACCCATGATTTTTTTCGTTTGGGATTATCGAAACAGATCCCCATTTTCTATCCTCAGTAATAATTCGATGGAAAAAACTTCATTTTTTGTCTGGCGATCAACGAAATGCAAATGTTCAAGCAGTTCGTAATAGCATTTTCCGATAATTGATGTGAAACCCATTTTCCTTCTTTGTGAATCTTTCCATCTTTCGGAAGAGACGTTAAACAGTGGGTCCACTCATAGCCAGTACCTGCCATGAAGTACCTCAGTGCGTACTGACCTATGTCAACCACTTACTTTCATGCCGATCTATAGTGGCTACCTAAGCCCGGCCAACAACCGACTTGAGGAACTTAAAAATGCTCACAGTTCTGGTAACTGCCTCGGAACCTAAAAAACCGAGAAGTATGGTTATTAAAGGAAACAGGTTTCGACCTGGGAAGAAAGAAGAAGGAGGAAGTGAATCCTTCCCATATCATGTAAACATATTTATCAACTGTTGTACAATCAACATTCAATGCTCCGGCAAGTTCTGGAGTGGATTGTGCTGGATTTTCGTTCGATGCTTGCAAATCTGCATTTTCAATCTTTTTTGCTTTTTCGTCCCGAGCGATCGTTGTTGTTAATATTGAAATCACCACTTTTCATCGTCTAAATTCACCAATATTCACGTGTCTTAATTGATGGAGCAACACCACCAGTTCCTATCAGGATTCTACGACCTTTCAGCCACTGTTCTTTTCTGATTGAGAAGCAAAGGCAGCGCATGCTCGAAAGTGCTCTCCAGGAAGCTCCATTTTTAAGATGGTATTAACACGATTTTTACTGCGTCTATTGTTAGCAAATAACTAAGTCGGATCACGGATTAATAATTAGAGCATTAAGAAACAATATCTGTGATTGGAATGTCTTCGTCGACAAAACTGGTATTAGTGCCATCTCTTGCAAAATCCTCAATCAAAATACTAAATCACACTCCTGATAAAACAGTCCGTCAGCAAAAGCGTCATTCGCGATTGGCGAGATGCTCAGGCTGCGATCTACGTACGAAAGTACTGTTGTCGCCGTCCTCATCATCGTCATTATTATCATTATCATCGTCGTTGTCGGCTTCGTCCTTGTCGTCGTCCTTGTCGTTTTTCGTCGCGAATGATCCGCGGAAAATTATCAGAGCCGCTCGGCCAGAATCGCGTTCAGTCGCTGTCTGGCTACCGAGCGGTTAGCTTCGCGTTCTCTCCGTCTCGCGCCGTTCGCCTCTCCCCCACCTACTTTGTCGCAGCTCCCTCTCCCCTCTCCCCACGTTGCCGACCCCCTCCCGAGCGCAGGCTCTCTCTCTCTCTCTCTCTCTCTCTCTCGCTCGCTCGCTCGCTCGCTCGCACCTCATCCTCGCGCATAGGCTCGCGTAATCGCTTCCAGCGTGCTAAATTTAGCGCTGACCGTTGCTTTTGCCGAGCCAGCGGCGTATATAAAGCTCCTCCTCGCCTCCGCCGGCGTTTCCTGCACGCGCGCGCTGAGGTCGCGTCGAGACGCGGAAAAAGCCGTCGCCGTCGCCATCGCCGCGGCACATCCGTCGCGACGGCCCACCTGTGAAGAGGCTTCACCGCGTCCAACGTCGTGACGACCCACGCGGTCCGCTGTTGTCTTTCCCAGAGGACACTTCAGAGAGCAAGAGAGACTCTGCGAAGCGAGAAGGTCGTCGTCGCGCGATCGAGCTGACGATCTGTCACTCGGCGGCGAAGCCAAGACCCGAGAGCGCGCTGTGGGAGAAGGCGTCTCGCGATCGCTCCTGCGACCATCAGACGTGAGCCAAGCGGCAGCAGCAGCAGAAGCAGAGTTTACTAACGCCCGGCGGCGAGAGTGTGTGTGAGACAGAGACAGAGAGAGATAGAGATAGAGAGAGAGAGAGAGAGAACGTTCGCGTTTCGAGGAAGTCGAGGAAGCTCGTCGTGTGTGACTCGTGCGCGGCGCAATTACAACACGCGAGTGCGCCGCGTGATAATCACGCAGCGCTGCGCACAGCGGAGCGCCGCCTGAACTTGGATCCCTGAAGATAAAAAGAGGCCGCGAGTGCTCCGGGCCCGGCGACACACGGGGCGTATTTCCTTCTCCGCCGTCTACCGGCTGACCGCGGGCGATTTCCTGCTGCTCCTCCTCCTGCTCCTCCTCCGAGAAGAAGAACCTTGGATCCTCCGGCGTGCTTTCCGAACGAGCGCGGGGACCGCGCGTGATCCGATCACACGGCGAAGCACGAAATTTGCAAAAAACGCGACGCGCGCGCAGCACCGCCGCCGGCGGCTCTCCGTGGCAATCGAGCGGCAGCGATAAGTCGTGTGTGTGCGTGTGTATGTGTGTACGTGCATGTCGCACTGTAATAAACGCTAAAAATAGCCGCGCTATCGGGCCGCGAGCGGCTATCGGAGCGATAAACATCGCCGACAACACGCTCTCTCGCCATCGCGCTCGACAATAACCGCGGCTCTCTCGCGAGCGGCGATATCGCGGGGGACAAAGGAGAACGCGCGCGCGCGCGCGCGCGAGAGCGAGAGAGAGCGCGATGATCGCGCGATGAGGGGCCCCAAGAAGAGAGAGACCGCGCGTGCCGCTTTTCACGGGTCCCGAAATTAGCAGCGCGGCCTGAGAAAAAAGCCGTCGGACAAAGCGCGCGAGTGTGACATAACAGCGGCAAGTGGCCGCGAAGAAGAAGAAGAAGAAGAAGAAGAAGAAAATTGCCAGGCGCGATTAATGCGCGCTCTTGGATCGGCACGTCCCGCGACGCGCCTTGCGACACATCGCGGCGGCGTTCTAAAAATATCGCCGAAGGACTTTAAAGCAGGATATACACGCGCGCGACCGTCGCGATCGTGTAGCCTCTCGTTCCGGTTGACGGTTGAGACTCTTTCTTCGTCGCATCTCGCGTACGCGTTAGACCGCGCGCGCGTCTCGGCCGGCCAACGAAGGGTGTGAAGTGCGACGTCGAGGGTGTCGCGAGGTCGAAGTTGATCCTACCAGTTGCTCGCGCTCAGCTCGCTCGCTCGCTCGCGTCGCCAAGCCGAGAGACGTGTGACGTGTTTGTCGGCTTCTGCCGTTTTTTCTTACCCACCTGTGCCGGCTGGGCTGGGGTGATCGGGACCGGCGGAAGAATAGTCGCGCGTCGGGAATCATGAGGGTGTACGTGGAGCGAGCGAGCGCGTTCGATCGATATCCGCGCGGCGAGAGCTCGAGCGCGAAGATCGTCGTCGGCGACGGCGGCGGCGGCGGCGGCGCCGGCCGCCACGTCGAGACGATCCACGTCCAGGGCGGCCGGCGGCATGACATTTTACTACCGGACCTGTGTTGTTACATGTGCATAGAGATGGCCAGGGACACGCCGGGCTCGCGGCCGCGGGATTTGGGCGCCGGCGGAGGTGGCGCGGCCACGGCCA
The DNA here is from genome assembly GCF_003227715.2 of Harpegnathos saltator. NCBI lineage: Eukaryota > Metazoa > Arthropoda > Insecta > Hymenoptera > Formicidae > Harpegnathos > Harpegnathos saltator. The sequence continues at coordinate 294,180 of NW_020230625.1, forward strand.
CCTTGACTTCCGGCGCTTACCACGCCGACTCCGCCGCCAGCCTGCACGACCACGAGCTGCAGCAGAAGATGCTCAAGGTAACGTATGACAGATAACGTATGTGTGGCCCCGCGGAAACGCGGAGCGCCAAGCATGACACAGCATGGAAGCAAGGCAGGGTGAAAAGTGATCGAAGAGAAAGAAACGTCGCGATGATGAGAAATATCCTCCTCTTTCTCCCCAATCATGTTTTTGATTCCTCGGCATACCGTTCACATTTGCGGGCTTGGTGCCGATTCTGCTAAAAAGACAACAAACAGTTAGGTTAGCTTCTTTCCAAACTGTGCTCGGAGAAGAAGTTTAAAATTCACGGTCGGATGAACCCCGATGGGGGGAGGGGGGATGTCAAGGATCGAGGGAAGGGAAGGTTCTGTGGACGACGTTCGAATAGAGAGAAGGAGCGCGAACTCGCGGTTTTTCATGCGGAACTGAAATATTCACACTTTCTCAGGCGCGTTACCGTTATCGGGGATCAGTTTGCGGCGTCGTTGCTGCGTTGGCGAACGATTGATCGCGCGTGGCGCATAGCGTGCCGCGCGCGTCTTTCGCGTGAATATCGTTGTTGAACTGGATCGCGCGCGAGCGATGAGGAGGGATTACCCATTTGCTGCGGAAGCGTGCAGTCGTCGGAACGGCGCGCGGGCCAAGTTTTAGATTACCGCAACTGGCGTGGCGCTCACGGTTTCGGCCGAATTCGATCGATGCAGCCGTGCGCGCGCGCGCGATTTCGTTACATCGCAATTAAGTTCAAGGTCGCCGATACTTCCGCGCGAAGGCCGCGTTTAATGCATCGACGTGAACCTGGCAAACAGCTTAATAGAAAAAGAAAAATTCTCAATACGGTTCGATTGTACTTTGTTTGTGTCTGTATGTACGTACCACCTTTGTTTCGTTTGTACTTTAGAAAATAGAAAGATAGGGGAAGGGGGAAAAATAGCCAGCAAGCAAATATAAGATATCACGAAATAATGGCCGACGCCATTCGAAAGAGAATCGTTTGTACTCGTTTGTTCCTCCCTTCAATGGTACCGGCGGAAGTACGGAATCTTCGAGAAACGTCCAAGAAGTATTTTCGCCAATTTTTGAGATATCGCAATACGGCCAATGCCATTCGAAAGAGAATCGCCAAACGTACAAGCGATTCTCTTTCAAATGACGTTGGCCGTTTTGCAATATCTCAAAAATTGGCGAAAGTATCTCTTGGACGTTTTTTAAAGATTCTATACTTCCGGTTTCTCTGAGATACAAACGACTTGAAGGGAGGTACGAACGATTCTCTTTCGAATGGGGTTGGCCGTTTTGCGATATCTCAAAAATTGGCGAAAGTATCTCTTGAACATTTTTCAAAGATTCTGTACTTCCGATTTCTTTGAGGTACAAACGGATATAAACGATTCTCTATCGAATGGCGTTGGCCGTTTTGCGATATCTCAAAAATTGACGAAAATACTTCTTGGACGTTTTTTGAAGATTCTGTACTTCCGGTTCCTTTGAGGTATGTACGATTTGAAGGGAGGCACAACGGGGGCACAAACGATTCCGTTTCGAGTGGCGTTGGCCGTTTTGCGATATCTTATACTTGCTTGCTGGCTATTTTTCTCCCTCCCCTTATCTTTTTATCCTTCGAGGTACAAACGAAACAAAAAGTGGTACAAACAAAGTACAATCGAACCGTATTGCGAAATTTTTTTTTTTTTTTTTTTTTTTTTTCAAGTTGCTTGCCAGGTTCATATCGGTGTTTAATACCGCGGAGAATCCGTCGGAAAGAAAATTTATCACGTGAGTGTGTGCGAATGTATATGTGCGCGCGCGCGTGTGTATGTGTGTGATGTTAAGTAACCAATAAAGTTTATGCTGTTTTAATATACAGAGTGTATAAAAAGTACCGGGCGGACGGCGAAATATCTCGGAAACTAAGCATTTTAGAAAAAAAAAAATGTATCAGACAAAAGTTATATAATTTCAAGGGGAACGTGAAACAATTATATCATTTTGATTACAGATAGCGCCATTTTCGAGATATTCACTGAACATCATTTTTTTTCAACGGAAATCTCCATTTTTTATTACATTTTTTTCGATCAATTAATTTGAACAACTTTTGTCTGAAATGTTTTTTTATTTACCTAATATTTTTTGAGATACTTAAGTAACTTTTAACTTTATTATTTAACTTACGACATCTCGCTTTGTTGGAAGGAAAAATAATACTAGACTTTTTTACTTTATTTGGTCTCAAAAATATATTGTTACAATAACATCTTGACTTATGTTAATTTGACGATTTTTAAATTTCCAAAGATTGACGGTTAGTAAGATATCCTAAAATTAAATATTGGAAAAGTTATCAAGTTTTCCTTAAATATTTCAAGAAATATCAGGCTAAATAAAAAAATGTTTCAGACAAAAGTTGTCCAAACTAATTAGTAGAAAAAGGAGATATAATTAAAAATTGGGATTTCCATTTAAGAAAATAATAATAATCAGTGAACATGTCAAAAGTGACACCATTTATAAACAAAATGATATAGTTGTTTCATGTCCCTCTTGAAGCCATGCAACTTTTATCTGACCCATTTTGCTTTAAAATGCTTAGCTTTCGAGATATTTCGCTGTCCCGGTACTTTTTATACACCCTATATGCTTTAATACACGCGAAATTTTAAATAATTAATCTTCGTAAGTGTTATACACTTAAATTACCAGTAAATTAAAGTAAAAATATATTTGCAGACAGGACAAGGAGAAGAACGATTCTCTTTTGTTTTTCTTCTTAACAGAATCAACGCCAGTCCTTTTTAATTTCATTGATATTATCGGTTAAAAAAATGAGGCCAAAACCAGAGAAAGAGAAGGATAAAAGGCCCCAGCAAATTCTTGGTTAAACAAGCTTTTGTTTAAGCATACATAAGCACACACTCTTAACCGATGATGTGCGCACCTGCGGTTTGACCAAACCTCAAAACGGCTCAAACTTTGTTGGTTATCTAATATACAGGGTGTCTCAGACCACTTCGTTAATTTTTTGTGGAGACAGAGAGAGAGAGAGAGAGAGAGAGAGAGAGAGAGAGAGAGTGGGTCGAAGCGAATAGAAAAATCCTCTAGTCTTCTGCGAAATTCGCGATAGTTATCGAGTTATTAATTATAGAAATCTGAGGAGGAGTGATGCGCCGATAACAGTTGCTAGATCAATTGAGCCGCGCTATAACCCGAGTAGCTGTGATGCTTCCTTAATCATTCATCGCGACGCGCGCTCGCTCGTCAGATTTCTACAATTAATTAACTCGATAATTATTGCGAATATCGCGAAACAGTTTGGGACTTTAACTCGCTCTACATCCCTACGAGCTCTGGTACCATTGTTCCATTGTATACTCTGTATATGTACACGCACACTTATATGTGCGCGCGCGTTATCCGCTGCAACTGCGGCGTATTATTCGCCGTAGTGCGAATGAGGCGGAGTCCTCGCCACGAAAACAATACTCGGGGAAAATCCACGCGGAAAATTTCTGATGCAATTTACAGGGCGTAACCAAGATCCGCTGACGATTTAAGCGACGTGTAGCTTCTTCAGTCATTTACAATCGGCGAAGTTCGCGCCGGCGTGTCTCACCGCTTCGACGACACGTTTCGATTTTTCGGACATTATCTCTCTCCGATTTCACGGCGGGAAATAACGAAGGAGGATACTCTCTCTCCGCATTGCGTCAGCGAAGCGAGTAATGAAGGCTCTCTCATGCCAACGATGTTGCGAAGAACCCCCTCCCCCCCCGCCGCCACCCTTCCATCACTCTCGTGTCACGATATCGCGAGTTTCTTCGTACATATATTATTCCGAGCGCATATTTCAATTCATCGATCCGATCGTTTTACTCTGAAGGAAAAAAATTAGGAAAAAAAGCCGTCGCAAACGCGATGAAAAAGTCAGCCAGTTCATTAATTCACCGACAGTCGGCGCCGCGAGCGTTCGATGACGACGAATAATTCGCACGCTTACGCGAGGGAGAGAAAGAGAGAAGAAAATAAAAAGATCTCGGCTCTCCGACGGTGTGTAGCGTTTGTCATTAATCCTTTAGCTGTTAGTGACGGAAATATCCGCGGAAAGAAAAGTGTACGCCATCTTGAATCGTTACTTTCCGTCAGCCTTCACGTCATTCTCCGACTCCGTATCCGCAATCTCGCAATTTTTCTTCTCGCAATTCTGTTCTCTTGCCGCGAATATCTCCGCCATCGACAGCCAAGGGGCTGTCCAAATTAAAGCTCGGCATTTAATGGTCGTCCTCTGCGTGCCGATCGTGTCCCCGACAGCGACGCGACGCGTAGTGAGGCGTCGTTTACAATGGCAGCAGGAGTAGATTAGGGCTGTAAGAAGGACGTCGAAGTAAACTGGTTTTTTCCCAGGAACATAGGGCGCAGACTAAAGGCTCATCTACAATGGCTGCAAGAATAAGGTTGGAAGCGTAAGCAGTAAGAAATGGACCAACCATAATCGATTATTCTTATAATAATACCGAAATAGTTGAATTCCATTTCCCACGGTTTGCTCCCTTATTCTCCAGCCAATGAAAGTTCGGCAGCGACGCATAAATGTGCGCGTCGACGCTGATTGGCTTGTTGTAATATTTACTGCACGACCCATTGTGGACATTGAAGGCGTAAGAAGACCTTGTTTCTACAGCCTAAGGTTCATATTCTGAACTCTCTTTTATCTCTAAAAGTGGTTTATAAGCCTCCTGATTGGCTGTAAGCCACATTTAGAGACATTTAGTGATGAAAGAGAATTCAGAATATGAGCCTATGTCTAAAAACCATTCTCTTCATCTACTAGTCTTGCTGTCATTGTGGGCCACGCTTAAGACTGACAAGTAACACTACCCAAGTGCCATTCTTCTTGAGCGCCGATCTTCTTGAAACTTTGCACATACGTAGTACATCGAAAAATGCCAGACACGTATTTTTTTATGAGCTTTTACGATATTACTCTATTATAATTTCATTGTCTGAATGTTTCTGAGGTCGCTAATTACGATTTTGACCTTGGTTTTACGAGAATTCATAATGGCAGATTCAGAATGGCCAAAATGGCCAGAAATTTCAAAAATTTTTCCCCTTGCCTTCAGTGGCTGGATAAGCCACTATATCTTGCCTTCGATGGTTTTTTAATGGCACTTTTAAGTTAGAATATCTCAAAATTCTGACGTGATAGAGTGATTCTACGGCAGATTCGGAATCAAAAAATCTACGAAAAATGATAGATTTTGTTCAAATATTAAAATCTTGTTGAACAGTGATATTTAGAAACATTACAAAAATCTCATAAAACCTGTCTTCAGCAGGTTGAATTTCTTAAAATTTCGTTAACTTGATTCGTTTGTTTCCGTCATTTGAAATTTTGTAAAACAACTATTAACATTGTAAACAGTGACCTCGAAAACCACCACAAAAATTGTCTTTGAAATTAATTACGAAAAAGAAATGGAATTTCCGCCATTTTGGATGCGCCATATTGAATTTGCCATTTTTCATCCGCCATCTCTAGATTGATATAACTTGTGCCAAAATCGTAATCACGAGTCTAAAAAAACTTCTTCGAGACTGACTTTGAATGAGAATTTCTGAAACTCCTGCCATTTTGAATCTGCCATTCTGGATCTCGTAAAACCAATGTCAAAATCGTAATTAGCGACCTCAGAAACATTCAGACAATGAAATTATAATAGAGTGATATAAAAGCTAATAAGAGAATGACGCTCAGGAGTAGCAGCGTTAGTTACCACTTTTTTTTTTTTTTCTTTTGTGTCCCAGGAGGAATCCATTATGGATATCCCCGGACCCTGGGAGGATCCGGGGGTTATGTGGGACTCTCACCCACTAAACCTCCTGAGGGACTTGTCTGTCAGCTGGGCTTAGGGAGCAGGGGGTCCGGAATGACACCACCACTGCTTCGTTCCCCCCCCCCCCCCCCGCGCCACCGTTAGTTACCACTGTGCTATAGAGTGTTAAATTTTCGCAGGCATTTTCTAATCTTGAAATGCCTTGTTAGCCGAAATAAAAAAAAAAAGACACGTGTCTAATGTTTCTCGATGTACCACACGTGTGTGCAAAGTCTGCAAGAAGATCGGCGAATAGCGTACAGTGTTACTTGCGCGAGCGGCGCGGCGTAAACATCGATCGGTCACTCGACGGAAATCTCGACGCGGAATTGTCCATGCCACGTAACACACCGAATAGAATCTGATTTCGATCACCCGATGCGCTCGCTCCCGCTCGCGGCTCCCTCGGCCACGGAAACGTCGTAAGCGGCATAGCGGGGGAGGCCGCTCGGCGGCGGTAGAGGCGGAGTTATTTTCCGCGCGCCGCCTTTGTCGGGGAATATTCCCGCGGAGGAATTCACGGAGAGTGCTCTGTCGATACGCGACGTCGATAGTCTTGTCCGATGCGTCGTCGTCGTCGTCGTCGTCTTCGTCGCTCGTGCCGCGCCATTGCCGCAACATTGAGGCGATCGACGCGATCGCAAATTAAGTACGAGAGCGCGCACGCGCGCCCAATCAACGGCAGCGATAACGCAAGTCGCAGGATCGATCGCGACTCTTGCGAAACTGGAATCGATAATCAGACGCTGCTCTTATCGTTTATTTTCTCTTCGCCGATAATTGGCTAAACTTTGAGGAGTTGTGTGTATGTTGCGCGCGCATGAGAGCGGTGCTTTTCCCGGGCGCATGGATTTATCGCGCGACACCCAGCCGAGCGGATCCTGCTAATTAATCGCAGGCTGGCTGATAGGGGACGATAAATAATCCGCGGGGAACTGCCCGGGCATCGAGATTACCGCCGTCTCGGAGGAAAAACGAGTCGCGAGCGTCTTCGTGTCGCGCGTGTCGTGCGGCGCCTCGGGGCGTTTTCTGAGTATCTTCCGGCAGTTTTCCTCCTTTCGAAATGGACAATGGAAGAACGTTATTCAAGCACGAGAAGGAGAATGCCTGTAGCTCGGTCGTGTTCGCTCTTTATTCTTGACTAACGTCGGACGACGTTAGGGAAACATCGATCGCTCGCCATGTCCGGGGATTCGCTCGAGAGGCGAGTCGAGCTGTGTAAACGTTCGGCAGGGCTCGTGCCGATCGGCACTGATGCTCTTCGATATCGCAAAGTGTGAATCGATTATGCAGTATGTATGTGTACGTGTGTATGCGTGAAGCAGCAATTCGCAGCAGCGAGACGCGGCTTCGTTCTCGATGCGTTCTTCCTCGGGGAGAAATTCGTCCGGACGAGAGTCGTCTTCGCGCACACTAAAAGCGGAGAGAGATGTTATAATCGATAATTTTAGCGTCCGTCGCGCGAGACTCGCGACTGACACACACACACACACACACACACAAGCGCATCGGTGCTCCATCACGTACCGGTAAATTTAGATTCGCTTGTAATTGGCGCCTTGACTCTCGCCTGAACCTCACGCCCGATTGTCATATCCGTGAAATCACGTCGATCGCGCGCGACGTGTTCAATTTTCCCAGGACAATGTCTGCGCATGTTGAATCGTGAATTAATGCCGCTGGCGCTTTTATCCACGGTATTGTGAGCGTCGTTGGGTATCCTGCTCGCTTTTTTATTCTCGCTCGGCGATTCGCGACGATCACAGTTTCCGCGGAGGGCACAATAGGCGGGGGGGGAGAGGGTTCGTTTTATACGAAAGGCTGGAGAGGCTTGCTCCGAAATCGGTTCCGGAAACTTTTCAGTTACAAGATTCGTAGGCCTTAAACTAACTTGGACTAAGTTAACTTAAACCAACTAAACGTTTCGTAATTCATCAGCTGATCACGCTTGGACGCACACAGACGTGTTTCTGTTTACAAACTTGGTCTTAGCTATTAATTTTGTAATGTCAGATAGAGGAGAGTGCACAGATTTTTATTATTTATCACCTGGATAATTAATCAGTTGATCAATTACATAGTATGTAAATTTAAGGTCCACCTTGTAATTAAAACCAAAGTTTCTGAAACCGATTTGAGGACAGACCTTTAGTTTACGTTCCGTAATTGGTCGACTCATCACGCTTGAACATTCACATATACTACTTCTGTTTATAAATTTGATCATAGCTGTTAATTTTTTTATAATTAATTAGATAGAGGGATGAATATATTTTAATACCTATTATCTTGATAATTGATTAGCTGATCAACGGAGCGTATCTCAATTTAAGGCCTACTGAATTCTTGCAACTAGAAACAAAGTTTCAGAAACCGATTTGAGAACAGACCTTTGATTTTTAGATTGCGTTCCGTAATTGGTCAGCTGATCACGCTTGGACGTTCACAGGCGTGTGTATGTTAGAAAGCAAAGCGGTTTTGAAAACGGTTCTTTTCTAGTGACATTGGGAATTCGTATAATTGTGAATTTGAGAATCACTGTTTGACCAAACTGCGTCGTAAACCAAAAAATATCGCAGATCTCTCTGACCTCAATCAATGCGTTGGGGTTAGAGGGACTTGCGATCTTTTGCGTAAGTCCTTGAGCAGTAATTCTCAAATTTCACAATTAGACTAGTTACTAACGTTTGTAAAAAAAAAAAAAAACTGTCGAAACTGTTCTGCTTTCCAATGTACTATTTCTATTTACAAACTTGATCGTAGTTATTAATTTTGTAATATTAAATAGAGGAATAAGTAGATTTTTATTGCTTATTTCCTGGATGATTAATCAGCTGATGAATTATGTAGCATATCTCAGTTTAAAACCCATCAACCTTGCAACTATTATACTATAAGAAGCAATTTCCAAAACCGATTTGTGGGGAGCCTTGAGGCCTTTAAATGCGTTCCGCAATTGATCAGCTGATCACGCTTAGACACGTTCACAGGCGTGTACTACTATTCGCAAACTTTTAGCTACTGTTTTGGTCATATTAGAGAATCGGATATATTTTTTATTGCTTATCTTGATAATTAATGAACCGATCAATTACGGAGCGTATCTCAATTTAAGGCCTGTCAATCTTGTAACTAAAACCAAAGTTTCCGAAACCGATTTGGCAATAGGCCTTTAGATGCGTTCCGTAATTGGTCAGCTGATCACGTTGGACGTTCATAGGTGTGTACTATTTCTGTTTACGAACTTGATCTTAGCTATTAATTTTGTAATATTAGATAGAGGAATGAATGGTTAGAAGAAAAAGAAGAAAAAAAAGAAGATAGGGGAATGGATAGATTTTTATTGCTTTCTGGATTTCCTGGATGATTAATCAGCTGATCAATTATGCAGCATATCCCAGTTTAAAGCCCATTAACCTTGCAACTGGAAGCAGTTTCGGGACAGGCCTGCGACAGGATGTGTTCCGTAATTGATCAGTTGATCACACTTAGACATCCACAGGTGTGTACCACTATTCACAAACTTTTAGCTACTGTTTTGGTGATATTAGAGAATTGGATATATATATTTTTATTGCTTATCTTGATAATTGATGAGCCGATCAATCACGGAGCGTATCTCAGTTCAAGGCCTACTTACTAACCTTGTAACTAGAAGCAAAGTTTCCAAAACCGATTTCGGAGGAGGTTTGAGATCTCGCGTTGACACGTCAACTGCCATGCCATGATATTATCGCATCCCGCTAAGCTATGCTAAGCTAGAACCAACCGTGTACATGAAGGGACGTTGATGTGATCGAATTTCTTGTTTCTCGACGACTAAGCGGAAACTCGTTTACAGAGACAGAAGGTCCCTTCATTAGAAAGTCTTCGCTTCAGTCGGCCGCTCTCGGTTATCTCGAGCGAGTTTTAATGCGGTCGAGTGTCCCAACGAATGTTTTCGTTCGCGATAACAGAGATATCGCGTCTCGTCACTGAGACTTTTTGCTCGGTTGGTCCCCCCGTTCGCTTACACAAACTGAGATATCTTTTCCGCGCATAACAAGTAAAATATCGGCGTAGCCGATAGGAGAGCCGATGAAGCGCGAGCTGACGACGAGTATACGCGCGTCGCGAATCGCATTTATTCAGCGCAGATTCGCACCTCGACTCGCACCTGAGTCGCGAGCGCTGAAACGATGAGCGTCGTGTTGTGTGCAAGGCAGTCAACGTGCTCACACGCGTGCTGAAGTGACCGAAGACAGCTCTCGCGGAAACTGCTCGAGGAAAGTCGCGCGAGGATCCCTTGGATCATCAAACTCATCAACTCTCGCGAGAACCTGCAGCCTCGTGGTGATTAGGCCGACGAGCAGGAAGAGGGTCAGGATATTGAAGAAGAGGATGAATCGCGTCGTCAGGAACGTCCGTCGTCCCTGCGTCATCAGGCCGCGGTGATTGTTGTACTCGCGTATCCAGTTCTGCACCATGACCATGGTGTTCGGGTCCAACGTTTTGGGGCTCGGGATGGTCTGCCAGTGAAATCGACGGAAGGTATTAACGAGACCGTCGCTCGCGGTCGCGTGCAGCTCGTACGGTTGCCAGATTTTTGCAAGTCGATTGTAGGGGAGGTTGGCCGAGAATGCTTTTTTGCTGAGCGAAAGGAAAGGAGGTCGTGGACGTGCGTCTGTCGTCTTTCCGAACGTCAGTTTTTAACTGCATATATTGTACATTTTATACATACAGGGTGTCCTCAGCGTAACGGTCCGCAAGGCCGGTTTTAGACATTTCCGATTTAGGAATTCCGGTTTAGGGAAAAGGTTGCAAGGTGAATTTTTACTTAGCGCAGACTTGCAATAACAAAAGGTAAAAAATATTGTTCTTTTTTCTTTTCTTCTTTTTTATAAAAAATCCGAGATCACCTTGCATTTCTTGGACGGTACTGTGCACTTTCTTTATGTAACATTTTAGAAGACTCGAAATTCAACGCGCATTATCATAAATATCCGTACATCATGTAAAGGAAGAATATATGATATTGTTTAAAAAATTCAAGATGATTTCTGTATGAGAGAAAAACATTTTTTTTCCTTATGTTATGGCAAGTTGTAGCTTACATGAAGCAGTTGAAAATTCATCTTGTAATTTTCCCTTCAAACCGTGTGAAAAATCGTATCTAAAAAAATCGCACCGTTACGCTGAAAACACCCTGTATATTTTACACGTATACAAAGTGTCCGGGATCTTTTGGAAACGAAAGAAAGTCGAGTATCATTTTGCAAAAATCGCAACAGTTATTAAGTTATTAACGATTGAAAATGACCACATCTAGAGGCTCTTTTAATTGACAACTTGAACATTTGCATACTTATTTGCAAACTGGTAAAGGATTTTTTCGTTCAGAATGACCTGATCTGACAGGTTCAAGATTCAGGGTTCAGAGTTTTATGTACTTATATCTATCGCTATAGATACACAATAGCCGTCATACAATTGTAGTAGATTAGGTCATTCTGAACAAAAAAGTTCTTTACCATTTTGCAAGTAAGTATAACTTGATAACCACTACGATATTTGCAAAATGGTACTTGACTTTTCTTCTCAGTTTGACCGGATTGATCTTCACAATTTTTCACTTCCGAAAGAAGTGTACTTCTGTACACCCTGTACATTATCGACAAAGGTAAAAACGTCACCAAGTGACAGTGACAAGTCGCTGTGACAGCGCATTCGACAAGCAAGAGAAGGAGGAAGGTCCTCCGACACTGTAAGGAAAGACAAATAGCATGCTTGGCAGGACATGAAAATTTTGGCTAGAAACATGGACAACCTTCCCCTCCCCCCAGAGGGGGGCATCTGGCAAGCCTACGCGCTCTGCAAGCAACGGTACGCGCCACGTTACTGACAAAGTCGCATGCCAAGGCCACGGAATTCAGCGGCGCCCTGCATAGCGGGCAAGGCGGCGGCGCAGGTGTGATCCTGACGTCGCAGTAACTCGCCAGGCAATCCGCGCACAGCAAGTGACCGCAAGGCGCTTTCACGCCGATCTTCGGCACCCCGAGGCAGATCGGGCAGACCTCGCCGTCGTATGGGACTCTCGGGCCGCCCTTGCCGCCGTGGCTGTCGACGGCAGAAAGAGGCGGACTTTCTCGAAATCGCGCTGAAGACTTGAGGCGAGGGGAGAATATCGAGGAAGAGCCGGCCTTCGTCCTGGACATCTCCAGCGAGTGCGCTCGAGTGCCTTTCTAGCGAAGTTGAATTCCACGTGCGTGAGCGTGACGTTTTCAAATGTCGAATCCGAAAGGCGCATCTGACGGTTCGCTGGGTGTCCAGTAGACACGTCTGTTCTGCGACTCTCAACGACAACGGTGTTGCTGTCGTTATTTTATTTTACCTGTCGTTATTTTTATGCTGTCGTTATCTTATCAGGTCGTCCTTGTACATTGCCTACGTTTTGCGTAGCTTCCCAGTCATATGTTATATGCAGGCCAACACAGCGCTGTGACAGCAACGACACAAAGTCGTGCAAAGGCGCAGAATAGATCCTCGGCAACGGAAATCGCACCTGAACTCTTTCGCTTCACCGTTCAGATGATCGCTCGCGTCGTCGTCGCCGTCGCCGTCGCCGTCGCCGTCGTCCGGGACGTCCCGACTCCCACGCGAGCTCGACCTCGCGCCGGGCGAGTTTCTCTTCTTGAACAACAGGATGTAAATGCTGAGTCCCAGCGCGAGCAGCGCGACCCGAAGAGCGTATCCTTCCCATCCCGCGGCTGCGAGCGCTACGAAGGCGGAGGTCCTCGCTCGGTATGGCTCGCTGAGGTTCATCTCTCGTCGTCCCCTCTCGTCGTCTCCTCGGCTCGCTATCGATCCGCGCCACTGCCGATCGCGATCCTCCTCCGTGTTCGCTCTACTGCTGGAGCATCATCGCGCAGGCTTCGTCAGGAGGATTTTTCAGAATCGACGAGAGGTCGCCGCCGCGGCCGATCGATGGCGGATCGACGTGCGGGACGGTGACACTTGACAGGCGATGGCGATGGCGATGCTCGACTGTCGAACGAGAGTGAAATTCGCCAGCTGAGGCTGGCTACCCGATATCGCACGCGTCGAGTGACAGAGGGAGGGAGGGGGGGGAGGGTGACAGTCGCATCGGCACGCAACGCGCGCGCTCTCGTTCGCGGACGTAACCAATTGGCGAAATCACTCTGGTCTCTGTGTCAGCGGCCCACGCACTTCCTTCTGAGAAAAGGCGACTCGCAGCCTCGCCCACGTGCGAGCGACAAGCGAGGCGAAAAAAGAAAAAAAAAAACATTCCACGCTTGAGACGCGATGAATTGGATTAAACGAGTCGGATGCACGCCACGTCGGCGTGAAACTTTGCACCGCCGACGACGACGACGACTGTGCGCGTTTCCAGTCGCGACGCGACACACAAAAGCTTTTATTCAGAAACACGCTGAAAAGCACCGTACACATAAATCTGCATCTCCGTTTGTCCCCCCTCCTCCCCCCCCCCCTCTTGCTCCCCTTTATCGAATTCTTTTATTCCGCGCCGGTGCCCACCGCTGGATACGCGCGCGTCATTTTCTCTCACACGCACGCGCGTCCGCGTCTCCGTGTTGGTGAATCGGGAGGATGAAACGTTTGTTGTAAATTAACGCACTCGGCCGCGGCGAAGGAGAGAGAGAGCGAGAGAGGAACTGCGATAAAGAGGTCTCTCTCTCTCTCTCTCTCTCTCTTTCTCTCGCGATGACTCAGATCGAGGGAAGAAAAATGGGAAATCTCTGCGTGGAACGACGCAGCCCGACTTGTTATGCGGTCTGATAAGAGCGTGTCCGGCATAACTCGAAAACAATTTACCGTAATGACTTAGGAAGAAGATAACGAATGAATGAATTTGAGAACATTTTCTCCCAGCTGCCTCCAAGCGACCGATATTAATTTGGTGGTTATATTAACCCTTTGCACTCGGATGTCCCCTCTGAGGGGATTCACAGTGGTGTCTCAACACTTCTCTAATGCCAACACTTGAAGAAAGCGATACTTGGTTTCAAAGCTACACTATTTAATATGACGCGATTCCTGTTTGCACATTTTCCTAAAAAGGTGCCGCCGAGGGTTGCTGGTAGGCAACTCGCGAGATGGCTCCGAGTGCAAAGGGTTAAGTTTGATGATGAGTGGGTTGCCTCTCTGGAGATGTCTTTTTTCCACCGTAGAATTCACTTAGAGAAATGGAAAAGGTACACACACACACACACACCCACCGCTTGATTAGAAGTGGAATGCTTCATTGTTGACAACTTGTCCAGAGTCGCCTTTGTTTTCAATAATTGCCTGGTGTCTCCGATCGCTTTTCCGTGTGAATTTTATAGCGTATTCTCGAGCTGAAAGTCCCCAGAGATCGATTGAATTCGTCGAGCCGACTTCTCCTGAGCTTTCAAATTTTCCTTCCATCCACACGACGCTTGACCTTCACCAGCGTCCAGACGTTATCGATGAGGTTTACATCCGGTGTCTGGTGGCGTAGGTCAGCGTCGCTTTCTCACTCCCATGCGATGAAAAAACAACTTGAATGTTTGGCTCGTCCTCTGGTAGTAACCATTTTCCGTTTTTCCTTTCAGGCCACTTCTGGGGGCCAGATGCTGATAGAGTCCTCTCATAAGTTCTGATCATTTTGGCAACGTTCAAGTTGTCCGCGAAGATATGTATGCAAAGTGCCAAATCCTTGCTTAGAAGAGCAGCTTCAAACGTGTATCTTTCTTCTCGATTCTCTCGCGATTCACTCGCGTCACTTACGTACACCTTGCACCTTCTTCGTGTATCCAGCAGCCGCTCGGCATGACGTTCTCGGTCACGTACGAAGAAACGCGGCTTCAAATTTCGCGATCATGCGTGGCGAAGAATCCCTCTACCAACTCCCATTGGAATCTTTAACGTTCCCACGTAAGAGTTTCGCCGAACACATTCTTATGAAACAACACTGCAGGCCCGCCGAATCGTGTTCACCCTGCCTTGCGGACTGTCTTGCGAATCTCCATCACCCTCAACTGAGAATATTACCCTTGAGATATCTGGATTTGCTTCCAGCTACAGCAGCACTATCAGCTTCAGCAGCAGATACTCTGGCAGAAGTACGAAGCACAGGGACGACAATTGCAAGAGCAGCAAATGCAGGAGCAGCTGAAGGTGAGTCCAATCGTACACGTGCTCGTTCGTGCTCACTTCGCTGCGAATTCTGTTTCTCCCGCCTGTCGACCTTGTCGAAAGCACGAAGTTCCGTCGACTCTCGCGGAAACGCGAAATTTAATCTGTTGACTGATGAGCGCCCACGGTGAACGCTGCAACGTATCGTCGCAACGTGTCTAATTAATTTAAAACGTGTAAAACGCAACCAAGTGCGGCTGAAGAATTAAACGCGCGATCGATAGGGAGCCGATGAAACGAGCTGACGAGAACTACGCGAGTTGCACTTACTTATCGGGCATTTCTGACGATTCGAACTCGAGTGCAATTTGTACCTTGAAATTCCTCCGAATCATGCTCGAGATTAATTTCCTATTGAGAAGGACTTCGTGTGGCAAGGTCAATCCCGCTGCGATAGGTCAACGACCGCGCCCGCCCGGCGATTCCCCCAAACGAATTTGAGGATATTCTCACCCAGCTGCCTCCAAGCGGCTGAAATTATTTGCGGTTTCGGGGGGTTATTAATTTTGATGATGGCTGACGATGAATGGATAAGTCTTTTTCTTCGGCCGTAGAATCCACTTATTGCCGGGGGAGATGGGAAGAGGTTGTGGCAAGTGCTGGAGAATATCTTGATTGAAATAATGTAGACTTTACGCTAGACATTTATTATTATTGGAAACGCTTGACATCTTTATTTTATAATATTTTTCAATTTATTTTATTTTTCGTTTATTACGGAAACGGTAGGCTAGGCATTTACTGAAACCCGTCATTTTGATAAATTAAAATACAGTATTTCGGTAGTAGCATTAATTAATTTTATTTTGTATCGCTACATTTTTATTAACAGAGATTGGTAATATATTATTTACATATAAATTCTGTTTTGACTATACATTCATAGAGTTCGCTAAAATCTGCATCAGATTCGACATCTGATGGTCTTTCACTTATACCGGTCAATTTTTGTAGAGATTCAACAATTTTCTGAGATCTGTTTATAATAGCCCTACTCTGAAGGAAAATAATATGTCAGGAAGTGCTTTTTCACGAATAGTTTTTAAACAAGTATCTTTGGAAATTCAAACTTTTGTACCGAAAATAAAAATAGAATTCCACAATTGTACGACGACACAACTACCTTCTTACGCCAAAAACTACTTTGAGCTAATCACCAATGATAATTTCTGTTCTATTACTGCATACAGCGAGAAAGAAAAGGCGATAAACTAGAAACATGCGAAAACATTTTCTTACCGTATCGCAAGCAACAAATTACACGGCACATTATTTCATTTCTCAACAGACAAAATACGGTTTTCGTTTTTCGTTCTCTTTGTATCTTCCTCTATAGTATCAAATTACTGCACGTTTTATCGGTTATAATCGGTTTTATGGTTTTATCGGTTACAATTTAATAAATATAGACGTTCCGGACGCATAACGCAAAATTTGTTAGTCCGTCAATTTGACGAATGTCCGCATGAATAGGTTAGGTTATATTATACAAGGTGCACTCCGATTAACGTCGTAGAAAATGGTCGGATGAAAAAATATTTTTGCCAAAAGTTGTTTGAAGGAGAACATAAGACAATTATATTATTTTGTTTACAAATGGCGCTACTTTCGAGATATTCAGTGATTATCACTTTTCTCAAATGGAAACCACAATTTTTTATTATTAATTTTTATTATATCATCTTTTTCTATCACTTAATTTGGACAACTTTTGTCTGAAACATTTTTTTATTTTCCTAATATTTTTTTGAGATATTTAAGGAAAACTTGGTAATTTTTCCAATATTTAGATATCTTAGTAACTATTTATGAGAAAAAAAAAGTGGTATTTATTAGACGTTAGATTTTTGCTTTAATTGGTCTCAAGAATATACTGTTAGTGCCAATAGTGCTCCAATTTTTGTTACCTTGTTGACTTTTGAAAATTACAAAATCATTGAATTAAGACACTATTGTAACAGCATATTCTTGAGAACAAATAGAATAAAAAAATTTAATACCCCCCTTCCTCCTCTACTTTTTCTTCCGACAAATAGTTATCGAGATATTGTAAGCTAAATATTGAAAAAAATGTGTCAGATAAAAGTTGTTTAAATTAATTGCTAGGAAAAGATGGTATAATAAAAAATTGGGATTTCCATTTAAGAAAAGTGAATATCTCAGAAGTGACGTCTATAAATAAAATGATATCGCTGTGTCTTATGTTCCCCTTCGAACTAAACAATTTTTGTCTAAAACATTTTTCCATCCGACCACTTTCTGCAATGTTAATCGAGCTGCACAATTAAAATGGGACACCCCAATATACAGTTACGTGAAAATAATAAACCGGCGGATAAATTGAATTGAGATATATATATATATATATATATATATATATATATATATATATTCGTATTATTATATCAATAAAAGTCAATATAATATTTCAAAAAAATAATATTTATTTCTCCTCTATTTTTAAGCGTGAAATCTGAAATCCGTGAAATTGACGGGTTCCGTAAATCTACCGTTAAATAATAAATAATAAACAGTCTATTCTCACATCAGCAGTCCTCAAAATCAACCGAAACATATTTAGACGGCCGGATTCCCGGCGCTTGCTATTGCCTCTCTCGCGTTTCGAGAACTGCAAGGAAAAGGATCAAAGCATCATCCTCTCAACCGGTCCTTCCGCCCGGTGTATCTATCTGTCTAATAACGCTACCTCCTGCCGCTTTCATCCTCGCGCGTAAAGTCGCCTCAGAAGCTCGTCAACGTCTCGCCGGAAGCGCGATCGTCATTCGCGATGTTACTCGCTGTTAGCCGGTTAGTGGCCACAGCAGCGACCGCGCATTACACGCGCATTATCCGCCCGTAATGGAGAATCCTTCTCGCGTTTTACTCGACATCCTCCCGTCCCCGTCGCGCCGCGGTGACGGCCGCAGCGAACGACGACTAGTCGCGAATGTCGTCGTCGTCGTCGTCGTCGTCGTCGTCGTCGTCGTCGTCGTTCTGTTCCACCACCACCACCACCACCACCACCACCACCACCATCATCACCACCGCCGACACGACCGACAATACCGGCCACCGCTGCGGCCATTCGCGTCTCCCTGGCGGTCGAAAGTCCAGCGGAATATTCCTCTCATTGTCGGCGAAGCGCGTAACGTGCGTCACGAATGCGATAATAACAATAACGGTTGATCATGAAAATAAACTGGGCATCGTCGCGCCGTGGAATCCCGCGATTCCCGCCCGAGTACGCTCGGCTTGTTCTCCGCCTCGACAGACACGCGGACTCGCGCACAACCGGAGAGAACACCGAACATCGACGCGGTGACGAGGAAAAATGAGAAGGCCACCCCGGGGGCAGTGACAAATCGCCTGCCCTCGGTCGTAGATTGCTCGTAGACGCCGTTCGTTTCCATCGTGGAAGCCCAATTTTCCTGAAGACGAGGTTTTCGGCTCGAGTCGGGGGGACTCGCACGCGTGAGATTGACCGGAAACGGCGATGAAATTCTACGCACGTGGTTTGGATCGAATCGAAGCAATTCCTGGAGAAGTTTGTGCGAGTCTCACAGCCGAATCCGCAGGAGTCGAAATCGCGCCCTTGTTGAGTATTATCCCTTTATTGCACGTTTTTTTTTTTCTAATGAATATAATCTTGTGAAACTTGTTACTCGGGAGTTTTCAGGGTCGATGAATACAAATTCGAACGTGAGAAATACGAAATTCGAAATGGCGGATCTAATATAGCGGACGAAATTTTCAAAATCAGTCGAATTCCCTTGAAATTTGTGCTATTTAAAGATTTTCGAGGCTGCTAATTACAAATCCGTTATCGAAAATTCGAAACGCTAGAGATATGACGGATATATACGACAAGGTTAGATTGACATCGGTTTGGTTGCCCGGTTCCCTTCAAGTGCAGTCAGCTTGTTTCAGTTCTATAATTATGTTCGCCATATGAGATCCGTCACTTTGAATTTTGTATTTTTCATACCGGATTCATATTCAGCGACTTCGAAAACTCCCGAGTAACAAGTTTCAAGCAAATTCGACTGATTTTGAAAATTCCGTCCGCCATATTGGGGCTGCCATTTTGAATTTTGTATTTTTCACAGCGGATTTGTATTCGGCGACTCCAAAAACCTCTAGATAACAATTTTGAAGTATACGCTATTACTTAAAATTTCATGTAAACGAATTTATTCTCCAAAAACGATAGTTTTGTTTAGTATATATGCTTATGCTTATTAATAACAGATCACAAATCAATATATGCTTATTAATAACAAATCACTTATTTGAAATGAGCTTAAAAGTTGATGTATATACCAGGTCTGTTAATATGAAACCGAAATTTGCCCATAGATGGCCCTAGCTGTCAACGTAGTTACTGTCAAACCGCGTCATTGGCACCATTTCCATTTATTGACATCTGACAAAGATTTTCAACTCACAACAATACAAGTCTCATACAACAGCATAGTTTGTAATAGCGTTAAACATGTCGAATTTTGTGCCTGGAAGCTACGATTTGCGGACAGCATTGATTTTCTGTTACCATTTGAAGAAAACTGCTGCAGAATCGCATCGAATGCTTGTCGAAGCTTACGGTGAGCATGCTCTTGGTAAATCACAGTGCTTTGAGTGGTTTAAAAAATTCAAACGTGGCGGTTTTTACGTGAGAAACGAAGAACGTGAAAGACCACAGAAAAAGTTTGAAGACAGCGAATTGCAAGCATTGTTGGATGAGGATGACGATCAAATGCAACAACAACTCGCGGATCAATTAAATGTGACACGAGAAGCCATCTCCGTACGTTTGAAAGCCATGGGAAAGATCCAGAAGATGGGAAAATGGGTTCCACATGAACTGAATGGAAGACAGCAGAAAAATCGAAAAACCACTTGCGAAATGCTGCTCGCCAGGTACAAAAGAAAGTCATTTCTCCATCGAATTGTGACTGGCGATAAAAAGTCGATATATTTTGAGAATCCTAAGCGTAAAAGATCATGGGTAACTCTAGGCGAACCATCGACATCGACTGCAAGGCCAAATCGCTATGGACGGAAGACAATGCTCTGTGTTTGGTGGGATCAGAAGGGTGTGATCTATTATGAGCTGCTAAAACCTGGCGAAACCGTTAATACTGAACGCTACCGACAACAAATGATCGATTTGAATCAAGCTTTGCGTGAAAAACGACCAGAATATCAAAAAAGGCAACATAAAATGATTTTGCTTCATGATAATGCACCATCACACACACAGCAAAACTGGTGAAGGAAACGATTGAGGCGTTTAGTTGGGAAATACTTTCGCATGCGGCTTATTCACTAGACTTGGCTCCGTCCGATTACTACTTATTTGTATCGATGGGACACGCACTTGCTAAGCAGCGCTTCACTTCTTACGAAAATGTACGAAAATGGCTCGATGACTGGTTTGCCTCAAAAGAAAGAACAGTTTTTTTGGCGTGGCATCCACAAATTGTTAGACAGGTGGGAAAAATGTATAGCTAGCGATGGGCAATACTTCGAATAAAATATTTTTTATCATTTTCATACAATAAACGTGTATTTTCTATACAAAAATTCCGGTTTCATATTTACATACCTGGTATATTAATATTAGAGGAACATTTTAGTAGTCCAACGATACCAAATATCCTAAAGAAATACGTGAAAAATTTAAATTATTGGAAAAACGAGCTTGGGTGATAGGCACTCTGGGAGGACCACTATACAACAAAGAGTTAATCCTTCAACACTTCAACATTAGGATGTTACTTCCCTTATTACTAGGACGAGTGAATTTTCATCCATAACTTTATTAATTCTTTTTTGAGTATATGTGAGCTATAAATATTTGCTAAAAATTTGTAGCAATGTGTAAAACCGTTTTGAGTCATATAAAACTTTTTTAAGGGAAAAATAAGAACCTTTCATTGCAAGAAAAGAAACTTTTATTTGAGCATAAACGGTTTCGAATATCGATGAGGATTATAAATCCTAGCAGGACGCCACTGTGTAATGTGTGCTGCTATCTAGTGGCAACAGTTAAAAAATATCATCGAGTGAATTTTCACACATCCTGGTGTTTAAGGGTTAATATACCAAGGAGGGTGGGGGTCCTCAAAGTCCTCTGTTCAAAAACCTTTCTTAAAATTCGGTAAGATCAAATAATTAAACGAATCGCAAAATCATATTTTTTGAATACGATATAAATATTATATATATATATATATATAATATATATATATATATAACTATAACAAGTCTGTTTTGAGGCAACGCAAGGCGAATGTCAACTTTCTTGTTTACAGAAGTTTATTCTTTCCTTTCCGAGCTCGGACGCAACAACATAGATTTATCAGAAACAGAATTGTTAAGGTTAAGGTTATTAGCGTAAGTTTTACAAATAAGATAAACATTTTGAAATCTTTTATCGATACTTTGACGAAGAGAGAGGCGAAAACGGTTAAATTAATGAAATTTTCTACGATAGGAGGAAAGATATTTATTCATCTTTAAACATATCAAAATTTCCCACGAAGGGAAAAGGCTTGTTCTTACAAAATTGAGAATTCCTCATATACGAACTCCTACGATAGAAGAGGAGAAAGTTCTCCTTTAAAACTAAATTTATTTCATCAAATATAAAATTCCACTAATTTATTTCTATTTTACAGATTCTAAAGTTTTCTTTTTTAAAAATAAAAAACTAGACTCAGGCTAAGACTGAATCAAATTCATCCCCTAAAAGTTCATCCTAGTCTTCAAGAAATTACACTGAGGCTTGACTTGAGAAACTTCTCTTATGAAGCTGAATCCGTCAACGAAAATAAGATTATACTTAAGGATCTTTTTACTCTTCGACGGATGTTTTCAAGACTTGGATATCAGATAAATATTAACAGTTTCTTTAATATTTTTTCTTTAAATAACTATACCTGTTTGTTTAAAAAACTGTTCCCTCTTATAAAGTTTATTGTTCTAACTTAAAGAATTAAAAGAACCAAGTTATCTAAAAAAATGTGACCCAGATAGAATTAATTTTTCAACATCCTCCGAGGCTAATTTCTTCGTGCATCATTATAATTATAACGTCAAAATTGATCGTTAACAGTGTTCGAGTCACACGTTAAGCAAGCCGAAGTCCATCATTTGAGTCCACAACTGACACACCAAACGATTGAATAACTCCCAAAAAACCGATGGAGCCATGCGAGGGTCGCCCCGGCTCAACGGTAAACAACGTTGTTCGAAGATCCTTGGAATATTAAAGGCGAACCGAAATGCCCGCGCGAGTGCAAAATGCGCGCGCCATTGTCGCGGGGATATTTGGACAAATTCAGCGGCAATGCTCCGTTAACGCGAATGTGCAGCATATAGCACGGAAATGGTTTGACACGATAACGCGATCTTTCACGCTGCTTCGCAAGTGTTGTGTATCGAGTCTTGTGAATTTGCACGCGCGCTTCGTTCACCGGTGCGAGCGATCGCTCGATCTTTTTCCGCTTTGCAACGCGTGCGCGTCCGTGACACGCTCGTTATGCATAATTATGCATGGATTCGTCAGCGTATCGTGTAATCTTCTCGCACGCGCGTCGACGTCGTGGATATACGTCGTGGAAAATAGCACGAAAATAGCCGCAAAGCGTGCGATGTAAATCGAAGCAGCATGCCCGGCGGCCGGGTCGAAATGTCGACCTCGCCACGCGAATCCATGTGTACTCATCCATCGTGCCAATCATTTCCTTACGTTCTATATTATATTTACGCCTTGATCGCCGTCGGGAAAAATGCTGCGTGTAAGATAAAAAATTCGCATCGCTTTCAATCCGAACGAGCGTAATGTTAACGATATATAGAGTTTGCTCTTTTTATAACGGAAAGCGGGGCTCATTATATGTTGAAGCCTAGAAAAAAAACACCCGTGGCACTTGTTGGCTAAATGATTTCCTAGTGATTGTATTTCAAATGAGCTTCAAATAAAATATTAGCATCACTTTGGATGCAAGTGGACAATTTGAAGAAACGTAATGTTAGTGATATATAGAGTTTGGGTTTTTAATAACGAAAAGTGGGGCTCATTGTATGTTGTAGCCTGAGAAAAACGCGCGCGTGTTCCTTTTGACCAAATGATATTTCGCAATGATTGAGTTTCGAATAAGACATTAATATTATTTTCAACTGGAGCGAGGAATTTAAAGAAACGTAATATTAGCATTATATAGAGTTTGATTTTTTAATAACGAAAAGCGCGGGGGTCTCTGTATGATGAAGCCTGAAAAAAAAGGTGCGCGGTTCTTATCGGCCAAGTGATTTCCCAGTGATTAAGTGTCAAGCGAGCTACATAACAAATTTAGCATCACTTTCAATCCAAGTGGGGAATTTAAGAAACGTAATATTAGCGATATATAAAATTTGGTTTTTGTTTTAATAACAAAAAGCAGGACTCATTGTATGTTGAAACCTGAGAAAAAATGCGCGCGTTCCTTTTGACCAAATAATTTCACAGTGATTAAGTTTCGAATAAAAAATTAGCATCATTTTCAACTGGAGTGAGCGAGGAATTTAAAGAAACGTAATATTAGCATTATATAGAGTTTGGCTTTTTAATAATGAAAAGCGGGGGTCTCTGTATGATGAAGCCTGAAAAAAAATGTGCGCGGTTCTTATCGGCCAAATGATTTCCCAGTGATTAAGCGTCTCTCTCTCTCTCTCTCTCTCTCTCAAGCGAGCTCCAAAAGAATTTACTATCATTTTCAATCCAAGTAGGGAATTTAAAGAAACATAATATTAGCGACATATAGAGTTTGGTCTTTTAATAAAAAGCGGGGTAAATATATAGAAAAGGGTACACTTCACCGATTTTTTTCATTTTGAAATATGTTATGAAGGATGAAATTCTGAGTGACCTTTCCTAATACAATTATATGAGGGTCGCTTATAGTTTCTGAGATATTTGACTTTAAAGTTTCATAATCGTACGTTGAAGTATATTTGAAGTAGAGGTAAATATATAGAAAGGGCTACACCTTACCGGTTTTCTTCATTTTGAAATATGTTATAAAGAATGAAATTCTGAATGACTTCCTGATACAACTATATGGAGGTTGCTTATAGTTTCCGAGATATTTGATTTTAAGGTTTTGGAATTTTGATTATTCTGGAATTAAATTCCAGATATCAATAGCTGACGTTATTTACAGTACAATCCAAACAGTTAATCCAAACGTAGTGTATACATAGAAATGTAGGAAACAGTACATATAAGCGGCAGAGGCTCTGCATTTCCCCCGCACCCCCTCCCCAAAAAAATCCTAACCCAACCTAACCTATTGCACCTTTATATATTGTTGGGCGATGTTGAGAAAGATCTCCCTAAAAGCCACAACATCTACATGTAATTATATGCAGATATTATAATAAGTTAAGTTGAGCCAGGTGATATATCTTAAGAGAACATTTTTCAACAATGTCCAAACATATATAAAGATGCAATAAGTTAGGTTAGGTTAGGTTAGGATTTGTTTGGGGTGGGAGTGCGGGAGAGGGGCTCCGCCCCTCTCCCGCTTATTATATGCTATTTCCTATATTTAATGTGAATGAAAACTGCTTGTCTACTTCAAATATCTCTTCAACGTACAATTATAAAACTTTAAAGTCAAATATCTCAGAAACTATAAGCGACCCCCATATAATTGTATTATGAAAAGTCACTCAAAATACCATCCTTTATAACATATTTCAAAATGAAAAAAATCGCTGAGGTGTACCGTTTTTTATATATTTACCAAAAAGCGGTTCTCTTTGTACGTTGAAGCCTGAGAAATAGCGCGCGCGGTTCTTATCGGCCAAATGATCTCGGCCAGCGATTGCATTTCAAGCGAGCTTCATTCGAGCTTTATCGCACGGTATATCGCTCTCGAGCGCGCGTTCTTCCCTCGCTCTCGCATGGCGCTCTCCGCTATAATAACGGGCGCGCTTGAAACAACGCTATTTTCGGCGCTCGGGACGCGTAAACATACTCGCGGACGCAGCCGGCTGCAGCACCTGTGGCGCGTGCCGACGTCACTTCCGCCTCGCCGTGTTCCGGCTGAGGGAGGTGTTAACAGGTGCGCGCAGGTGTTCTCCGGCGCTGGCAGGTGGACCCACGCGCCATCGTGTGTGTACGTGTGTGTGTATGTGTGTGTGTGTGTGGATCGCCCCCGTGCAATAACTCGCGCGGCGCGTTCCGATTTGCTTGATTGGTCGTGCCGCGCTTTATTAGTTGTTACGGTTGCGCGTGCGACTTCTTTCTTTCGGCGCGCTATTCCGAGTTTTATGGACGAGCGCGAGTTAGCGCAGGAAGTTGATTCGATCATCGCGGAAACAAAAACGCTCGCGATACGAGGAACTATGGTTTCATTGACAAAGAAAGGGAGGGGAGGGAATAACGGTGAGGAGCGACTGAGCGGCGAGCGATATCGGGCGGAATTTTCGCGAGCTCTCGGTCGAGCGATTTATTATTAAACGTCGCGGAGCGTCACCGATGTAATCGCTAATAATTCGTGTTAGCGCTATCGGAATAATTATTATCGATACCGTTTATCAAACTAGCCGTGACTTGCGTGAAAACTCTCGTGTGTCTCTCTCTCTCTCTCTCTCTCTCTCTCTGATCATATATCGCGCATTATACACATTTACCGCTCGAATCGCGAATCGTGAGTCGCGAGAGCGAGAGAGAGAGAGAGAGAGGGAAAGAGAGAGAGCGCGCGCGGGAATGCAATTCCGCCGCGCGGAGCAAAACGAGAGAAGCCGGCCGGCCTCATTTAATAGGTGCCCGTTCCTCCACGTGTGTGCGTGGTGGATATTAATTGGCGAATAACGAGATGTGTCGTGGACGCGGAGAACCATGCCAGACGTAATGGACATGACGCTCGCGCGCGCGCACGAGAGAGAGAGAGAGAGAGAGAGACGTTGATGTCGATGAACCCCGTGAACGGTCGCCTCATTTTCCGCGGCGAGCGAGCGCACACCGTGCAGATTCATCTCGCGAGATTCGGATGCCGGACCACGGCGGCAGGCGGAGAGAGAGAAAGAGAGAGAGAGAGAGAGAGAGAGAGAGAGAGAGAGAGAGAGAGAGAGAGAGAGAGAGAGAGAGAGAGAGAGAGAAAGAAGGAACAGAGTCGCGCAGCGTTCACTCGCGGAGAGACGCGATTTTATCGGTGCGGCTGTGTAAGCAAACGTTATTCGGCGAGGGCTATTAATAAAATGCTCGACGTTCGGCCGAACTCGGCTGTTATTTCATTCGCGCCGCGAATTCACGCGCGCGTTGCACCAGATACACACGCGCGCGCGCGCGCGAACGCAGGCGGTGGCGGGGGCAGGAGGAGGGGCGAGAGTGTTTATCGGGCCGTGAGCGAGATTATGCGACGCGCGTGATTAGATTAATGCCGCTTACCAATGCCCCGGGCTTTCCCACGTGTGCGATTAAGCTAGCGCGCGCATGCGCATGCGCGATGTCGCGCTGTTGTTTCCCTCCGGTCGATCTATTTATCTCTGCTCTCTTCCACGTGATCGAAACGTTGTTTCTTCGTGTCCCCTCTCGTCCTCGCTCTTCCCCTCAGCGCAAATGAAAGAGAGAGAGAGAGAGAGAGAGAGAGAGAGAGAGAGAGAGAGAGAGAGAGAGAGAGAGAGAGAGAGAGCCGGTTGGCTGTCTCTCCTCTCGTTCGCGTTTCGCCGATTCCGAGGTCACCGCGACTTTCTTCGAATACCTTATCTTCACCGCAACTGTTGCTCGACATTTCGTGTTTTTCTTTCTTTTTTTTCTCTTTTTCTTCCTCTCTTTATCTTGCTTCTTGCACACGACGTTCGCCGGTGACAAACAACGGAAAAGCTGCGCAAACGCAAACGCGCGATCTCTCTTATATTTCTTAAATTCCGAAAAATATCGAGAGACACGGCCGTCTTCTTGGCGCTCTCTTCTTGGCTCTTCCCGTTCAGTAAATAAATAAACGCAGTTTTTGGGAGAAGAAAATTATCCTCACGACGCGGCGTGTAGCATCGCGAACGGCGGCAGAACCGTCGAGCTCCTCCGCGGTCGTTAACGCACTTTGGTCTCACGACCGGCCTGGAAGCGTCACCGGACCAAGTCATTTGAGTCATTCACGGGGAACGTCGACGACGATGGCTCGGCCGTTCACAAGTAACATGCCGTAAATTAAACCAACGGTTAAAACGCGACGGCCCGCCCGGATCTGAATGCCTGGCCGCGCGGAAGACCATCGTAATCGCGCGAGATCTCGCCTAATTGAAAGCCCCTGGCTTCGGCATTAGCAAGCACCGACTTCCTTGAAATCGCGCTCGTGTGTGTGTGTGTGTGTGTGTGTGTGTGTGTGTGTGAAAACACACACGGCAAACGATGATCGGTAGATGCGCGATTCTTGAGCGAGCGAAATGCAATCTACCTGTCTGCTTCGCAGCTCTGGGAGCAGCAGAAGCAGCTGGAGGAGCAGAGGCGAGAGAAGGAGCGGCTCGAGGCCCTCAGGAAGAAGGACAAGCATGATCATAGCGCGAACGCGTCCACGGAAGTCAAGCAGCGTCTTCAGGTGAGTTCCTCGGGCCGCGTTGGCCCGTTAATTCTCTCGCTCTCTCTCGAGAGAGAGAGAGAGTCCTCGGGAGGAGCGCGCGAGAGTCGTCCGGTATCGTCGGACAAGAGACGACGACGATGTTTCGGAATTCGACGAGTGCGCTCGCAAGAGCGACGATAGAAATAAAAGTGCGAAAGAAGTAAAATCTCGCAGGTCGAGCCCGTCGCGCGACCTGAAGATTCCTGGCTCGAAAGCTTTCCTTTACTTTCTTTTTCCCCCTCGCGAATCGCTCGACGAGTAAATCCGCTCGAGTCGCAGGTCGCAGGAACGGAACTTCTTGTCTCCTGCGACGAGGTGAAAGAGAAAGAGAGAAGCACATAGGGCTCTTTCGAGTAATCCGGTCGGTCAGAGTATTGATTTTCCGGGTTTCTCGTGTAGCGGCACGCGCTGAATCTCGTGCGAGCGCGAGAGAGAGAGAGAGAGAGCGAGCGCGAGCAAGCACGGTTCTCTGTTTACAAAGCGCTTGTACGATTGCAGAGCTTCCTGGTGAACAAGAAGCAACGAGAGGCGGCGGCCGCGGCGAATGGAGCGGTGCCTGGTACACCCGGCTACAGAAGCTGGTAAGATATCTTGTGTCTGCGAGGACGACGCGAGATGATCTCAGGGATTAGCGTTTCCTCACGCGAGTAAAGCCTCCTTGGAGAGAAAGGCGCGCTGAGGATGAGCAGCAGTCGACGATGTCGAGTTTCTGCTTTCCGCCCAACGCTTTGTTGGTCCAAAAGTCTCGTGTTTCTCGTCATTGCTCATTGTCGCACTAATTGTCCGGATATTCACACTTTATTTAAAAAAAATTTTTTTAGTTGAGAAAATAAAGAAAAATTGGCGGAGGAACAGCGACGAGATCCAAACTCGGTCGGGATACCTTCAGTTAAAAAACACACACAAGCACGCACAAGTTTGCTCGTCGACGGGCCTACCTGGCTTCCGGCACGCGATGGAATCGAAATTTTGCCGCGGTCGTTTCGATTTTCAATGAGCCGTGGCGCGTGTGATCGTCGTCGTAGTCTTCTTCTGCGTCGCCGACGAAGTAACGGTAATAGCACAACCTGGCCCAGTTATCCATTTAGCAACGGCCGATGCGCTCTCGACGTGATTTCCTTGTCCTCGCTGTGGTGGTAACTTCGTCTCGAGCGCGCGCTCGCCGAGTCGCAAAATAGTAAACAAAAAGGGAAAAGAGGAAAAAATGCAGCAAGCATACCCGTCTCTTCTTCGAGCAATCTTCGGGAGATCGCGGGAAACGTCAAGCATCGAGATAGAAACTCCGACGCAAAGTGCCTTGAGACGCCGCCATTTTATTTGTCATGCCATTGTCGGGATACGCGATAGAGGGGAAGGTTGCTTATATCGAACCAGTTTTTTTTTAATTTGTAAATACTTGATAAAAATGTGATAAGGACTAATTGGAAGTTATCCTTGATCCATTTACGAGAAATCTTGTTTCTACAGTTTTTTGATATTTCTTGCACAACATCTGTAGATACGTTTTTTTTTTTTTTTTTTTTCCAAAATCTCTGCAAGTGGAACAATTTCGCCAACTAGTTGCTTAAATTGTTACCACGGAATTTCCCAAATTGCATCGTGTTTTCTCTATCGTATCGATGTGATTAGTTTGCAAACTATGAGGAGATAAAAACAAAATACAAACAATTTAAATAAATACATATTTAATTATAATTTGCATAAAAAGCCGAGAAACACTTTTTAATGAAAAAAATATACATTAAAATTACAAAATTGAAATATTTTTGTTTTCAGAAACTTAACTAAAAAATGAATTAAAATTACAACTTGTACGAAAAACTAAAAAATTGTTTTAATTACATTAATAAAAACAAACATTACAATTTCTTATTAAAATAATTATTAAAATTACATCCATTTTTATATGAAGTTTATTTTATTTAAGGTTTATATTCATAAAATTATTCTTTGACCACGTAACTAAAAATTGCTAAGAATTTATACATTACATCATCGAGATTAAAATTATAGAAAATATTTTCACAAATTACACAAAATATTTTCGTTTTTAAAATCTTAATCAAATAATAAACAACCATTGAACGAAAATCTGTTTTTCAACTAAAACAAAAAATAAGTGTAGCAAAAAATAAATTCAAGTAAAACAAAAAATAAATATAAATAAATAAGTATATATAATATATAAGTAACAAATAATATGAAAAAAAATACTTTTTATAGACGAGACTAAGAACAATAGGCTGAGACGTAGTTTTCCTTGGAAATTCCTAAATTGTACCTGTATGATAAAAGAGCAATCAAAAGTATACACAGAATAAGGTTATGTCCAACCTGTGCCATGCAAATATGACAATTTTGATGTATAAAAGCATAAAAACGACAAGCAGCCAAATTACATAATACATCTTTTGAAACTTTCGAAATGCTTTATGTAAAAGTGAGCAAAACTTTTAAAACTAATAAACTTTCAACAAGATACTTTAACACCCACTTTCCTCTATCAACTTTGCGGCGCTAGATGGATCTCGCATAACACACGCAAATGGCACTAAGCCTTCGGATTCTACGAAATGTAAAGACGGTATAATTTAGGAACTGGTGTAATGTAATAACCCCCACTCCCCAACTTTCCCCAGCGTTAACTTTCCTTTATGCCGATTTCTCTCTATTATTTTCCCTCGGTTTTATTTTACGTGGTTTCTTACTGTCTCGTTGTCATCTTTTATTGGCGCTTCATCTTACTTCTTACTCTATTTCAGTGTTATTGTAACTTTTTGCTAAAAATACGCATCCTCAGTAGCCCCGAGCTAACTGTATCGCTGACTTCTCTTATCTGCAGGCTGCAGCCACAGTCGGAATCGTCGAGCACCACGAACGCGGCGCACCCTTACCGGATGCCGCAGATGCTCCAGGAGAAGTTTGGCGACGACTTCCCGCTGAGGAAGACAGGTAATTGTCCCGTGGTGTCGTGTGATGATGCATACTACGTACAGGTAGCTCGTGTGTGTCGATAGAATGTCTACTAAAGCATGGTGTTTCGCTGTTCGAAACGAGTTCAAGTCCCAGAGCAGCTTGCGCGTCTACGCGCGACGTCCGCTTCCTCCGTGATTGCAATCTGCCCGCGAATGTACCTCGAGACGAAGGAGAAAAAAAAGGAAGGAGAGAAAACGACCTTCCTCGAGTTCGACTTTTCATCCGCCGACACATCCATACACCGAACACACACACACACACACACACACACGTGTAAACAAAAATACACGCATCGGCAAATGACGACACGTCGCGTCTCGTTCTCGATTGAATTATTCGCAAATATTCCCGGTTATTTTCTGCGATTGTCCGCATTTTGTGCACGTGACACTTCAATTTGCGCCTGCCTAACCTTCCAACGTGTCGAGACCGTTTTGTTTCGCTGGTTCGCTCTCGCTAATGCGCGCACGTGTGAAAGAGCTCTCGGTGACGTTACATTTGTCATTATCGGCCATTGACAAATCAATCCCGCCGATTAACGTGCCGCGATCGTTGCATCGGCCAATGCACGGAGAGAAGATGGCCACCGCCAACCAGTCGCGTGCAAACGGAGGCAAAATTGCGCTTTCAGTTCGGCGGGAAAGCAAAATCGCGGCAACTTCATCTTCAATCTCAAAGGGAACCAAGGCGCAAAAGCATCGCTGTCGGGCGGCACATATCTAACTCCTTAGGGTGCTACTCGGAAACAATGTGTAAAACCGTGATAGTCTTATTTTAATCCTGGCTCGACAGTCCTTCGACAGTCCAGCCTATTCATGGACTAACGATGAAGTAAGGCTGTGTTATTCAGAGATATCTTTCGGAAATGGTTCAAATTTTGAACTAAGGAAACTAAACTCTTCGAACGGTATTTATAGGAAAAATCTTGTATTTAATCATCATAATAATTTTATCTTTAGATATTTCGTAGCTAGTGAAACGCTATCACTAAGGAATTGTCAAAATGCGACTTTCGAGATTCGTGTTTACATTTTGAGACTTTTTTTTTTTTTAATTTGTGGCAGTAAAATTATTCTCAATGAGTATGTCAAATAAAATAAAGCAAAGTAAGAAGGCTGACCGAGCCGTCAATTAATTTTTGTCTGAAATATTTTTTTATTTGTCTAATATTTTTTTAGATATTTAAGGAAAACGTTTTTAATATTTAGTTTACGCTATCTCGATAACTATTTGTCGGAAGAAAAGGTCGTACCAAACTTTTTTATTCTATTTGGTCTCAAGAATGCTGTTACAATAGTGCCTTAATTTGTTTTGTTAACTTGATGATTTTGAAATTTCCAAAGGTCAATAAGCTTACCGAGATATCTAAATATCTAAAAAAGTTACCAAGTTAAATATCTCAAAAAATATTGGGTGAATAAAAAAATGTTTTAGACAAAAATTGTCCGAATTAATTAGTAGAAAAGAAAGATATAATAAAAAATTGGAGCTCCCGTTGAAGAAAAGCGATGATCAATGAATATCTCGAAAGTGATGCCATCTGTAAACAAAATGATATCGCTGTTTCATATTCCCCTTTCAAAAACTAAACAACCTTTGTCTAAAACATTTTTCATCCGGCCACTTTCTGCGATGTTAATCGCGCACAATCTTAATGGGTACCCTGTATATACGCCTGTAGCAATTAAAAGATCACATCAATCTGTCGCTGCAAGTAGTTTAAATTTAAACTCGGTTTAATATAAGACTAAATTATAAAAACAGTGCCTCTAAATACAGATGTCGTTGGTTTCTTCTTATATTATCGTTAGACTGCGACTAAGTCAAACTCGTTTTGTCTTGTTGAGTAGCAACCCTATTTTGCTCTTCAAATACGAATGTTTAGACTCTCAATGTCAAATATACACGTAGGCTCCTCGAGCGACTTTTCAACGTAGAGTGTAACTATCCGAATTTCAAGGCCAAAACACGGAGAACGTCGGGCGTTAGGCGTCGGTGTCCTTCACTTTGCTTTTGCGCAGCCGATCAGCTTCCTCCAGCGATATTTCGCACATCTTCAATGTCCCTCGAGTCTCACGCGACACCGCCACGCGGGGAGAGGCGGTCGCGGCACGTGCGCGCCGGTGAAGCGACGACGACGGCCGTCGTGTCGTGTTCTCGCGCGCCTCGTGCTTCTAATCCATCTCCCAACCCCGACCCCCTCCGCCGCCGCCGCCGCCGCCGCCGCCTCGCCCGCCCTCGCCCCCGTTTCTCTCTCTCTATCTCTCTCGGTATGACAATGACCGACTAACAACCGGCTGAAAATTGGCCAGCCTCGGAGCCGAACCTGCTGAAGGTGCGACTAAAACAGCGCGTGGAGAGGAACATGGCAGCGTCGAGAAACTCACCCCTCATGGCACGCCGGAAGGACCGTTTGCTGTCGCACCTCAAGCGGAAGTCGTTACTAGCAAGTACGTTCCTCTCACACTCGAGCTTCCGAGGACTGAGTATTCCTAGAATGAGTTCTCTCCTCCTCTGCGTGAGCATTCGCCGACGTACATATTATTGCGTATATATACACATACGTATCTCTCTCTCTCTCTCTCTCTCTCTCTCTCTCTCTCTCTCTCTCTCTCTCCTCTCCGCTCCCTCTCTCTCTCTCTCTCTCCTCCTCTCGCTCTCTCTTACTCTCTCTCTCTCTCTCTCTCTCTCTCTCTCTCTCTCTCTCTCTCTCTCTCTCGCTCTCGCTCTCTCTCTCTCTCTCTCTCTTCTCTCTCTCTTTCTCTCTCTTCTCTTTCTCTCTCTCTCTTTCTCTCTCTCTTACTCTCTCTCTTACTCTCTCTCACTCTCTCTCTTTCTCTTTCTCTTTCTCTTTCTCGTTGCACCCCGTGTTCGATTAATTGACTGTGGCGTTTCCTTAACGTTTGCTGACTCTCCCGTAACAGCATGATACGAAACATCTCCGATTAACATTATGTAAAAAAAAAAAAGTCGACGCTGCGAAGGGGAGCATACGTGTCTCCCTTACGGGACCACGAAAACGGAAGGGGAGTGGGGCTCCGGGGGGAGGGGTTAGCGCGCGAGGAATCGCGGGTTTGAGAAGGACGTCTCTCTCGTCTTCCGGCTTCTCTTTCTTTACGACGCGTCGAACGAGTCGCGTTGTTCGCATCGGTCTCATCGTCGTCGCGCCGTCGGGATTTTAGTGCACGCGCGCGTGTTGTCGCGTACGTGACGACGCGTGGGGAGCTGTTATTTCGGGGAGATCTCATTGAGCGACTTTCTGCCAGTTTCTCTCTCTCTCTCTCTCTCTCTCTCTCTCTCTCTCTCTCTCTCTCTCTCTCTCTCTCTCTCTCTCTCTCTCTCTCTCTCTCTCTCTCTCATCGTTTTCGCGAGTGCGTTCGCAAGAACAAAGTCCGGGCGCGCGCGCGCTTGTTTCGTCTTACTTCGTCGGTTGCGCAACGAGAGACGCGACACGCGGATTCCTCCTCCAACGAGCCCTCGGGCTTTCGACGTATTAATTGTGCCTTTTTCAGATTCTGGCAGCAATCCCGAATCCGGGCCTAACTCTCCGCCGACCGTGAACAATTCTCAAGCAAGCCCCACCGCTGGGAGCAACACGGCGATACAGGAGGTGAGTGAGTCCTCTCGCGTGTACTGCGATTTCCCGTGAGCCGCGACTAAAACATCTCGTCCGATCTGTCTGATGTCGCAGGAAGGTGAGAATCCGGCTTATGGTGGTCGTCTCACCAGCAATAGTCAGCAAGGCAGCCTCTCGGATCTTTCGCTCTTCAGTTCACCGTCCATGCCCAACATCTCGTTGGGCAGACCTCACGTGCCGTCGAGCTCATCGGTGAGTACGGAAGGGGAAGCTCTTTCCCGCGAGATTACTCGTTGCAGACATTGACCTTCTTCCTTCACTCATGAGTATTTTTCAAAATTTTAATTTCGTATTTGTGTAGAAAGTAAGGTGGAAGGCGAAACATTTAAATATTTTAATGTGCATTTTTTTTTATTTCGTTAATCATTAATAATCTTGTTGACAACACTGTTTGTCACGTGACAATGTTGAGTAAATTTCTAGATTTCAAAGGAAGATATAAAGAAAACGATCATTTGAATTACTCACTTTATTTGCCCGATGACCTTTTGTTTCTTGTGGAATCACGGAAATGTCACTTAAATTCTTAAAATGTTAACGTACAAGTCAAACATTAAATAAAAAGATAAAACGAAACGTAATGAACAATTATATTTTATTTCGCTTTATTATTTCTTTCTTGCAATTTTTCTTAATTTCTTTAATCATTGTTAATAATCTTGTTGACAACACTGTTTATCACGTGACAACAGTTGAGCAAATTTCGCGATTTCAAAGGAAGATATAAAGAAAACGATTGTTTGAATTGCTTACTTTATTTGCCCGATAATCTTTTGTTTCTTGTGGGGTCACAGAAATGTCACTTAAATTCTCAAAATGTTGATGTACAAGTCAAGAATTAAATAAAAAGAATCAAACAAAAAATATAATGCACAATTATATTTCATTTCGTTTTATTATTTTCCTCTCGCAATCTTTTTGAATTCCGTTAATCATTATTAATAATATGTTGAGCAAATGTCGGGATTTCAAAGGGAGATGTGAAGAAAACGACCATTTGAATTACTAACTTTATTTGCCCGATAACGACAAATTTTACCTTCAAGTAAAACCTTCAAGTAAAAAGGTAAAAGAAAACATAATGCACAATTACATTACATTTCGTTTTATCATTTCCTTGTCGTGGTTCTGCGTCAGATGATTAGTTCCTCCGTTTGCGGATGAAGCAATAAACAACCTGATAATTTGTAAAAGCGCAATTTCACGGGATATTACAATCCCGCCTGGTGTGTTTATTACGCGGCTGCTGATTGAACCGCGATTCTCTACCGGCAGAGCGGAACGAAGCTGGCGCCCGTCTCGGAAGCGGAGGTGCGGGCCGCGTTCACGGCGCGTTTCGGCATGCCGCTGACCGGTCAGATGCTGCACGGCACCCTACCGTTCTATCCGTCCCTGACAGTCATCGAGGGCGAGCCGACGTACATCTACAAGCAGATGCAGAATCTGGAGCAGGCGCCGCCAGTGGCCGCTAGCGGCCGGCAGGTCTATCACGCCGCGCCGATCACGGATACACAAGTAGCGCACGCAAGACTGCATAAGGCTGGTCACCGGCCTTTAGGTAGTATGTTCCCTCTTTGTCTACGTAGAAGCCCTTAACGCGCGCGTGCCCTGTTCCGGACAATGGTCGCCGCCCCGAGAGAAACGAGTCTCGTGCTCGAAGGCTGGACTCGCTCGCTCAGACTCTCAGCGGCCAGAGCGGCCATCTCCGAGGTTTCTCGAGGGACCATTCTCGCGCGAAACACAGCACGCGTCCTCTCTCTCTCTCTCTTTCTCTCTATCTATCTATCTATCTCTCTCTCTCTCTCTCTATCTCTCTCTCTTTCCATTGCCCACCATTGCGACCGCCAAGCGCGAGACTCACGCGCGGCACTCTTGCCGCTTTCTTCTCGCACACACAGGTAGAACGCAATCGGCGCCGTTGCCGCTCGGCCACCCGATGCTGCAGGGCGGCATAATCGCGCCGACTACCCACTACGAGGAGTACCTCGCGGAGAAGCAGCTGCACGACCAGCAGCAGGCGCACAACTACCTGAAGCAGCAGATCCGCCAGACGGTGCTGACGCGAGTCGGCTCACGCAGCCAGGCGAATCAGCTGGACGAGGCGCCGGAGACCGAGGAGTCCGAGGTCATAGATCTCACCGGCAAGAAAGATCACCCGGAGGAGAGCGAGATCTCGAAGCAGCAGAGGGACCGTGAGCAGTTCCTGCAACAGCAGAGAGACCTCATGATGCGGCACACCCTGCAGACGAACGAGTCGACCGTCTACAGCAGCAGCAGCAGCAGCAGCAGGACCTCGCAATCGGCCAGGCCACTCTCGAGGGCGTTGTCGAGCCCGCTGGTGCATCTAGGTAAAGGCTGCTCATCGAGCCCTCTTCTCTTCTTGCGTAGATATGGCGTGGATACGTTGAATGAACTGAACAGTCTTCGGTTTCTCTGTCGATTCTTCGTGGAGAATCTCGTACACGTGATACGAACACGATCGCGAGACTCTGAAGACTGTCCGCGTCCGCGACATGGTGCGTAGAATAGAGAAGAGAATGTCCACTCTCAAGACCCCACAAAGTGCTTACGGCCTTGATAGATCGTTGATGCGCGTGAAAGTTTAACTCTTACGTTCTGCTCGGGTCTCGTATGATCGGATCCGAAAAGAAATCTAACTCTATCTTTTATATCTGATTATTGGTAACTCTGTATTTCATGACTTCTTCTTCACTTCACAAAGTATACACGAAAAGAAAGTGAAACACAGAGTACCAACAATTGAGTATAAAAAAAGTTATGCAGAGTTAAATTTCATTTCGGGTCATATAGATCAGAACATAAGGGCGAATCGAAATTTGCAAAGGGCTCAGGCTGATCTTATGCTCTCTCGGCTCATGAAACATAATTTGAATCTGCATCAAGGTCCCCAGGGTGGCAGCGGCGACATGTTCGCGCGCGGTTCCCCCCACCGACCCACCACGGGATTAGCCTACGACCCGTTGATGCTGAAGCACGCGTGCGCCTGCGGCGAAACGGTCAGAGGTCATCCCGAGCACGGCGGCCGGCTGCAGAGCGTGTGGGCTAGGCTGTCGGAGACCGGGCTGCTGCAGCGGTGCGACCGGGTGCGCTCGCGCAAGGCCACGCTCGAGGAAATTCAGACATGTCACAGCGAGGCGCACGCCCTTCTGTTTGGTGAGCATTGTTTTATTATTTCATCACTTGGAAGTGGAAGGAAGTGCTGCCAGAGCGAATCTACAATTTGCAAGTTGGAGTAAGAATGACACGTCGCACAGCCCCCAGTAATCAGAATTGTCAGATTCTTGCACAACCAGCGGGACCTTGAAGCTTTCTTCGGCTCGATCGAGTCCTCTTGCGCTCAAGCAGAGACGGATTCGATTGGAAGCGCGCGCAGCGGCTGAAAGAAATCTTAACTGTGGAGCTTCCGCTTGACCCAAGCCGAACCGCGTATTAATCATCGAGTCCCGATTGCTGATCTGCAATTTGTGTTGCTTGTCGCGGCAGGGACGAATCCATTGAATCGACAGAAACTGGACATGTCGAAGCTGTCGCAGTTGCCTATCAAGAGCTTCGTCCGACTCCCCTGCGGCGGAGTAGGCGTCGATTCCGACACCACGTGGAACGAGCTGAACACTGCGCCCGCCGCCAGGATGGCGGTGGGCTGTGTCGTCGACCTTGCGTTCAAGGCGGCGATGGGCGACATTAAGAACGGCTTCGCCGTCGTGAGACCGCCCGGGCACCACGCCGAGACCAACCAGGCGATGGGCTTCTGCTTCTTCAACTCCGTGGCAATCGCGGCTAGGCTACTGCAGCAGAAACTCGACGTCAGGAGAATCCTCATCCTCGACTGGGTAAGAGGAGAACACACACACGCGATCGACGACGGACACGCGGGACAATAGCACCGACGCGCTCTCAATTTTAGACATTTCTACACAGCACGGACACGGTTTAAACAATGCGACGTAACGCGGGTCCTCCCGCGAGCCCAGATCGAGCTGCGATTATAAATACTTCCGGACGCCTCTTTTTCTCTCCTTCTCTAAACGCTCATATCGTTTGCGTCCTTTTTACTCCGCCAGGACGTCCATCACGGGAACGGCACCCAGCAGATGTTCTACGACGACCCGCAGGTCCTGTACCTCTCGATACACAGACACGACGATGGCAACTTTTTCCCCGGCACCGGCGGGCCCACCGAATGCGGCGCCGGCGAGGGTCTCGGCTACAACGTCAACGTGGCGTGGTCCGGCGGTCTGAATCCTCCCATGGGCGACGCCGAGTATCTCGCAGCGTTCCGCACGATCGTCATGCCGATCGCCAAGGAGTTCGACCCGGACATCGTTATCGTCTCGGCCGGCTTCGACGCCGCCGTGGGCCACCCGGCGCCGTTGGGCGGCTACAAGGTCAGCCCGGCGTGCTTCGGCAGGATGACGCAGCAGTTACTTAATCTAGCCGACGGTAAGGTCATCCTCGCGCTCGAGGGCGGCTACGACCTGGCAGCGATCTGCGACTCCGCTCAGGAATGCGTCCGCGCTCTGCTCGGCGACGAGCCCAGCCCGCTGCGGGATGACGAGCTCACCAGGATCCCCTGTCAGAACGCCATTGACACGTTGCAGAAGACTATCGCCATCCAGGTAGGAGTCGTCGACAACGTCGTAGTCCTCGGCTGGTGTGTTCGATCCAAGAGTGCGACTTTGCAAGTTTGTTACGAGGGAAATTTGTGCCCTGCAGAAACGTTTACAAGAGTAAACTACGGGATAAGAAAAACGTTCCTTTCCTAATCTATAGAAGTTGCTTCTATAGAAGAGATAACTTGTCTGTGAATATTTGGGTCAACGGGTTGATGTTATTAACCCGAGGTTATGCCTCGTTGTCGCCACATCTTCGATCGAGTACAAGTCGAATCGCGAATTCGACTCAACTTGAGCGCCGACGCACGACTCACGTTCACCACGTCGTTCCGCAGATGTCACATTGGCCTTGCGTGAAGCTCGCCGCTCACACGGTGGGCATGAGCGCGATAGAGGCGAGCCAGAAGGAACACGACGAGACGGAAACGGTGTCCGCCATGGCCTCCCTGTCGATGCAGCAGCCTACAAACCTTACGTTAGTATCGAGTCCGTTTGTGCGTCGTGTTGTACCTTATGAGTGTATGTTTTCGAAGCTGTTCAGTGATTCTGCCAACAAGAAGAGTATCATTGTCCTCACTGATTTTGCCGAATTTGATATTTGATGTTTTAATATTACCCTCCCATTAATTAATAGTAAAGTGACTCGCAGGAAAAATGAGTTTAACCCATTGAAGCACGAATTTCGCTATGCTACAATAATAAAGGAAACTGATCATGTATATAGGAATTTTCTAGGTCACTGATTACGAATCTGAAGTCAGAATTTTAAAATTCAAAATGGCGTATTCAATATGGCAACTTCAAATGGCTAACTTTGATATGATGTGGATATGTATCAAACTCGGTATATATATGTGCTTCCGATCACAGATGACAGATACAGAGTCGAAATTAAAAAATTCAAAATAGCCGATTCAATATGGCGACTTCAAATGGCACATTTTGATATGATATGGATTTTAATTTCGGAAATCTGATAAATTCGTGATCAGCGACCCAAAAAACCTCCATGTATCTCTTTCTGTCAAAATGGAAGGATTTCGAACATTTTTGTCCGCCATATTGGATCCGCCATTTTGAATTTCGGAAATTTGATAATAAATTCGTAATCAGCGACCTAAAAAACCTCCATGTATCTCTGTCGAAATCGAAGGATTTTGAACATTTTGTCCAACATATTGGATCCGCCATTTTGAATTTCGAAATTCTGACCCCGGATTCGTAACCGGCGGCCTCGAAAACCCCTGATACTCCAGGGTATCAATTGTCATCCATATAGCTATAATTGTTCTCTTTGACGAATTTTTTGTACAAAAAACACTTTTTTGCGTTTAACTATTTATATAAACAATTTCATAAACAATTTATGAGAATTACACATTACAACATACTTGATGACATAATATTCGAATGAAAACACAAAAAACAGCAAGAAAATCGAGTTTTTTACACCTGAAAAACATAATAAAATGAAAGAAAAAAGGTGGGACTCCACAGAGTCCCGCTGTGCTTCAAAGGGTTAAAGTTCTTCGTGTGGCATTTGTACAGAGTTGTAAAAACAAACCATTTCCAACCAGCAGCGGTGGTCGAGGTAGTAAAGCGATCAGTTGATACGATGGAACTATGCATATTGCGAGTTCTTGTTTTTTTCAATTGTTTTTTCCTTTATCTACGCAATATTATATAGTATGTTTTTATCATTGAAAATATAATAAAATTTAATTTACTTGTTTATAATATTTACTTGCCATGTTTTTCACTGATGTTTCCGATACCAGGCTGTTGCACTTTTAAAAATCGCCCCTTACATTATTCTCTACACTGCAAATATTAGGCTCATGCTCTGCCCGAAAACAACTGATGGTCTAGCATTCTATCAACAAGAAACACTTTCTATAGTCGAGAATATTCGAAATCCGTCGTTATAAATACAACGTGTAGAAACAAAGATGTGACAAAAGTGGAAAATAAGTTAAAATTTGTTTGTTGCGTGGCAAATGCGTGTTATATAAGCAAACTAAATTATTTTTTTGCGCTTTACCGTTGATCAAAATTGAAAAAGGCAAGATCCCCGAGTTCCCATAACATGTAGCATCCTAGCGTCGTACCAAACAATCGCCTCACCATCTCGACCCTCGCTGCTCGTTGAAAATCTGTCTTTTTGCAACTTGGTACGTAAACTTTAAACTCATTTTTCTCGTGAATGCTTGAGTTGAATTGCGTCGAGTCGCTTGATTCTTAATTAGCGGGATGGTAGTGCTAAAGCACATATCAAATTCGGCAAAATCACTCGTATCACATGTAGGTCACTTGTTCACGGGGCGGTCGGTGAATTTTGCAGAACCACGCCAGAACATTCCCGAGAGGTGTCCGAGGAGCCGATGGAGCAGGACGAGGCCAAATGAGACGCGCGTTAATCATTCTGCTAGATGTAGAACAAGCGTAATCTATTGTACCGGGAAACTGTGCAAATGCTCTTTGGGATATCTCTCTCTAAGAGGTGCATTTCTCAGTGATAATATCCGTCGTCGCGCACGGCCACTGGCCTGCTCACCGTCTCGCGACAGCTGCTGATCGCGCTTCGCGGGCGAGCACAGAGAGCGGACGACGCGTGCGAGATCGCCGCACGGTGGTCTGGGATTTACGATTTACATTACACACACACACACACACAGTTGTTCTTTCTTTTTTTTTTTCTTTCTTTTTTTTCTACAGACCGTAGTTGCGAATAAACGACGGCCGAGTAACGAGGAAGAAGTGATCTGTGTAAAGATTTCGGGAAGAGCTCGACGGCTCGCCGACTTCTCTTACTCTTGTTTTTATGCTAGACACGTGGATGTGTAAAGTTGTTTGTGAGTATTGCAGATGTTTTTATTGTTCTTGCGCGTTGTTCGGTACGCGGGAGAGATTGTTGTTGTAGTAGAGTCTTAGCGATGAATCACACGAGCAG
Source organism: Harpegnathos saltator (assembly GCF_003227715.2). Lineage (NCBI taxonomy): Eukaryota > Metazoa > Arthropoda > Insecta > Hymenoptera > Formicidae > Harpegnathos > Harpegnathos saltator. The sequence goes on from NW_020230625.1 coordinate 336,077, forward strand.
CGACGAGCGATCGTGAATTCGTCATCCGGTTGTAGATTTCTTTTTCTCTCTTCTGTTTTTCTTCTTTCTTCTTTTTAATACGGATCCAGCGAGAGAGATATCTTCTTTTCCATAACGAAAATCGTTGCGTTGACATTGTCGGGCGGAGAGAAACTCGAGCGCACGCGAGAAAACTCGGGCTCTCGCTCGAGCGAATTGGATGCCGCTTGACAAATCTTTTCGATACCAGTGTCTTATCGACGAACAACGAATGACTTTGACAGCTCGATACTCGAGTGAGAACTGGAAAGCGCGAGAGCATTTTGTAACTTTTGTCCGCTTGATCCTTCCGTGCAGGAGAAACAAATATTGTGCGGATCAAGCGCGTCGTTGTTTTGTTGATAACAACTCGCTGAGGAGAAGACGAATCGCGAACGACGCGCGTTGTCTTTTGACGAAGAGAAATAAAACGGTAAAAACAAACATAACATTCGCGAGCGACTTGTTGACGCTTCACCGACGTGAATTAAGCGAAATATGATGCTGAGAAAAAACCCACTTCTCGAAGCCACCATACAAAACAAGTCTGATGATGCATCGTGTTGCCTTGGATAATTCGCAGGAAGAATTAATTATTCGTGATAACTCCGCGCGCATCGTCGTGTATATATTTTTCGAATGCTAATGCCGCGACCGCGAGCGTCTCCGCTTGAAACACTTTTCAACGACTCGTATCTTATCGAAACACTTTCGGGGGAGGACTAACGCAGGGAGACGCTTGACAGACGCAGGGAGAAGGCTGCGTTGAACACGTCGGCGTACAAAGAGAAGAAGAGAGAACGCGTATCTGAGAGATTCTTCTCATCGCGCCTACGTGTGTCGTTATGGGGACGACACGCCGTAGAGTAAGACTCATATTCTGAATGACCTTCCATCACTAAAAGTGACTATAAAAGTGGCTTATAAGCCTTCTGTTTGGTTATAAACTACTTTTAATGATGACAGAGAGTTCAGAATATGGACCTAAAAGTCCAACCGAGCGGTCGCTGGTTTTCCCGAGTGATTGTCGTGTGTTGTTGTCCCGTGCGGAGAGAGAGAGAGGGGGAGGGAGAATATCGATACGATTGAACAAGTCGTTGCGCAATGAGTGTACATCGGTAAGCGCGTTGGTCAAATTAGTACCTCGAACGTTCTCGCGGGATAAAGTCTCGGGTCGTGTGAGTGAAAAGGAAAGTTGTTGAGAGAGGAGAGAGAGAGAGAGAAAGAGATTTGCAGAGTATGTCAGGCATGCAAGGCCTCGCTAGAAGAAGAGTGAGTGCGTGTGCGAGTAGGACGATCGGACAAACATATTTATAAAAGACAGTAGATGAGTTAGGTGTGTTTCCTCCGCCTCCCGCGCGCCGATTCAGCCCCGACGAAGACGGGCGTGCGAGCGCGAGCGCGCATCGTGGTGCTGGTCACTAGCGCTTAATTGTCTCGTCGTCCGGTTCGTTCGCTTTCCCTGTCCCTCCGTGCATCCGGAGTTGCTGCGGAGCAGCCGCTGTTGGAGAGCCGGTCGTCGTGCAGCGAGAGACAGAGAGATGCAGCGAGGGCTCCTTGGTGTGCGGCAGCCGCCCTTGTCTCTGGCTTCTTCTCGGGAGTCGAGGCGACGCGTCGTAGCAGTCGCGATACGCAACGACGAGAGAAAAGTCGATGTCTAGATCCTAAGGCGGTGTTATGATGTCGTGTGCTGCGAACATGTGCGCGGCGGGCGCGTGCACGCGACGCGAGCCACGCGGGTGTCGGGACGACGGGGACACCCCAGGGTGTCGTGCGACACGCGTCGATGTCGCTCGTCGCGTTCTCTCTCAGCAAGAGAGGCCGCCGACGCGGCTGTTGTCGTCTGATCGTATCTTTCCACTGCGAGAGCAACTCGACGTGCGGACGAGTTCGGTTGGAGTTGAAATTTTATTATCGCGTGCGTAGCAAATTGTAAATGAAATTATTGTAAAATATGACTTGAATTTGCATCCTGATTGAGGAAAATTTGGATTCGCACAGGTGGCTGCGTGTCTCCGTTGTTTCTAATGATGGATATTTGAAGGAAACTCTAATTTTCAAGCGAGTATTTTGTCGGTCGATTCATGCGACGCTTTGTGAGAGAATCGACCGTTGTGTCCGGCGGTCGACGTCATCCTGGGCGATTCCCGACGTGGGCTCGCGTCGGCACTGCCGATATTTGATATTTGTTGTTAATGTTTTCGAACGCGCGAGGGGCGAGTCGCAGGGGACGCTGCCGTAGGACGTCTTGTCAGTGGCGTTCTCACGAGATTTAAACAACAACAATAACTTGGTTTTTTGCTGCGAACAAAGGCTGGTGTGATTTTTGTGATATTTTGTAAAAAGAAGAAGCTAACGTTACGGTTAATTAAGGAATATACGTCGCGAAAATGTACATGTAAGGGGGAGAAAGAGAGAGAGAGAGAGAGAGAGAGAAAGTGAGTGAGTGAGTGAGAGAGTGAAGGAGAAAAAGGGAAGGAGCGAAAGGAAGATAGATAGAGAAGACAAATATAATTATTCACAGATACAAGCATTTATTTTTGTGTCATGCATTTTACGGAGAAAAGAAAATGATAAAAGAAACAGAGATGGATATAAGAGGAAAAAGTCTATTGATAAACGCGAGTTATAAGGATGCACATGTGATATATATGTATGCATACATATGTATATGTATGTATATATGTATATATGTGGTGTGTATACGTGTGTGAAGTTTGTCATGCAGGATATATATATATATTATATATATATATATATATATACACATAAAGAGTATATCTATAATTCTATATATATTAAAATACCGATCTATATACATTATATATCCGTGTATCGCAAGAATCTCAAATGTCTGTTAAATGTTGTCCCGATAAAAGGAAATTCACTGAGGAAATGCTGCATGTAAAGATCGACTCGATGTATATTAAGTATAAATACGAGCCCAGCCTATATGTGTGTATACAGTAAGCTAGTAGCGAGATAGAGAGAGAGAGAGAGAGAGAGAGAGAGAGAAGAGAGAGGAAAAAGAAAAGAAAAAAAGAAAAAGAAACGTTGACGATTCGTTAAAAACACACCAGTCTGTTATCGACTCAAGACGGTAAATGACTGTCGTATTATTATCGAAGGTAACTTCAGACAGAGAGGGAGGGAGGGAGAGAGAGAGAGAAATAGCGTATTCGTCAGTTACGATAATTTAAGAGCGAAGATTAACCGAGCGCGCGTCGTGTCGTGGGAAAACGATGGTGGGTGGATTTAGTTTTTTCCTCCTTGGAATTACGTGGACGCAGTTTTCGAACTGAGAGACACCTCAAAAGAGAGCGATTCTCTCTCGTCGCGGGCCTACAAACGTCATTTTGGCATAAACAGATTCTTCATTCTCGCGATCCCCGCCCCTATCCTCGTTCGCTTTATTTGGTCGTCGTTGGATCTATCGTTGCGCGCGCGCTCCCGTCGACGCTCAAGTGAGGCAAGGTACCCGGGAGACGCGCAGGCTCGCGACTCCGCGTATTTAGTGCTGAATACAAAGCTATTCGTCCTGCGAAATTCTCGCCAAGGAAGATCAAGCATGCGCCTCTGGCTGTGCGCGAACCTCGAACTCCGCAGCTGCGATCTTCCGAAGACCCCTTCTTGCAGAGCCTCGCTAACTCGTACACAGCTGTGTCTTTAACATCAAACGCGCAACTGTCCGGTCGATTAATCGTCGAAATAACGAAATAAGTAAAGAGCTCGAACTGTGAAAACGCGCGTCTCCACGAGCGCTTCGCCTGAGCGTCGAACAACGGCGCGCTATACGACGTTTCCACGCGTGAGTTTTGTTCGAAGTATGAGAGAGAGAGAGAGAGAGAGAGAAACTTATGACATTCCGGTATCACACCCAGCATGGCAAGTTGATACAAACTAGATGTAAATGACTAAGTTCTGTCCGAACGTCGGGTATAAATGTGAATTAACAAAGCTCTACTGTTACGTTATTATACATGCACGAATATACTGTCTATATTGCATAAGCTTAATGTAATAGTCATAAATTTTTTATGTATATAAATGTACCTCGTAAAAAGAAGTAATTTTAAATAAAAAGTATAGTCATTGTGTTATAAAGGCGTCACGGTGTCTGGCGAGTCTCTTCGCGGCGGTCGGGCACGGAAGAGAGAGAGAGAAAGAGAGAGAGAGGAACACTCAGGCGAGAAAGATCGGGTGACGCACGCGACATACATACATACATATATAAACACACACACACATACATACACACACACACACACGCACACCTCTTGTACATATATATTTATATATTTTATAATTGTAGGTACAGTCGTCAGAGTACGGGGTGTTTGAATTTTACAGCAGAGTGATAGAGAGACGAGATCTACTACATCACGCGATTATGCACAAAAGCGAGAGATGTCTCCGTGTATCAACAGTCACGATCGTGATTAGGATAAAAACGTGTCGATTGAAATGCCGTCTCTTACTGTAGTCTCTTACGTCGGGAAGTTCGCGTACACATGTATATTACTGTGTATAGAATCCACTCTAGGTTCAAAGTACTCATCAGAAAGCTCGAGCCTGACATCGAGCCTGATCGGTCTCAATATGTACACAGTAGCGCGGGGACCGAGACACCTTTTGCCGCTACGCTCTCGATCGGCCAACGTACATTCTCTGCGCCTCCTCGCGGTCTGTGTAGCGCCGGTAGACTCTCGACATGGAAGGTTTCGCGCACGGCAAGTTTCGAGCGTCCCGCGTGACATGCAGCATTATTCATACGAGCGGCTAATATAGAAATTTGAATGCAACTCCTCGCGAATATACATATATATACATATATATATATATATATATATATATATGTAATGTATAATATAATAATCTTTACATACAATATACATCCCCCAGCTGGCAGGACGCGCGCGTCCTACGAGTTGGAGGAGGCGCAATCGGGCGACTTTTGGGTGCAATCGTACTGATCGAGAGTCTACGAAATTTACATAACATCGTTACGATAACTTCATCACGAGATACTCGTCTCGCGAAGGTATTTGAACGCTAGGTAGAGACGATCAAGATACGAGAGTTTTGTCGAGTCCGCTGCGAAGCGGTGAACGAAGACGAGATTGTAAATCGGAACTTCCGCTTCTTCTTCTTCTTCTTCCCTCTAGGACGCTTCTTAGCAGAACTTCCACCGATTGCCGCATTCGTTACATAACACGAACGTGGTCATCGGCTCGTCCGCCGAGCGCGTCTGCACCTGATTGTACGTGCAGTTGCGCTTCTTGCATTTGCCGCACTTGAGCAGATCGGTCTTTGTCCCCTGCACGGTGGCCAGCTGCGCGTCGTTGATGGCTTCTTTCTTGAACTGCTCGCGCAGCTGCTTTATCTCGTCGCTCGCCATCTCCTCCGCCGTCATCACCGCGAGCCGCGCTGGAGTGATCGCGCCCACGATGAAGTTGGTGCGCAGATTTGGGTTCTTCACGTCGCGCAGGTTGGCGACTCTACTGCGTACCTGCAGTGGAACCGTAATAGTGATTATTCGAGTGTGACGTGCACCGTGCAAATACGTCTGTTGCTCATTTTCGCGAGGAACTTCCGAGCTAGTGCGACTAATTGGAGTAAAAAACGTGTGCACTCCCTTTCACTCTAACTTATATTGCAATAGTGCGCACTAAATCAGTTCTTTGAAAACAGACTGACCTGTCATATCAACCTGTCATTCAAAGATTCGCGTCGGTCTCACAAAATTAACGAAAGGCCGCACGCTCTTGACGGTGCTCGACTAGTTACCCTATTTTTGTATCTGTTGTCGGTATTTTTGAATTCCGCATAGATCGCCTCCTCCAACTCCTCCGCTAGCTCCTCCGGACTGGCACAGCCGTCGATGACCTTCCCGTCCACGCGCAATGCCGCAGCTAGCAGCTCTCTGCATTTTAATCTGACCGCGTCCGTCGTGGTGGGAGCCGGAAAGGACAACTGCTTTCTTTGAACATCTTTGCTGGGTTTGTCCTCCTTCATTTTGGCGTCACTGCCATCCATCATGTCTTTCTCCTTCCTCTGATCATTCTCTTCCTTGCTCTTGTCTGATTTCTCATCCCTTTTCTTTGAACTACTCGATGAAGTAGAGTCCTTTTCTTTGTTGGATCCTGAAAAATCAGAGATTGTTCACTCGTTCTCATGTCAGCATTCCTCGCATCTTACGCTAGTATGAAACACATGCCTGACAAGAATTTTTTCCAGTTTTTGATGAGAGTCTTTGAGAGGGAAATCACCTCCTCATCCCTGCTGGATTTCCTCAAAGCATTCACGGTCATTCCAATACGTGTTTTAGTTAAAAGCTCCAAGTCTACAGGCAGTTTCTGAAGTATCTTGAGCAATTCTAAAGCCTGTTCCTGGCCCTGTGTCGGCAGAAAGATTAAATTGCACAGATAACTGTCTCCCAATGGGAACATTTTTCTTCGAAATAAGATTACATTATCCTATTTGATTCTTAATAACATTTCATAGCAACATTCAAATCTATTGATACCTACACACATTCTCTCTCTCACACGCCTTTTCGCTCTTCGTAGGTAATCGACAGAAAGTTTCTCTACGTAGCTTAATACTCCAGAGGAACACGTGTCAAGTATACAAGAAAGAAACGCCATTCGCAAAAATCAACTCGCTGTAGAGGGGCACGAGAAGAATTAGATGTCAAAAGATGCAGCACATTACGCCGAGCATACGTATCGTTGGGACGTTAGAATTCTACGCGCCAAAAGTAAGCACTACTGCTGTGTAGCGGATACGCTGTGCAAACTCGGAGGGGGTGAACGTTGATATCGCATTTCGTAATGAGCAAACTCTCAGCGAGAGAGAGAGAGAAAGAGAGAGAGAGAGAGAGCAGTATCTCCACGTGCTTGTTTACACATGTTCTCTCATGACGCTCGCCGATAATGCGCGGCTCGAACGCTCGTCAAACAAGAACAGCGCCTTTCTTGTCAGCTTGGAGCGCACCCGGGCAAAGATACTGCGATCTTTATTTTACTCACTTACTCACCGTCCCGTCACCGCTGGACATTTTGATGAGCTTCTTCTGTATGCGCAACACTTCCTCCTCGGCGCTCATTTTCACTTTGTATCGGCGCTACAACTCTCCGCCGTACGAAATCGCTCGCGCACAGATGCGAGATGCGAGAGGACAACAAAACTGCCGTTGACGCTCACAACCGTGGCTCCCGATCATTGGCCTAGTACTCAAGATGGACAACTCGAGGCGATATCCCTGCCTGTATAAGCCCCACAGATTTCTATAGTATAACTAGATTGCTAACTCCGACTCAATACATGACCCCGAAAAGTATGTATCGTCCTGGTGTCCGACATTCACATTTGATTGGTTGAATCAAAACACATTTCTTCTAATTGGATGGGCCATATTGCTTATATATCCCCTCTCTTGTGGACTCCAATGTACGCATGCGCAGATGTTTGATTCCCTTATGTAAAGCCAGCGGCACACGGTGCTTGTTTTCGTGCTGGATTGCTTGCTGGATGAAAATACTGCGTTTTGATTGGTGCATTTCCGTAGATGGATGGAAATGCACCAATCAGAACGCAGTATTTTCATCCAGCAAGCAATCCAGCACGAAAACAAGCATCGTGTGCCGCTGACTTAATACATAATTTTTGGAGTCAATTTTGTGCTCCAGTATATAAGGGAGTTAGCAGTCTAGTTATACTATAGAAGTCTGTGGTAATCCCATGGCAGTGCTGTCAGGTGCAATATATTGCGACGCTACAGCGCATGCGTGAGATGACAAGCTCCCTGTTTGAGTGAAAGTCTCAGTATCGTATCTTTTTTAAGGTATTATAGCGCCCATATTATACTATGCATTGAAAATTGCAATCGAGTAAATTAGATAATCTAAATCGTGGTTATTTTAATTGATCTGATAGTGATTCTCAATCTATAGTCTAATATGAGTCTAATACAAATATTATGTAACAGTTACATAGTTGAGTGAAAAATTATAATGTTAATATAACGTAATTGTTACTTAGTATCCACTGGACTTATATTGTTAATATAACTGATATTTAGTATCCACTGAACAATATAATCTAAGATAAGGCACTCGCGCAAGAAGCACGGGAAAATTACATTGGAGCCTGGAAGACAGCTGATCGGATAGCGCGGGCCCCTTCATGGACCCTGCGATGCGCTTTATTGCCGTCATTGGCATAGAGCTCTACGTCATCTCACGCATGCGCTGTAGCGTCGCAATATATTGCACCTGACAGCACTGTCCCACGCTCTAGCACGCAGGAAGTGCCAACACTTGCTGCGCGCGGTGGAAGTGCCTAGGGAAGACTAGGGAATACCGTAGGAGTCATTAGAAAAAGAGATTAGAACTGGCCTGTTCTTTTTCGCTACCTGGGCTGCGTTCCAAAATCCACTGCCACTACTGAAAATACATAATATGTGTCACGTATACTATAGATTTTCAGTGCTGAATATCAGAAGCAGTGAATATCGGAACCCAGCCCTACTAAACTGCTGCAATAAGTTAAGCCAGCGGCACACGGTGCTTGTTTTTGTGCTGGATTGCTTGCTGGATGAAAATATTGCGTTCTGATTGGTGCATTTCCAGCACGAAAACAAGTACCGTGTGCCGCTGGCTTCAGAGTGAGAAAAATATAGTTGTCTCATTTTAGCTTATTGCACTAGTTCAGCAGTGCAAGAACAGACATATTCTTTTTTAAAAAACTTTTTTTGTTCTTGTTTAAAAAATCCATTAGTCGCAAATTGACTAATCGCGGTCAACTGTTCTCCTTGCGATTAAAGAACAATCGACTATGATTAATTTGTTTGCGATTTGCGACTAATGTACCTTTCCTACTTTGTTCTTTTATATGAAATCAATTTCGCAAAATATTGAAACGTACACTCGTGAACTAAAAGATATGTGCACCGATTTTTTGTTGACTTCGGAACGCGCTCCAACTTGAGGAGAAAAACTACTGCTTCATACGTCAGCGCTGTCACTTATTACGAGAGCAGAAGGATGGCATATACGAGTGTCAAATAAGTAGTGATTGTGGCGTAGACACAAATGTCTTGGAGACTTTGAGTTATAATTGAAGAAATGAAGAAAACAAATATAAGTGATTGTGAAGAAAAGTGGCAAAAGGCTTCATAAAATTTGCAAAACAGCATATTAAAGGAGAGTATTAATTAGTCTAATAATATTTTAAGTGAAAAATATTTTTAAACTTGAGTGTAAGTTAAAAAAGTTATAAACCATAATTTCTTTAATGTTAATAAATTTGTCATCGACGTTGAATGAATATATATATAATGCTATTATTTCCATAGGTGAGGAATTATATTATTGTGTTCAGCAGAAGTAAGCAGCAGACCAAGTTGAGTGATATGAGTATCTTGTTAAAAAAATATCACTCGACTTGGTCTGCTGCTTATTTTTTATGAGCACAATAACATTTTCCACCTATGTAAATGATAGCATTACATACATATTCATTTAACGTCGAAGGCAAACTTATAGCTATAATATTATTTTTTATAGCTATAAAAAATATTTTTCACTTAAAATATTATTAGACAATTAATATTCTCCTTTAATACTGTTTTACAAATTTTATGAAGCCTTTTGCCACTTTTCTTCACAGTCTACTATTTGTTTTCTTCATTTTTTCAATTATAACTCAAAGTCTCCAAGACATTTGTGTTTACGCCACAATCACTACTTATTTGACACTCGTATATGCCATCCTTCTACTCTCGTAATAAGTGACAGCGCTGACGTATGAAGCAGTGGTTGTCTTTCTCCTCAAGTTGGAGCGCGTTCCGAAGTCAACAAAAAATCGGTGCACATACCTTTTAGTTCACGAGTGTACGTCGTTCTATTAATATTTATAAGTGTACGGTCGCAGTCATAAAGGTTGTCACTTTTCTTTAAATGACTTTTGGGACGCATCCCGACTCGAGAAAGATGAGAGCTGCTGCTCCGCCTACAGAGCACGCCTGCGCAGTAACTCACAACGAAAGGCAAGAAATTAAATATACGTGGTATACCATAAGTATATCAACAATCATTTGCGTCCAGCGGAGAAAACCACTCAATGAGCGATTAGTGACTAAAAAAAATACGATTTCACTTAAAATTTAATATACATACCTGTTCAATACCTTGCAAAAGACGTATTCCCATTTGAGTGACTTGCACTATGTATCTATCCCTCCGCTGCTGATTTTTCAAAATGTAAGAATTGGGTGCGTTCACGACGGTTGACTCAACGGTTGAGCAACTGTTGAATAATTCGTCAACGTTATTGGTCTGAATGTAAGGATCTGACAGTAAGGACCAATAGTCACTAATCGCTCACTCAGCGGTTTTCTTCGCTGAACGCAATGATGGTTGACATACTTATGTCATACCACGTATATTTCATTTCTCGCCTTTCGTTGTGAGTTACTGCGCAGGCGTACTGCGCAGGCGGAGCAGCAGCTCTCATCTTTCTCGAGTCGGGATGCATCCCGAAAGTCATTAAAAAAAAAGTAACAACCTTATGTCCGCGACCGTATAGCGAAAAAATTTTATTCAAGAATTTCAGAATTTGTTGCAACGCGTTCGCATTATGCGCATATATTTTGGCGATTGTTAAGTGTCTGTTGCATCGCGAAATCTCTTTCATGCTTGAATAATATCCGTCAGGATTCCTTGTTCCCAGTAAGCAAGGAACATGAAATTAATGTTTAGAAATGTTGATTTTATGCAAATTTTTGAACGTTTCTTGAATAATATTATATATACATTTAAAAAATATGATTTTGCAATATGATTTTTCTGTATGTTGTTAAAACATTTTATAAAATATTATAGCAAATATTTTTTAAATATTATTTTAACATTTATTTTATGTTAATGCAACGATTAAAAAATGTTTATAATTTGATATTAGATTTGCAACATTATAACATTCTCATTTAAACATTACTGAAACTTCAAGATTATACTCAAAGTAAACACGTTTATATAAAGTTGAAAATTGGTGTAGTGTGTTAAAGTGATAGACTTGTAATCCAAAGAGCCCTTTCGGGGTGCCCGAGTTCCGTGTCCCATCAGAGTACCAAGTTTGTGAGTTTTTACGTGATGTGACATGTGATGTTTCATGTGATGTGACGATATCAATAAAATAAACTAAGTTTCATGTAAAACTAGCATGGGCTAACAACTTTAAGAATTGTTTCTATTGGAGAAAGCGCCTGGTTTAAATATCCACTTTTATGAACCAATAAAATCAATAAAAATCTAAAGCAAGTGTTTTTGTGAACTTTTACAATTGCATTCGGTAATGCTGGTCGAGACGAAGAAAATGACGCCTCACGCAACTTTCTACGACCACCGGAAGTGCTTGAAAAAATTGTTTGAGTTTATGAAAATATAGCTCCAAGTTTCGAGCACTTCCGATGATCGTAGAAAGTCGTGAGAGGTGTCATTTTCTTCGTCCTGACTTCATTAATTTTATGAGGCTATAGAAATGAAAATACAAACCAGACGCTTTATGTTAACTTTTAGAATTGCATTCGGTAGTACTGATCGAGACAAAAAACATGACACCTTACCCGACTTTCTACGACTGCCGGAAGTGCTTGAAAAAATTCATGATTTTTAGAATTTATAAATAATTTTTTCAGGCACTTCCGGTGGTCGTAGAAAGTTGCGCGAGGTGTCATTTTCTTTGTCTCAACGAGCACTACCGAAAGCGATTCTAAAACTTCACAAAAATCGCTTAATTTAAATTTTTATTTTTATAAGCTTATGAAATTTGGAGAGATCTAAACCAGGCGCTTTTTGTGAACTTTTAGAATTGTGTTTGGTAATGCTCGTCGAGGCAAAGACAATGGCATCTCACTCGACTTTCTACAACTACCGGAAGTGCTTGAAAAAATTCATGATTTTTGGAAAATGTAAACAATTTTCTCAGGCACTTCCGGTAGTCGTAGAAAGTTGGGTGAGAGGTGTTATTTTCTTCGTCTCAACGAGCACTACCGAATGCAATTCTAAAAGTTCATGAAAAGCGCCTGGTTTAGATTTTCATTTTTATAAGCCCATGAAATTTATAAAGATCTAAACCAGGCACCTTTTGTGAACTTTTAGAATTGCATTCGACGCTACTTATCGAGACAAAGAAAATGACATTTCACCCGACTTTCTACCACTACTGGAAGTACTTGAAAAAATGCATGCTTTTGGAAATAATCAATTTTTTCAGGTACTTTTGGTGGTCGTAGGAAGTCGCGCGAGTTGTCATTTTCTTTATCTCGACGAGCACTACCGAATGCATTCCAAAAAGTTCATAAAAAGTGCCTGGTTTAGATTTTTATTTTTATTAGCCCATGAAATTTATAGAAATCTAAACCGAGCGTTTTTTGTGAACTTTTAGAACAGCATTCAGTTATGCTCGACGAGATGAAGAAAATGGCACCTCTCCTGACTTCCTACGACCACCGGAAGAATTCTTAGAAAAAAGTAAACAATTTTTTCAGACACTTATAGTAACGATATATTTATCTGATATTTTTATATTGTTAATAATCTGTATTGCGATGGTAATCAAGGTATAGTATGGGGTAAATGTTCGTGTTTTCTTGATATTATCATCGCTCTTTAATTACCTCCGAGCCCCTCAGGGCCTTCTTGGCCAATATAAAAATTTATTTAGGTTTGATAGTTTTTAATATCACTTCGTCGGTGGCGTAGCTAAAGCAGTCATTGTTATCATTGTTTTTCAATTACCTCCGGATCCCTTGAGGCCCTTTGACTGATACGAAAATTTACCCAGGGCTGTCAGTCTTTATCATAGACATAGTATATCTAGACTGCGCGTTCTCCCAAATTTCAAGAGTGGGGGTATAACTCTCGTAGAAAAGGAAGCACTCTGTTTTTATTGTTCGTTCTCTCTCGCACAGTCCCGATGGAAAGGGAATAAGGGCGGTGTGTTATTGTACAGCACTGTACAGCAACTGCTTCCCCTATACCCCTTTCATCGGGACTGTGCGAGAGAGAACGAACAGTAAAAACAGAGTGCTTCCTTTTCTACGAGAGTTATACTCCCACTCCTCGAATACGGAGTCTAGATATACTATAGGCCTGTTCTTTTTCGCTGCACTGCTGCACTGATACAATAAGTTAGAGTGAGACAAATATATATTTGTTTCACTCTAACTTATTGCATCAGTGCAGCGAAAAAGTACAGGCCTATAGTATATCTAGACTACGCAGTCTAGATATAAAGGGTTTTTCAATAAGGGCGGGTCGATGTTGCAATGGAATAAAACAAGCTGTGTGTGAAGTATTAACGAAATTCTTTTTTTATTTGAAAGGCTCATGTATGCCATATGTGTGGAATATAACATCGTTCAAATGTCCTCCGCGGCTTCTCACGGTGGCACGGATCCGAGTGGTCAAATTTTCAATGTTATTTGCACAAATGTTATTTGTTATTATAACATTGTTGTTATTGTTATTGTTGTTATTGTTATTATAACATTTCATTTAATTTTTAATTTAAATTTATTAGCATAAATAAATTATTCTGTCATATACTTTAATAACAAATCATTTTTAAAAGATGTATATATTGGCTAAGAGTGGATTTCTATTAACTTTTCGTCTCTCATTATAATTCTCTCTTCTTTATTTGTGCATTAATACTAAATATTCTTTATATACATATACACTATATATGTGTCATTTATTTATATATATATTGTCATGTAATTAATATAATCAAGCCGTAAGAACACGAGAAGAGAGGAAGAGCGAGCAAGTGCGCGAGAGAGAGAGAAAGAGCGAAGTATAGGAGTAGCGAGAAAAATCTCGCGGCTCACGCAGTCAATAAGCTAGACGAGCGGGAAAGAAACAGATAATATGTCGACGCTCGTCTAGTCTCCCATGTGCTACCTCGCGTGCGTGAAAAATAATTCCTCGCTTCGCACGTTCCCTTGACACGAGACGCTACCGCGTCTTTTGATGTCTCTGGAGCGTGGAAGATGAAAGAAAAGCGGAGAGATGTTCGCTTAGCGATAAGATCGCCGCTACCTCGCCTCGTGTTTACTGCCGCGCGCCGCTCAGTAGTGAGACAAAGACGGAACGATTGTCTGTCGTCTGTCTTTTTCTAATCTACTATTCATTGCATGGAAGTAGTACGGACACGAACCTAGGCGCATTTTACTTTTATCACCGCGAAAGTGCGCCTAGCGGACGTAGTTTAGGTGCATTTTGGTCAGATGGCGTATCTAAAATGCGCCTAGCCGTATCCCTCGAAATACGGCCGGTGGCTGCTCTCATTCTTCTCTCTGGTAGTACTGAATGCACCCAATGGGTCTGTTCTTTTTAGCTGCACTACTGAACTGATGCAATAAGTTAAAGTGTGAAAAAATATAGTTGTCTCATTCTAACTTATTACACCAGTTCAGTAGTGTAGCTAAAAAGAACAGACCAAATGTCTCATTGGAAACACGTGCGTATTATGATGTACCAATATTAATGTATTATTTATTATAAACAAGAAAACTGTGCATTAATTTTTGGAATAAAGTAACTATCAACGAAGCAGAATGTCCCGTTTAATAGTGAAAAATTTGCCGAAGAATGTACGTACGTCATTATCTGTGTTATTGTCTCGCGTTTTACTTTAAATATATTAATCTTGTACTTATATACGCAGATCACAGACAACAAGCTGAAAGAATTATTCAGTGAGAAGGGTATTGTGACTGACGTCCAACTGAAATATACCAAGGATGGAAAGTTTCGTAGATTTGCATTTATTGGTTATAAGACAGAGGAACAAGCACAGTTGGCACAGTCCTATTTTGATAAATCATATATTGAAAGTTGCAGAATATCTGTTGAAAAGTGTGCTAACTTAGGTGCATATCTGTACAATATCTGCTTATATTATCAAAGCGAATCAACATTTTTTTCTTACAAATATTGATACGTACAATATTTCAGGTGATCCCTCTAAGCCAAGAGCATGGAGCAAATATGCGACTGATAGTTCACACACAGCTGATAATTCCTTCAAGGATAAAGCGAAAGTCTCAACAGATTCCTCAGAAGAATCTAACGTTAAATCCGGTAAAAATAATGAGAAGAAAGAAAAAAAGGACAATGAAGAAGTTAAGAAAGCACTTGAAAAGGTACAATAAAATTTATTTCTTTCATAATTCAGTAAATTTGAGGTTGACTGAAATCAACTGTAAAGTCGACTGTTTGTTAACTGAAGAAACACTATTTTTTATGTTTTTACATAATTATAAACTCAGCACAAGGATGATCCTTTATTCATGGAATTCTTTGAAACACATACGGGCAACAACATAAAAGCAATATGGAGAAATGATATCAGTGCATCCGCAGATGTTATTGGAAATTTCAATGATGATGACAAAGATGAAAACACAGCTGAGAATGGCGATGAGGAAGAAGAAGAAGAAAGAAAAGGGGAAGAAAAAATTGCTGATAAAGTTATATCAGATTTAGAGGTATGCTGCAGTAATTGGCATTATGAGACATGACTGCAATGAGATTAACTGCTATAATTGACAGAACTTTGATTAAAATTACAGTATATGGAAGCGTTAAAGAAAAAACCAGAAACAAAGTGCGAAGAAAAATCGCTGGTGAAAAGTATATCAAAAAAGCATGGTTCATTAAAACTATTTACTGTAAAAGTAACTGGGCTCGGATACAAACATTTAAAAAAGCACATTAAACAATTTTTCCGTCCTTTAGTACCCAAATCCATACGAATCCCACGTAATATTAAAGGTATAGCCTATTTGGGATTTAAGACAGAGATGCAAATGAAAAAGGCTCTTTTGAAAAACAAAAGTTTCTTAGGTAAGACATAAATAGTTAAGTAATGAGGTATAATAAATAAAGTGTTTTACCAATGTTATTGATTGTGTTCCATATTTGCACAGATGGCAAACAAATATTTGTGTCCAAATATGAGCAAAGGAAAGGATCCGGTGAAGACTCAAATAGCAAGGTTGACGTCAAGTGGAAGAAACAAGGGGAGATGTTAAAGGATGAAGAGAGTATAGCGGAATCCGGGAGGATGTTCATCAGGAACCTGACATATACAACCACAGAAGATGACGTGAGGAAATTATTTGAAAAATATGGTAAGAGAATATTATCGCCCTATCATATCGCAAAAATGGACAGAAATTTCCTGTTTGCCAGAAATTCACCCTGTTTGAGTTCTTCTCATCGCAAAGTTCATTCTTGCCTCCTAATCGACTTTCATCTTTGACTACCAGGTCCTCTGAGTGAAGTGAACTTACCTGTGGATAAAGTCACCAGGAGACTAAAAGGATTCGGCACAGTAACTTTTCTGATGCCAGAACATGCTATAAAAGCATACACTGAATTGGACGGCTCTGTGTTAGATGGTAGAATGTTGCATCTGCTTCCCGGAAAGGCGAAAACTTCGCTGGAGGACATCGATCTAAGTATACAACCGTCGATACGAAACTGCATAATCGTCCCCCCCTCTCTCTCTCTCTCTCTCTCTCTCTCTCTCTCTCTCTCTCTCTCTCTCTCTTTCTCTCTCTCTCATCATACGAATCAAGAATGCACTTTCTCGATTACAGGCAATTTATCTTACAAGCAAAAGAAGGAGCTGCAGAATAAAGCGACCGCGAATTCGTCGCACAATTGGAACACACTTTTCCTCGGACAAAACGCCGTGATGGACGCTATCGCGACCACCTATAATACCACGAAGGAGAAGGTTGTATACATATATATTTGTGTTAATCCTAAATATATTCTTCAAGCTTACAGCGCATGGCTTGTATGCATGTTAAATGGTACCGTGATCGCAAACTTAAACCTTATCTAAATAAAGGTACTGGAAGACGAATCGAAAGGAATGAGTGCTGCGGTGAAACTGGCGCTAGGAGAAACGCAAATAGCTCATGATACCAAAGCCTTCTTGGAAGAAAACGGCGTGTGCTTGAACACTTTTAATCAGGTGAGTTTTGGATATCTCATGCGCTGTTTTCTTTTTTCTTTATTGAAGAAAAATTTCGTGTACTTCCATCCAATCTCGACAGGCGCCGAAGCAGAGGTCGAATACCGTGATCCTAGTGAAGAATTTGCCGGCTCAAACGAAACCGGCCGACATCCGAGAGATGTTCGTCAAGCACGGGGAACTTGGACGCATCGTATTGCCACCATCAGGCATAACAGGTACTGTCGTTGTCATTTCAATGAGTATTAAACGTCCGGAACATTTTTAACGTTTCATTTCCCGCAATTCCAGCACTGGTCGAGTTTCTGGAGCCGTCCGAGGCGCGTAAGGCTTTCACGAAGTTGGCTTACACCAAGTTCAAACACTTACCGTTGTACCTGGAATGGGCACCGGACAACAGTTTTACCGCTCCCGCGTCTAAATGCAAAGGCAAACGCGACACGAAGAAATCGAGCAACGCGGAAGAAGCCAAGGGAGAAGAAGCAACACAGAAGGAATCCAAAGAAAACGTAAACAATGCAAATAAGAAGGCCGACGCGGACGATGCGGACGATGAAGAGCCCGAGTCGGACACCACGCTGTTTGTCAAGAATATCAACTTCTCCACCACGACCGAGGAGTTGAAGAGTGTGAGTGATTAGAAATTGTCGCGACCGCTGCATCACGATGCGTCGGCTGTCATCTTTGACACGCTCGAGGCGCTTTGTTAACGCGCATCTTTTCTCCGCTTTCAGTACTTCTCTAAATGCGGTCGCCTCCATTATGTCATGATTGCCACTAAGAAGGACCCGAAGAATCCGGGTAACAACCTGTCGATGGGATACGGATTTGTGCGATACAAGAGAAAGTACGACGCGGATCGCGCATTGAAGACGCTGCAGATGTCGGTACTCGATGGCAAGTCTCTGGAGCTGAAGCGATCCGAGAGGATATTGACGTACGTTACCTCAGAGCCTGGTCTCTCTCATTAGAAAGCAGAGAATCTCTCGATGTAACACTGTGAAACACTTTCCAGATCCGATGTTAAAACGGCGAGGAAAAAG
This sequence comes from Harpegnathos saltator, assembly GCF_003227715.2. Classification (NCBI taxonomy): domain Eukaryota; kingdom Metazoa; phylum Arthropoda; class Insecta; order Hymenoptera; family Formicidae; genus Harpegnathos; species Harpegnathos saltator. The sequence goes on from NW_020230625.1 coordinate 354,196, forward strand.
TCCAAGATCACCGAGCAGACCGGAACTAAGATCCTCGTGCGAAACGTGCCCTTCCAGGCGAAAGCCGAAGAAATAACGGAGCTATTCAAGTACACACATCGCGCGTGTCTCTCTTTGTCGACATGCTTTGCACGCGATATGCACTAACGTAACTCGACGATCTTGTTGCAGAGCGTTTGGCGAGTTGAAAGCCACGCGATTACCGAGAAAACTGGTTGGCTTCGAGAAGCACAGAGGATTCGCCTTCATCGAGTATCACACGAAGGAAGACGCGAAAGTGAGTACTCGGTCTGTCTTCGTTGAATCTCATTGAAAAGATTGAATTATCAGAATCAGTCCGATTCGAAATCATCCTGATTCAATCAGTCATTTTCACCAAAAGATCAGTCTGTGATCATTTGACTTTTTTCGAGTCCGATGAAATTGATCTAAAAGATTAAGCGTTTATCCAAGTGATTTTTCTCGCGCCAACTTGACCACTTATTTGTTTGCCAGAGAGCTTTCACGAGTCTCTGTCAGAGCACTCATTTGTACGGCCGAAGATTGGTGCTCGAGTGGGCTCAAGCGGAGGAGAACTTAGAAGAAATTAGAAAACGCACCGCGGAGCGTTTCATTCAAGGTAATTAGTTTCTTGCGTCTATTGCATCCTTGGCGACTGACGGTGAATCGATTCGTATCGCTTGGCGCAATGGGCGACAATGCTTACGGGGATTTCTATTGTTTTTCAGGGAGTTCAGCGAAGAGGTTCAAGAAAGCCACGCTGGATCTCGAGAGCGTCGGCCTAGAGCGAGACTCGTGAGGCAGCAGGAATACCAAGAGATTCCTCGTGCAGTCCGATCACGCGTCGCGTACAATACAGAAGCGCTTTCCAACGGCATACAAATGTCAGGAACCTCATCGGACAGTCATTCGAATCGACACCTTGCAATCCGGACACGTGTCGATTTTCATTTCTTTTCACAACAGGCGGCGGCACTCAAGTCAGCCGCTCGAAAGTCCCGCAGAATTTCCATCGGACATGATATTGACCTTCGTATCACGTTCACACGCGACTTTTTCCCTTCTCGCTTTTCTAAAGCGAGACGATCCCGACATGACACGGCACGCTCGCGAAGCGGCTTCAACGAGGTCACCCGCCGCGTTCGCAGAATCGTTCCTCTAGCGGATAATGTAATATATGTACAAATGTTTTATTGGAAGTAACATAGAACTGTCTACAAATATATTTACGATACGACGAAAATGCTACACTTTTACCAAGCAGACATAGGCAGCACGCCTTGATATCTCTTCCCAGCCGGCGCCGGCCGGGCGGCAACCGGCGCTGAAGAGGCGGAAAGGACGGCCGGCCGGCTGGAAGAAATGTCTTCCTTTCACCTCCGCCGTAGTTTTCGTGGCGCCGCGCGGCGCGACGCGAAGGACTGGAAACGCGCCCAACGGTTCCGGTTGGTGGGGCCCGCGCTACCGGCATGTCCCACGAAGGTGGCCCACAGTGGTGGAGACGACCCATGAAAGTAACAGTGCGCCCGTCCACCACCTTCGGCTTCAGCTGCGATCCGAGCCAGTCGTGCGCTCTTCGTCCTGGAGAACGGTGCTCTACGGTGTGCGACTTCTTTCTTCCTTTCTCTCTCTCTCTCTATCTTTCTCTCCCTCTCTCTCTCTCTCTCTCTCTCTGTCTGTCCGTCCGTCCCTCTGTTCCTGTCCTCCTCTCGCAAGAGCCGGCTCCACCGCACCGTCTCGCGTCGTCCTTCAGTGTCATCGTACAGGTACAAGGTCGCGAGTGTACAAACGGCGACTCGCGTCCCGCCGGCAACGCGGGCCCCGTGCGGGAGTCGAGCTCCGGGTCGCCCCGGACGACACACGCGCGGCTCGCGCGCGATGAGTGCGAGGAGCTAAGCTGAGCGCGACACCCCCAACAGAGGCGAGAGTAAATCTACCGGCGGATTCGCTTCGACTGACGAACAGTAGTCATGGATTGGGTAAGAGCAATCTCACTCTCGAGAGACTCGGGTTAGGTCAACATCCTGCGATTCCCTCGGCGTAACCTCCCTGGTAGCACACTTCATTGGCGTTACATCGGTGTTACATTGGCTACGGTGACATAAATTGGGGTTACATTGGCCCAGTGTATCCCAATATACAGCCAATATTGGTTAGATATTAAATTACAATATATTGCCAATATTGCGTAACATTGTTGTGCCAATATTAACTTACATTGGGGTTATATTGGCCCAATGTATCCCAATATGCAGCCAATATTGGTTAGATATCAAATTACAAAATATCGCCAATATTGCATAGCATTGTTATACCAATATTGACTTACATTGGGGTTACATTGGCCAATATTGGGGGCCCAATTTGTGGCCAATATTGGCCCAACAATATGTGCTACTAGGGCTCCCCCGCAACAACCGCGAGAAAGCCTCTCCTCGGGGGCGAATCTGTTGAAGCGACACGCTGCAGAAAAAGGCGGACCGCGGCACGCGACGAGATTCGTCGCTCTCGACTTTTCACTCCATCTTGCGCATGTCCCGTGCAGAAATTCCGCTTCACACTTCCAAGTCGCTTCTCCATTTTCTCTTTCTCTTAACTTTACATATCCGCGGGAGAATTCGTTCCGAGGGAGTTAATGACGATCGTTTCCCGCCGGCTCGACTCGCCGAGTGATTAGAGCGAAGCGAGCGAGCGAGCGCGCGAGGATGAGAACTGTGTGGAAGAATCTCGGTGCGACAAGTCATTACCTCGCGCTGCGCCATTGACGACTGGCGTTTCTCATTAACGGTAACAATCGGCGAACATAATGCTCGCGCTTTTCGATTCAATTCCCGCGCCGGAGAAGAGCCTGCGCGGGCGCGCAGCCGCGCGCGATCTTCGCTTTCAAGTCCATTATCTCGCTCGCGAATCTACGCTGATTTCCTTGCAATTGTTCCCTAATTCGAGAGAGAAAGAGAGGGAGAGAGAGGGAGAGATTCATTTATGCGGAAAGAGTCGTTTGTTATTCCATCTTGCGTTGGCTGTAAATACATCGTGATTCCGCGCGCATAAGCGACGTTTCGACTCGCCACAGACAAGACGTCTTCAGGATGATCCTGAATATCCTGAGTGTCCAAGATGTCCTTGTATACTTTCAGGATATGAAAAAGATCCCAGAATTATCCCAGACATATTCAGGATAATTCTGGGATACTTTCAGGATATTTAGTTGTGTTGTTGATTGTAGATGTTCGAAGTGAGAATTTTTTATGTGGATATTTGACTTCATTAATTATAGCGCATCATTAAAAGTAAAATCCGCTGATCTCAAATAGCATAAGAACCCAGACAGCACAATCTTCTGAAAGATGTGTAAAGGATAAACTGTAGAAATATAGCCTAATGAATTTGCTGATTCCGTCATGTGTCGAGATATGCGTGCTTTCTATCTTTTTCGTTTAAATTATAAATATAAGGAAAAGAAAGCACTCGATTCTCGACCATAAATCGAACTTGGCAAATTGAATACATTAATAGCTCGATTTTTTTTAAATCAAAAAATTTTAGAATTCTTAGATATTAAATTTAAAAAGATTCAAGGATCTTTTGTTTCTAAAAATAAAATTCAACTATTAATGTATTAAATTTGCCAATTTCAATTTAAAATCGAGTAAAGTGTTTTTTCCTTTATATTTATAATTCAACCAGAAAAGACATAACTCGAAAATACGGATTCAAGAAATTCAATATATTACCCCAGATAGCACAAGATGTCCTCAGAATAATCCTGAATATGTCCAGGATAATTCTGGAATATTTTGAGAATATATAGTTATGTAGATACTTGAAATGAGAGAAGTTTATGTGGATATTTGATATCATTAATTATAGTGCATCATTAGAACTGTGCACAATTTCAGAATGTTAAGTACTGCAATGAAATATAAATCTCCCATAAATGTCCACTGCATATCCGCTAGCCTCAAACAGCATAAGAACCCAGACAACACAATGTTTTGAAAGATGTTTCAAGGATAAATAGTAGAAATATAGCCTACTGAATTGCTGGATTCCGAGCTGTGTCGAGATATGTGTGCTTTCTGTCTTTTCCGTTTAAATCATAAATATAAGAAAACTGAAAAAGCACCCGATTCTTAATTTTAAATCGGATTTGGCAAATTAAATACATCAGTAGCTTGATTTCTTTTAGAACCAAAAGATTTGAGAATTCTGAGAGATTAAAATTTAAAAAGATTAAAAAATCATTTGCTTCTGAAAATGAAATCCAACTATTAACGTATACAATTTGCCAATTACGATTTAGAGTCGAGTCAAGTGCTTTTTTCCCTTATATTCATAATTCAAACAGAAAAGACGTAACTTGATAATTCGGAGTCAGCAAATTCAACGCATCATGTGTTTTCCTTTTCCTCTAGACTCCTAAGAAATATCCATAAGATGGAAGTCCTTTCGACGTCCGGCAGGATATCGTCCGAATGTTTCAAGGGTTAATATTCAGCTGCGATTTTCTCTTCCTCGGAACATCCAAAGTCTATTCAGGGATAAAATTTGGATATCCGTAACGTGTCCGTCCTTGGATATCCTTAGGATTTCCAGAGGATGCCATTTTGCTATATGGGGCGACACATCGCGTCGCGGCGGACAATCGACACGCGTTGTGTGCCGCAACGGACGAGGAATCGCGAAACGCGTTGCGCGGCCGCTGACGGAGAGAGACAACCCGACGGAAAAAGTAACACAAGGACCGCACTCTGGGAGGGGCGGGGGGGGGGGAAGGAGTGCGCGCGGACTTTCCTGCGAGGTGTATGCTATCTGCGTATCAAACACGCAGCGAAGCCTGCGCCCGCTCGACCATTTGAAAATCCCCCGGCGGTGAATAATTTCGCGCTCCGAGGAGAACGATGATTATTTCGAAACTCCAGCTTCAAAGCTCCCCGCCGGAGCCGTGAGTTCGCTGCTCGTAAATGCCCGTGCTCCTCTCACATAGCATTAGATCTCCAAAGTATATCCTAATTTGATCCAAATGATCCTATTATGATCCAAACGAAAGAGTTATCCATAGGAGTACCTGTAGAGGACATGTGCATTAGCCACAAATTACACAATTACACAAGATATTCGCATAACATCCGTAGGATGTTCTAGTGTGTTAGCCGATGTTTACTGAGGAACAGCGATACAGTGTTTTTTTTTATGATGCAACATTTATTTGATACTGTGATCCATTCACGTACAGTAATTAGTTTTTGTTTTTATTAATTAGATATTTAATATGTATTGTTTATGTCTGAACAATTGATATCCAGAGAGCACAAAGAATACAAAAAGAAGTTAGTCTATATATTATTTGTGTCTTATAATCTTTTATAATAACGTGTAATACTTGGATAAATCACTTAATATCTTAATATCTTAAAATCTAGTCTAATATTTACTAAATATTTTATATTTTTGTGATACGTTTTTTCTATTTTAAGAAATGGACTATATATTGTGTGATAGTTATATATATATCGTAGAACATATAATATATCTTACTCGTTATATGCAACACAAACAAACATTGTATTACACGTTGCTCAAATAATAATAACAAGTAACTTTTTTATGCATACAAATACACGCACATATTATTATTATATTACTCAGTACATATCTTGTATATTACATTTCACAACGGTGTGGGCATTTTATTCTTGGTGCGCTTTGGAACGCAGCCGATGATTTAGCATAAGAACACGTTTCGGAAAAAGTAGTTTTCTCATTGGATGATGGGCTATATTTCAAACTGCATCGAAACATATGTTCAGCCGTTATGAAATTTATTTCTCTGGCCCAATGTTCTCTATGGCCGATTGTTTTAACTGAAAAGTAAGTTAACGAACAGTTCAATCATATGTCTGTCTCTGTTTATTTCGAACAAAAAACAAAGATAGGCATATGATTTAATTGTTAGTCTTACTTACCTTTCAGTTGGAACAACCGGGCCTATTTCCGTATTGTAAGGATGACTTCGGGATATATAGAATTCATCGCGATATATCTTGTGGATGTCCTTAGCACCACTTTTGATATTTGGAAGATATCTTACGGATATTAGGATCACATATTGTTATGTGTACATATCCTCATGACATCCACGTATCACTTCCTCTGGATGTTTAATGAGCGGATATAAAGACGTCCTCGGTACATCCTATATATATATATATATATATATATTCCTATGTTATATATCCTATGTATATTTCGGCCTTTTACGAATGTATTCTGGATGTCACTAAATCCCTTGTGATACATCTATTGGACGTACTTAGGATCAAGTTTTGCTATGTGGGGCTTATCCTGGAGATCTCGACCTTCAGAGCAAAGTCTTTAGGAGCGCAAACGGCGCTTTTGGATTGTCCTCGATCGCCAAGATCGTGATTAGTTCTGGCGCATCGTCGTCGATGCAAGCACTGTGGAAAGTCTGCATGAATTTCCCTCCTCCTTTCCCTGAAGGGCCGGAAGTCCTGGTGTTCCTTCGCGCGTACGGATTCCCGTGAAATTCCGCTGCGCGTCGCACGCGAACGTTACGCGAGGAAATTCGAGTCGATTCCGCCCTCGCGGCACTCCTCGGACCATGCGAGAGATCTCTCAAGGACTTTTAACGGCGCGGAGAGAAGCCCGAGAACGAGAGAGAGAGTGAGAAAGGGGGAGAGGGGAGGAGAGGGACGCTTCATTTCCCGTCGGCGGCGAGACGCCGATCCTCGATCGGTGATCAAGCCGACTGTTACGCTCGCTCGCCGCGTAAAAGAGCGCGCGATCGCGAGCCGCCGATTGAAATTGCATCAAGCTCAATAAGAAATCGCGGCCAATTGCGGTCAAGCTGCTCCACATGATTCCACGCGCACGCAACGCAACGTTTCGGCGTGACTCGCGCCGAGGCGCGCGCGCAGGTGAGAACGGCGGCGAGGAAGAAGAGAAGGAGGTAAAAGTCGCGGCGTCGGCACGGGGATCGAATTCCGAGCGAAAGATCTGATATTCGCGCGCGCGCGCGCGCGGGAAACATTTGACTTGCATACTCGCCCCGCGGTATCGCGGACGCGATTACAGGCGTAGCGAGACCACGGCGGTAGTAGAAAAAGGATCCTTGAGAGTCCGCTCGCGGGAGAAGTACGAATCTATGGGCACGTCCGTGGGCGTAGGCGCTCGCTCCTCTTTTTTCACTCCTGCCCCCCCCCTCTTTCTCTCTCTCTCTCTCTCTCTCTCTCTCTCTCTCTCTCTCTCTCTCCGCATCTCCTTTTCTTAATTCTCGCCTTTGCACAACTCGCGACTGGTCACGCTTCCAGCGGGTCGACGGCGCTAATGAGCACGAAAGTGAATGAGCGAGCGAGTGAGGAGGAGGAGGAGAGAGAGAGAGGAGAGAGAGAGAGAGAGAGAGAGAGAGAGAGAGGAAAGGATAAGCGGAGAAAGGACTATCTCCCGGGGATGGGATCTCAGTTTACTCGTGTTTTAGCTTCTGTTTTTAGGTAGCCGCGAGCTCGCGGCTACCGGTGTAACGATCATTCCGGCTCGCGATTTTTCAACGCGCACGCACGGCGTTACGTAGCGGCCGGCCGGGACACCTCTCCATCGGGTTTGACAGGTGTGCAGCGACGCGGAGAGCGCGACACGGGCTACGGGTGATACCGGTTGGGTTTGAATTAATCCCCAGTAAAATTTCAAGCAGTGAAAGTAGGGTTCGGATTTATCGCGTAATTTCGTTTCTCGGTACGCTTGGCCTGCACGCGTCGCCTGCACATAGTTGCATCGCCGCTGCTCCATTTAATTGACGATGCGTTCAGTCACACGCGAGAGCGGCACGGACCAAGGCACATAATTGAAGCGATCCATCCTTGGCGGTCCCGCGTGTGGGATCTCCGAAAAGTAATCGCTTCACGGATCGACGGACGGAAAAACGACGAAATGGACGCGGGAAATCGCAAGCGGCCTCAATCCGCGCCGAGTCCGTATCGGACTAGCTACTTGAGATGGAGGATTGAAGATTGGAGATCGAGGACAGGAGATTGGAGGATCGAAGGATTAAGGACTGCAGATTGAACGTTGAGTAATCGGGACGAGGCGAGCCAAGGTTGAAATCAGTAGTCGACTCGTCCACATTTCTATTCTCTAATCTCCCGATTCTTCGTTCGCTCCCCCACCCCCACACACGCATGGAGAAAACAACTCTGTTAGCGCAATAGAATTTTTCGTTGCTAACGGAGACCGAAAACGGTGAGCTCGGTTGCAGCAACCGGAGGACTCCTGCGAGAACCCTTCTACACCCGAAAAAAAGTAATTTCAGAACAAGCGGAATCATCTAAATTTTAGAGAATTTTACTTTTATATATGGCCTTAAGAGGATTCCTCTAAGATTAAGAGGAAAATATTATAAATACATTATTCTTAAAGTTAGAAGAATTATATGTTATATTAGAGATGTGCGTATTCGAATCCCTATAATTCGAATCCGAATAATTCCAAAATTTCGAATTGCGAAAATTCGAATATATTCGAATACGAATCAAATATATTAGTGTTTGCACGCATCAGCTACAAAACGGGCCATGTAGGCCTGTATGTTTGAACCCTTAACTTGTAACCTAACCTAACTTAACTTATAATTAATAACTTAATTATAAATTACTTTAAATATTTAAATATATATTTTACTTTAAGATAATATTACAATATCAATATTCCCTTTCATATTAAAATCTTCCATTCAATATTAGCATGTTTAATAGTCATGTTAAATTTTTTAATGATTCGATTCGATTTCATTCGATTCGATTCGAATTCGAATTTAAAAAATGAGATTCGATTCGATTCGACATAAAAATTCTTGATTCGCACATCTCTATGTTATATGTATAATGCAAATCTTGATTTTAATATAAATTTCCTTTTACACACAGATTATTTTATTTTTTTTTAAGAGAATTATTATTTATTCTTACTGTACTTTATTCTTACTGTTATATACTTACAGTTATATTAGTAAATTTGAAAAAATTGTTATAATGTATAGCGAAAAGTAATATATATATATATATATATTTCTTGCTCCAGTTTTACAATAAATAGCCATGAATGAAATAAGATCATAATAGATAAATTTCCAATCAGTTTTATTATAGACTTCATAGCTACAAGAATGTTCATCATAACCAATTGTATGAAACATAGTTAAAAGAAAGAATATATTATTCAACTTCTTGCAATAGACGATATAAACTATATTTGACCAAATATAGGAAAAGTTATCTTCGTTATATGTTACAGCAACACACATACCTTTTTTAAAAAGCGTTCCAAATATTCTTCATCGTTCATGCTTGCTGGAGGTACAGCATAACTGAACAGAAGAAGCCGACATTCAAATCAACAAATTCCTCTTCATATAAGAGGAAAATTAATTGATATAAGAAAAGATCTTCTTGAAATAAGAGAAAAATAGTTAGAATAATATCTAATAAATTTTAGATGAATGCTTCACTTTAATCACTTTATCGAAAGAGGAATCCTTTTTCTGTAAGAGGCTTTGCTTGGAATATGAGACTATGGGAAAAGTCACTTTACAAATGGAATACTTTTTTTTGGGTGTAGGAAAATATTACTGTCTGTGTAATAAATTGGCCATTACTGTTGCTTTATCTCTCATTTTTTAAATTCGAATTCGAATCGAATGAAATCGAATCGAATCATTAAAAAATTTAACATGACTATTAAACATGCAAATAATGATGGAAGATTTTAATATGAAAGGGAATATTGAAATTGTAACATCATCTTAAAATAAAATATATATTTAAATATTTAAAGTAATTTATAACTAAGTTATTAATTATAAGTTAAGTTCATTACAAGTTAAGGGTTCAAACGTACAGGCCCAGACGGCCCGTTTTGTAGCTAATGCACGAAAACGATAATATAGTTGATTCTTATTCGAATTATTCGGATTCGAATCATAAGGATTCGGATTTGAATCCAATCGAATTACATTAAATTCGATTCGATTCGAATTTTAATAGTTCGCACATCTCTATGGCCAATTTATCGCAGCCGGTAGCGTTTTTCTACAAGGAAGGTTTCTACTCCAGCCAAAATCTCAGTTATGCCAATCGAACTTATTCAATCCTTTTGCTGTTAATGACGGAAGTATCCGCGAAAAGAAAAGTATACGCCATCGCGATCCGTTACTTTCTGTCGCCTTTCACGTCACTCTCCGATCCCGTGCCCGTAATTTCGTAATTTTGTTATTTTTCTTTCCGTGGACATTTTCATTATTAATAGCCAAGGGACTAATACAACTGAAATTAATACAGCTGAGATTTCCTTTCCATGCGATATGAGGCCGGTATGAGGCGGGCTTAAAAGGCGCTGGGAAAATCCAGAGTGCGCCTTTTACCGCGTTCCTCGCGTGATAGCAGATTAAGCGCGGCGCGTTGCAACCTCTCCTCTCTCAGGATCTACGCGCGATCGGAAATGTATCTCGAGGCACGAGCGGAACGTAGCGCGAGATCTCTGAGAGAGAGAGGGAGGAAGGGAGGGAGAGAGAGAGATCATTCGCGGGCGGGATCCGCGGATACCGATACCAAATACCGATACCTCCACCTGAGAAAACGCCAATGCGGACGAGAAGGGGATCGGCGGACATGCCGGTTATTCCAGACTGGAGCACCTCGCATTGCACCGCCGCTTAGCCCCACGCCGCTGCGCCGCAAAGAAGGAGCAAGCGCGTGTGGCAATTCGATTGCAAAAGCCGACGGAGAGGTCATAACGATCCTGACCGATCCGACGATTCGAAAGAGCGCGATTTTCATTTCGGAGTCGCGGAAGAGCCGCGCCGCGACCGGCCGCTGAAGCTCGCGACTGTTCGTCTGAGAGATGATGGCGATAAGCGCGCGCGAGCAAAGAGATCTCAAGTCGTGCGACGGAGTGAGAACCGGATAAGCACTCCTCAGATAGCACAATGTCATTCTCCGGAAATCCCAAGGACATTCAGGACGAACATCGCGAATATTTACATTTTATTCCGGGATATATATTGGATATCCTGAGGAAGAGAAAATTATAGCTGAATATAAGCTTTTAAAACGTCTAAAGGATATCTTGTCGGATGTTCTAAGGACTTTTATGAGATTTTTTATAGATATTTTTTAGATGTCTAAAGGAAAAGAAAAAAAATATTCCAGATAGTACAATGACATTCTCCTAAGGACATCCAGGACGGATATCCACTGCAGATATTCAAATTTTATCCCGGGATATATTTGGGATGTCCTGAAGAAGAGAAAATGATAATCGAATAATGAGTCTTTAAGACATTCAGATATCCTGTCGGACATCGTGAGGACTTCTATGAGGATATGTTAGGAATATTTTTAAAAGAAAAGAAAAAACCATGGTGTACTGAATTTGTTGACTCCAAATTATCAAGTTACGTCTTTTCTGTTTGAATTATGAATATAAGGGAGAAAAACATTTGACTCGACTCTAAATCAGAATTGACAAATTGAATACATTAATAGTTGTATTTCATTTTCAGAAGCAAACGATTTTTTAATCTTTTTAAATTTTAATCTCTCAGAATTCTCTAAAATCTTTAGACTCTAAAAGAAATCGAGCTATTGATATATTCAATTTGCCAAGTCCGATTTAAGATCGAGTCGCGAATGCTTTCTTTTCCTTATATTTATAATTTAAACGGGAAAGACAGCACACACGTATCTTGTATTGTAATATTCTGAAATTATGCACAGTTCTAATGATGCACTATAATTAATGATATCAAATATCCACATAAACTTCTCATTTCAAGTATCTACATAACTATATATTCTCAAAATATTCCAGAATTATCCTGGACATATTCAAAATTATTCTGAGGGCATCTTGTGCTATCTGGGGTAATATATTGAATTTCTTGAATCCGTATTTTCGAGTTATGTCTTTTCTGGTTGAATTATAAATATAAGGGAAAAAAAGCACTTTACTCGATTTTAAATTGAAATTGGCAAATTTAATACATTAATGGTTAAATTTTATTTTTAGAAACAAAATATTCTTGAAACTATTTAAATTTTAATATTTAAGAATTCTAAACTTTCTTGATTCCAAAAAAATCCGATTATTGATGTACTCAATTTGTCAAGTCCGATCGAGTCGAATGCTTTCTTTTTCTTATATTTATAATTTAAATAGAAAAGTACACATATCTCGGCACGACTCAGCAAATTCAATAGGCTATATTTCTACTGTACTTAACATTCTAAAATTGCTTCTAATGATGCACTATAAATTAATGAAGTCAAATATCCACATAAAATTTTCATATCAAATATCTACGACTGAATATCCTCAAAATATTCCAGGATTATCCTGGACATATTTAGGATCATTCTGAGGACGTCTAGTGCTATCTGGAGCAATATATTGAATTTGTTGAGTCCAAATTGTTGAGTTATGTATTTCCTGTTTGAATTATGAATATAAAGGAAGAAAGCACTTAACTCGATCCTAAATCGGAATTGGCAAATTGAAATATTAATGGTTGAATTTTATTTTTAGAAACAGAAGATCTCTGAATCTTTTTAAATTTTAATATCTAAGAATTCCAAAATTTTTTTATTCTAAAAAATCGCGCTATTAATACATTCAATTTGTCAAGTCCGATTTAAGATCGAGTGGAGTGCTTCCTTCCCTTATATTTATAACTGAGACGAAAAAGATAGAAAACATACGTATCTCGACCCAATTCATATCCTGAAAATATCCTGGACATATTCGGGATCATCCTAAAGGGATCATCCTAAAGAGGTCTTGCGCTGTCTGTTTCGGCGACGAGAAATGAAGTTTCCGTAATCGCGCCTAAAAACGTTCGTCTGAGCACTCACGGCTGCGAATTGAAACTAGGTTAAATAGAAACCTCCTACGCTGCAAATCCGTGTGTTATTTTGACACGCATAAGCGTGCAATTGGCAGAAGCTTTCTTTGCACGTCCTTGTAAAGCACGTCATTCAACTCGTTTGGATGCCGCTCAACGCATTCAAACGTGTTAAGTGGCATGAGTTTCGAGACAACAAGGAACGCGTGAAGAAAACTTCAGCCAATTAGACGCATATGCTGTGTCAGAAGAACCACCTTCGAATTTGTAATATACGCGAGTCTTTCTGTTCCTACAAGCATGTCTCCGTCTGGCTGAAAAAGTCATACGAGCCGAGCTTTTTTTTCTCCTGTATAATATTAGGTAAATCGGAAAGTTCCGTCCATCTAGCGGCAAGTAGCTATAGCTAGAACTGTCGTTAACCTTTAACATCTAAACGAAGCTTAATGGTTCGTTTTGACATCTGTCAATAATATTCAGTACATAAAGGTATACATTTGCGTCAATAACATTGTTTTTTACTACATCGAAAATGTCGGAATTTGAGCCAAATAAGCGTCATTTGCGTGAAGTGTTAATTTTTTGCTTCAATTGGAAAAAACTGCAGCTGAAGCTTATCGAACGCTTGTAGAAGTTATAGTGATAATGCTCCTTCCGATAAAACATGCAGAGAATGGTTTCGACGCTTTAAAAGTGGTGATTTTAATGTAGAGCACAAAGAGCGTTCTGACCGATCAAGAGTATTCGAAGACGAAGAATTGCAGGCATTGGTGGACGAAGACCGGGTGGATGTCAAACGCAAAAGCAACTTGTAGAAGCATTAAATTGTGCTCAGTCTGTCATTTCCGATCGTTTGAAAGCCTTAGGAAAGGTTTACAAGGAAGGAAAATGGGATCCATATGAATAGAAGCCAAGAGACATTGAAAGGCGAAAAACCACCTGCAAAATTCTGCTTGCTAAGCAACAAAGAAAGGGGTTTTTACATCGTATCATCACTGGAGATGAAAAATGGATTTATTTTGACAACCCCAAACGTCGAAAAACTATTTGTGATCCCGGCCAACTCTGAACATCGACGCCAAAGCGGAATATCCACGGAAAGAAGGCAATGCTCTGTATTTGGTGGGGTCAGAAGGGTGTGCTGTACCATGAGTTGTTGAGAAGTGATCGAACAGTCACATGGGATCTCTACAGAGAACAAATGATCCGTTTGAGCCGAGCATTGCACGAAAAACGACTAGAATATGAAACGAGACAGCATAGAGTGATTTTGCTTCATAACAACGCTCACGTCACAAAATCTGTCAAGGACACGTTAGAAGCACTTCGCTGGGAAATATTACCCCATGTAACTTATTCACCAGACTGTGCTCCTTCCGACTACCACTTGTTTCGGTCGATAGCACACGCGCTTGCTGACGAATGCTTCAATTCTTATGAAGACGTCGAAAAATGAGTCTCTGACTGGATAACCTCCAAAGATGAGTCATTCTTTCGCCGCGGAATTCGCTTGCTGACCGAAAGATGGAAAAAAGTCATCGCTAACAATGGACAATATTTGGATTGATGTACTCTTTCATTTTGTTTCTTAAGTAAAGCCATACGTTTTGCAAAAAAACGGACGGAACTTTCAGATTAAGACCTAATAATTCCTGGATATAAAATCGTGTCCGTTTACGCATGAGCGAATTAATTAGCTCGATTCCACGAGGTGCGAGGTCGCTGAAGATTCTCCAACTGGAGGGAAATCAAAATAACGAATCCTTCAAGAGGCTGATATTGCAAATCGGCGAAGAGAATCACGGCGGTGTCAGGCGATAAAAACACGCCGGAGTCTCCGTTCGACGCAGATCGTCCGCACGTGTCAACGGACGGCCAACATTGAACTCGTCAACAAGGAGAATTCGACGCATTTCGAGACGCAAATTGCCTCTCGGGAGGATGATATCAGTTGAGTCGCTCCACTCCCGAACGAAGAATTCGAGGTGCGCGCGGGACCTTCTCCCGAGCGGCTCGGAAAAGCAGCCTCGCAGATGCAAATGCTGAGACTGCGCGATCTCGCTGGGCTGCGTCGTCGTGCGTCATCGCGGCTTCCGAAGTGAAAGCGAACTTACAAGCTTCGGCTTGAGCGAGAGCGAGAAGCGCCGGGACGCGATTTTAATGCCGACGCGGGCCGACCTTCGCAGTCGTTCGCAATGACGATCGACCTTCGTGGCCGCGGCGACCGGCGACGGCTGTACTCCGCCACAGGACACCGGAGGAATGCGCGAGAGGAGCCGGTCCCCCCAGGACGAAAGCCGCGTCGCGCCGCACCGTCGTCGGTCGGGGAAAGATCAACGACGACGGAAAAATAAGAGAGACACTCTCCCGAGCCGAGGACGATCAGCGGTTGACCTTTCGCCGGCGATCGTGATCGCGAGATCCTTCGTCGCCGCTACCTTAACCAATTATCATGCGCTGCGTATCTCCTTAACGACGCGTATTTTATATTAATACGAATTCTACTGCGACGCGAGTGACGATGAGTCAATCACCGGACGGCTGGGCGGCTGGAGCCGATAAAACGTACGTATCTCGCGACGGCGGAGATATTCTCAGAGAATAACGTGTCACCAGCCGTGAATTCGAAAGCGAAACTCCTCGGTTTTGCCGAGTTGTGTCTAGCGTGTGGCATGCAGAAGAGAACACCTTTTCTCTCCCGCTTTGTCTTCCCACTCGGAGTTATGAAGTCGAAGGAACATTCGTGAACGTTCGCCAGATGGTCTCCTGGCGGTTGCGAGGCTCTTGACATCATCATCATCAGCATCATCATCATCATCATCATCATCATCGTCGTCATCGTCGTCGTCGTCGTCGTCGTCGCCAACATCGTCACGTTGACGCCACTTGAATCAGCCGTCACGAAAATCCTCGGTGACTGGCGTTTCCTATAAGGAAACATCGAACATGTCTCTGTTGATCGATTTCTACTTGCGAGTTATGTTGCGGAGCAGCTGAAAAGAGGAGACACGTGTTCATTCATGTTTTCTCTCGTATTCAGAGGTGGAAAGGTTGGAGAGGAAATCCGGTAAAATCGATCGCGAGCGAGTACTTTTGAAGGCACGGAAGCAGCAAAAACAAGATTTTCGGACGAAACGAAGGAGACAAAGAGCCGACTGCTATTCCTGCGGTTTCTCGGTGACAAAAGAGGCATTTAATCGCGGCCGTCGTGATTGGCCTATTAATTCGCTGCGAAGGAGAGCGAGCGCCCGCGGGACGAATTCCGTAGAAAGTAAGAGCGAGCGCAGCACGTCCTCCCGCCGTGCGATGCGCGACAGCTCAAATCGATTTTACGTATCTACTTTCGAGACAGCGGTGAAATGAGCCTGTAATTCGAAAGCGTCTTTTAATCGGCCTGTCGATATCACGCGTGGCGATGTAACACCGTTTTAATCATCAGATGGACATTTTAATGGACGCGCAACTCGACGAACGAGCTACTTTTCACGTTGGATACTTCACGCCGACATTTTACTCGTAATTGTTTATTTTTAACCTGTTTTTTATATCTGGATATCTCAATGGATTAATTCAAGACGGGTAAATCGAGAGGATATTCACGTACCGAAGGCAAAAGTACCTCGAAATTAGCAAATATTCGAGTTGGGTAAAATACACATGTTTTCATATCAAGAAAAATTATTTTCCGAACAAGGAAATATTGTTTTTGAATTTGTAACTTCTCATGAACGCGCGTGGCCATTTATTTGATTTAAATAAAAGAATTTAGATTGACGTGGAAATATGTCGTCACTACCCACCGAGTAAATATTTCTCTATTTCTTTTATTGTATATTTTCTTCCCCAATGCATCTCTGAAGATTGACTTGAGATTATTTTTAATTTGTTTTTTATATCTGGATATCTCATGTAATGGATTAATTCAAGACGAGTAAAGAGGGTGTTCATGCATCGAGGGCAAAAGTATTTAAAAATTAACAAATATTTGAGCTGGGTAAAATACACATATATTTATCTTGAAAAAATTATTTTACCGAATAAGGAGATATATTGTGCAATATATATTTTATAGCTTGTCATGAACGTGACCGTTTATTTCATTTAACTAAAAGAATTTATATTGAAGTAAAAATATGTCATCACTATGTCATCAATATGTAATCTACTGAGTATTTCTTTATTTTTTTATGATTCTTTATGCCTTAGTGCAATTAGTATCTGAAGATTAACTTGAAATTATTTTTAATTTGTTTCTTATATCTGGGTGACTCATTCAATGGATTAATTTAAGACGAGTAAATCGAAAGAGTATTCATGCATGGAGGTCAAAAGTATTTAAAAATTAACAAATATTCGAGCTAGTAAAATACACATGTTTTCATATCAAGGAAAATTATTTTCCGAATAAGGAAATATATCGCGCAATACATATTTTCGAACTTGTAGCTTCTCATGAGCGTGACCGTTTATTTTATTTGAATAAAAGAATTTAATAAAAGAAAGGTTGAAATGAAGACATGTTATCACTTTATTACTCATTGAGCAAATATTTATTTACTTTTTTATATTTTCTCCCCCAATGCAGATAGCATCTGAAGATGAACTTGAGATTATTTTTAATTTGTTTCTTACATCTGGATGTCTCATTTAATGGATTAATTTAAGAGTAGTAAATCGAAAGGGTGTTTATCTATCAAGGGCAAAAGTATTTAAAAATTAACAAATATTTGAACTGGATAAAATACACATATTTTCATATCAAGAAGAATTATTTCCCGTATAATAAAAAAGTATATCGCGCGATACATGTTTTCGAATTTGTAGCTTCTCATGAGCGTGATCGTTTATTTTATTCGAATAAAAGAATTTAGATTAAAATGAAAATATGTCATCACTGCCCACTGAGTAAATATTTCTGTATTTTCTTATACTTTCTCCCGCAGTGCAGATAGCACCTGAAGATAACTAACTTGAAACGGATCTTGAATATATTTTTACATAAAGCTTCTGATTATGAATACCAGAGCGAGTGCGTATGTGGGTAAAAATGAAATTCCACCCAGCCGCAATCACATGCAACGCGGTCGGCGATAATTCAAATCGATCAGCCGCGTCGGTAGCGCGCGCGCGCCTCGGACGGAAATAAAAAGAATCCAGAACGAGAATGTCGTCCGTGCCTTTCGTAACGGCAGTACGAGCGCATTAAACGTTACCGCTCGGTGCTCTCGTCGTCATAGAGAGAAACACAGGCCCGTCACTTAATTATATAAATCCGGTCGGCGACTTTCAATGAAACCGACCGTGCAGCGGATTTCCCATGTGCGATTGGCCGTGTCGCGAAGCGACATCCGCTCGCGAAATGAAACCGCCCCGAAGAAACGCGCCACTTGCGCGCGCGTTTCCCTCGCGGCTCCTCGAATTCGGCTCGCGCGAGCAACAGCGACGACGTCGGCCGCGGAAAGAAGAGGAAAGAAGGCCGCAGCGGACGAAAATAGCAGGAGGACCACGTTGTACGGCCGGCGTGTCGCGTGTTTGTTTTTCGCACAACCTTGGACGCTCGTTCGCTCACGAGTCCAGAAATCTGGTTCTGTAAATATTCGCGCGATGCGAAAGGTCAACGGGGGGGAGGGGGGGAGATTGGCGAGGGGGGAGTCCGCATTATTACAGCAGATAGCCCCCCGGTTAACGAGCCCGGTTTTCTATGCTCGTGGCCCGCCCTCGACCGTAACGCCTGCTCCCGCAGGACTGAAGGACCAACGAATATCGCAGGAGGACATTGATCCGAGATTCCTGCGCGCAGGACGACGACGAGATAAACAGGCCGCGGCGCGCCTCGAATTCATCGCCGAGAGCTGCACGGAGAAAAATATTCGGCCCGTGTTGACGCGACTGAATTTTCCTGGGAGAATCCTATACCGCTTGGGAAGAACAAGGACGCGAGTCAGAGACAAAAATACGGCTGTTGAGAAGATTCCTGTCGGAGGTTTCCTCTCCGGTCAGTTGCTTGTGGTTATCCCCAGCCGATTGTTAACACGGCCGAATGTTTTCGCGGTCGCGGCAACAGAAATATCATTTCTCCGAACCGGTACAAACAAAGATACCATTTCTCGTTGGATTTTTTTCTGCTTCCTGCTTGGTTACGCCAAGTGAGATTTTGCCGCTGTGTACACGCGGAAAACTATTCGGCTGATATAATTGAGTTTCAGTTACGACTATCAAAATAACCTTCCGTTCCTTGGGAATCAACTGAAAAGCGACGCAAGAGAAATTCCGTTGGAAGGTTTTTGTTGTCTCAGGAATATATTCGGTCATCTGAATCGGACCTTAATGTCGTGAGAAACACAAGTTTCATTCTTCACGAATTAACGGAATTAAAGGAAGTCCTGTTGCAAAATCGGTTTCGGGAACTTTGGTTTTGGTTATAAGGTTGGTAGAAATATTCGTGCGAACTATTCGAATTCGAATCGAATCGAATCTAATGTAACTCGATTCTATTCGGATCTGAATCCCTATGATTCGAATACAATTAATTCGAAAATTTCAAATCGCGAAAATTCGAATACGAATCAAATACATTAGCGTTTGCGCGCATCAGCTACAAAACGGGCCATCTGGGCCTGTATGTTTGAACCTTTAACTTGTAATTAACTTAATTTATAATTAATAACTTAATTGTAAATTACTTTAAATATTTAAATATATATTTTACTTTAAGATGATATTACAATAACAATATTCCCTTTCATATTAAAATCTTCCATCATTATTTGCATGTTTAATAGTCATGTTAAATTTTTTAATGATTCGATTCGAATTCGAATTTAAAAAATGAGATTCGATTCGATTCAATTCGACATAAAAATTTTTGATTCGCATATCTCTAAAGGTTGGTAAGCTTTAAACTAACTCGGATACGTTCCGTAATTCGACTGATCAATTATCAAGAGAATAAGTAATAAAAAATCTATATATTTTTCTATCAAACGTTATAAAATTAATAGCTAAAGTTTATAAATAACAGTTTATAAATAACAGTTTATAAATAACAGAAATAGTACACGACTTTGAAGCGTCCAAGCGTGATCAGCTGATCAATTACCGAACTTATTTAACAAGGAAACATAAGGAACTCGGAAATCCAAAAAATTATGAAACTATGTGGAAGTAAAGTAGTTCATTCGTAATGCAAAACTATTTTTTGTTCATGCGGAATTCCAGTTTGAGGAGAACCATCCTTCGATGAAACCGTCCTTCGAAAAAAAATCATTTTCATTTTCATATCTTTTAAAATATGAGGCATATGCAAAAATGGTTTATATGAAAGTTGTAATGTATTTCATATTCTTTGCAACTATATATTCAGATTCTGCAACATTAAACAATTTTTGAAACCCCCATCCGCCCTCCTACAATTTTACAAAATCTGAATACACAGTTGCAAAGAGTACGAAATATATTGCAACTTTCATATAAACCATTTTTGCATATGCCTCGTATTTTAAAAAATATACGCTAAAAACGAAAATAGTTTTCGAAGGGTGGTTTCACCCCTTCAGACTGGAATTCCGCACGAACAAAAAATAATTTTGCATTACGGATGAACTACTTTACTTCCACACAAAGTTTCATAATTTTTTAAATTTCCGGGTTCTCCATCTTTCCTGGTAAGTTAGCTTAATACCTACCAACCTACTTATAACTTAAACCAAAGTTTTCCCGAAATAGATTTCGTAACCGGCCTGGAAAACGTTCCTACGTAAGTGGAGAAGAAAGACTCTTGAGCAGCCGGGTTGAAAATCGCATCATCGTCAGTGTCATTCAGCTTTTCCAAACGAATCTTCTCAAGCGTGATAACTGAAATTTCGACAACGAAAAATTTTTAATTGTCACTACAGAATATTCTTCTGCGCAAGAGACATCGTACGAGAGACGTAGTGAGCGCAATGTCGCGTGCCGGAGGGAAATAAAACATCGCTGCATCTTGAAGCGAAGCTTCGCCGAGATCGCGGAAAACCGGCTGGGAAATGCATTGCGATTGCGAGAGTGAGGAAGATGTTCGCTTACGCGCGCTAATTGTCCACTTTTCGCGCCGTGGATCGAGATGGAGGGCGCGTTTACGAGCGCTTTCCCATCGTCACGGAGCGATTAGACGGCGGCTCGATATCGTTTTATCGTCCGGAGGATTAACCGCGCCGTCAATTTCGATAAATGCTCGGTAAATTATTGCCGCCTATCGACTCGCCGCGCCGGGCCGATTATCACCCGTGCGATCTTCGACGCAGAAACTCGGCAACGAGCAAGTAACGTTACCGCCGAGCTCCGAGCTGTAAACGGAATCCCTCGACTCCCCGGAGAACGCCACTTCCTCCTCGAAAGTTACGGCGCGAGCAGGGAATTAACTCGTTAGACTCCGATGTGTGCGAAGAGAAATTTCGTCGGCCGGCGCTTCTCGCGATTGCCCGCGAGAGGAACGCGTGTTTGAACATAAACGCGCGATGTACTTCGGCGATCAACGCCGGTTCATTGCCACGTTAATCGTTTTCCAACCAAAGTTTTAATGAGAAGCTGCTGTCGAGACCGCCGGCCGTTGCGAGTGACTGCAGCTGAGTGGAATTTAATTTTTACTCACGTGTACAGGGGTAGATTGAAAAGTTTCCGACCCAAATTTACTCCTCAACAGAGTCTCCCTTCAACTCAATACACTTGATTCAATGTTTTTCTAGACCTGTCACATTCCCTCAGTGTAATAACTTTTGTCTAAACCCGAGAATCATTATAGTCATTAACGGCACTTATCACTTCAGCATCCGACGAAAATTTTTTCCTAGACATCTATTTCTTTAAATTTGGAAACAGGAAAAGATCGCACGAGGCCAAATCTGAAGAGTGGACGATGGATGTGAAATTAATTCGTACTTCAGTTCGTACAATTTCGCCATCGCAACTGCTGATTTAATTTGTAAACCAAGGCTCCCCTTTTCTTGGCGAAAAGCCAAAGTAGATAAAGACACATAAATAAATGAACGAAGTGCGACAGTCGACGTGTCAACAAGTCTAACAAATGTTAAGAAAGCTATAGAAAGAGAAATATTAATTTAATAATTTTGAAATTTCCAAAGGTCGATAAGTTAACAAAAGTTAGGGCACTATTATAGCAATATATTCTTGATAGTAAATAAAGTAAAAAAGTCTAATACTATTTCTTCTTTCGACGAATAGTTAGTGAGATATCGTAAATGTTGGAAAAGTTACCAAGTTTTCCTTAAATATCTCAAAATATATTAAGCAAATAAAAAAATGTTTCAGACAAAAGTTGTTCAAATTAATTGGTAGAAAAAGATGATATAATAAAAAATTAGGATTTCCATTTAAGAAAATTGATGATCAGTGAATATCTCGAAAGTGGAGCCATCTACAAACAAAATGCTATCGCTATCTTATGTCCCCCTTCAAGCCAAACAACTTTTATCTTAAGCATTTTTCGATTTAACGCAATGTTTCTGAGATATTTGAGTGGGTCCTTTAAAATGGGACACCTTGTATATACATTTGATTTTTAGTATAGTTTGAATAACTTGACTTTAGATACAATTTGGAATGTAGTCAACGGTTTAATAGGAAAATTTTATTTCTAGGAATTCATAAAAGATAATTTATTTTATTGTATATGGAAATGACGACACCGAAAAGGAAAGGATTGGCACGATGAGAGCGAGCTCAACAGAAACTTCGTTGTAAAAAAAACAGGAGAAACTATTTAAAAAAAAGCAGATGACGTAACAATATAACAATGTTTTATTAATTATATTCAGCCGAGAAAACAACGCAACGATAACTTTCGACGATGTCCTTGATGTGAAAGAATTCCATTTCACAATCCGGAAGAATATTTTTGGAAAACTGTTTCAAAAGAATCCCGACGAGATCTTCATAGATACTCAAGGATCTTGCCATCAATTCCGTCATCTAGACAAAGTAATTTTCACTCCTTCGCGACATTTGATTTTGCCAATGAGCGAGGTAACTTTATTTAACATTCCGAGTTTTACCGATGACCCTCTCGACGAGGCGAGGTAAATATTTGGTTATAATGTACACTTTCCAGGCTTGCCGATGGCCATCAAGACGAAATGAAATAGATATTCATTTATATGAAATTCTTTTTGCGCATTGCCGATGATCTTCTTGAAAGCTGTTTAAGGTGGATATTTGGTATTTATGGATTTACGCTCATACCTTACCTTTATACCATACGTACCTTTTTTTAAGTCTTCCCAATGAACCTTATGTAAAGTGAGGTAGTCAAAGATTTTCCACGGCCATCGGCCAGTGCCAATGATTCCCCCCCCCCATCTTAGGTAGCTTATAATTTCATATTTCCAAACAGATCGAGATAGAAGAAGACGAAGAAGAGATTACAAATGAATTTGAAAGGATTAACTTGTTGGATATATTTTCTATAAATAATTGAATTCCTACACCATCATTTAAATGGACGGTGAAACCAGAATATTCAAGTTAAATATACAGGGTATCCGCGATGTTTTGGAAAGTATCGTAAAAAACCATGAAAGAAGGAGGACGTACTAGGTGGCGACGGGACGCCGTGTGTTCGGAACCTGCATCTTATTTTCGTTCCGAAGAGAGAAAAATATCGAGAACGCGGTAGTCGCTAGACCGGGTCTTTCGCTTGCCGGGCGACTGCTCTAAACCACTGAGCTACCTGACGCTCCACGCTCATGACATTCTCCTCTCCCTAGATAACATTAAGAGATGTCGTTCGGAAGCGACATCTCTAGTGCTATCCTGAGTGCACGGCGACTACAGAGAGAGACATTGTTACTTGTACCTAGTGGTACAAGCTGGCGGTCTCTCAAAGTCAAAGGTTGCTATCCTTTAAGACCTGCTGTCCATGTATGCCGGCCTCCGCCGTTGCCCCTCCTTATCCGGTACAAATCGTACAGATAAGCCCCGGGGTCGACGCCATATTTTGGCTGCCCCCGGGCGCTTGGACACGTTTTTGCAACGCGCTGGAAGGGGATCCACCATGAAAGAAAGAGGGCGTACCAGGTCTGTAAATATGAAACCGGAATTTGACTATAGATGGCCCTAGCTGTCAATGTAGTTACCGTCAAACCGCGTCATTGGCGCCATTTCCATTTGTTGACATCTGACAAAGATTTTCAACTCACAACAATACAAGTTTCATACAACAGCATAGTTTGTAATAGCGTTGAACATGTCGAATTTTGTGCCTGGAAGCTACGATTTGCGGACAGCATTGATTTTCTGTTACCATTTGAAGAAAACTGCTGCAAAATCGCAAGGAATGCTTGTCGAAGCTTACGGTGAGCATGCTCTTGGTAAATCACAGTACTTTGAGTGGTTTAAAAAATTCAAACGTGGCGGTTTTGACGTGAGAAACGAAGGACGTGGAAGACCACCGAAAAAGTTTGAAGACAGCGAATTGCAAGCATTGTTGGATGAGGATGACGCTGAAACGCAACAACAACTCGCGGATCAATTAAATGTGACACGAGAAGCCGTCTCCGTACGTTTGAAAGCCATGGGAAAGATCCAGAAGATGGGAAAATGGGTTCCACATGAACTGAATGAGAGACAGCAGGAAAACCGAGAAACCACTTGCGAAATGCTGCTCGCCAGGTACAAAAGGAAGTCATTTCTCCATCGAATTGTGACTGGCAATGAAAAGTGGATATATTTTAAGAATCCCAAGCATAAAAGGTCGTGGGTAACTCCAGGCGAACCACCGACATCGACTGCAAGGCCAAATCGCTATGAACGGAAGACAATGCTCTGTGTTTGGTGGGATCAGAAGGATGTGATCTATTATGAGCTGCTAAAACCTGACGAAACCGTTAATACTGAACGCTACCGACAACAAATGATCGATTTGAATCAAGCTTTGCGTGAAAAACGACCAGAATATCAAAAATGGCAACACAAAGTGATTTTGTTTCATGATAATGCACCATCACACACAGTAAAACTGGTCAAGGAAACGATTGAGGCGTTTAGTTGGGAAATACTTTCGCATGCGGCTTACTCACCAGACTTTGCTCCGTCCGATTACTACTTATTTGCATCGATGGGACACGCACTTGCTGAGCAGCGCTTCACTTCTTACGAAAATGTATGAAAATGGATCAATGACTGGTTTTTGCCTCAAAAGATCAACAGTTTTTTTGGCGTGGCATCCACAAATTGTCAGACAGGTGGGAAAAATGTATAGCTAGCGATGGGCAATACTTCGAATAAAATATTTTTTATCATTTTCATACAATAAACGTATATTTTCTATACAAAAATTCCGGTTTCATATTTACATACCTGGTACTAGGTCGTAAAGTATAGTAATCGTAAAGATTAATCAGATTAAATTCAGAAGAAAAGTCAAGTATTTTGCAAAAGTCGCAATAGTTGCAACGTTATTAATGATTGAAAATAATTATATCTAAAGGCTCTTCGTTACCGTTCGTTTCCGAAAGATCTCGGACACCCTGTATATTGAATTACCGATTGCATTCCGAATTGCATCGAAAAAGATTTTTAAATCATTTCATTTAGATAAACTATGAAATATGTATAAACAAAATGTGAATTATTAAGTAAGTATATACAATATATACGTGCATATATAGCAATATTTTTTTAATAACTATGCAATAATCACATTGGTATGTAATAGTATGTATAATGTGCAAAAATAGAAGTTCTGTGAAAAGATCAACTTTGTATCGCCAATAGTTTCTCGTTCGAAATTTATATTAACGCTTTAGAAAAAAAAAAATTTGAAAAAACCTATGTTTAGAATTATCGAATGTTCAAACCGCGTGTGTTTAAAACTTTTGTTTGGAACAGAAAGCTTGAATCCATGCCAACCCTGACGACACTTTCGTTCGAGGCTCTCGTTCCGACTCGAAAGGACGCTCGAAAGGTTTCGCGGTTGAGGTCGACGCGACGGTCGCGACCGCGCGCCGAATATCGCCGCAGTCCGTCCCGCGATCGTCGCGATTATCCGCGGATTTCAGTGACACAATTTCAGTGGCACGAGTAATGACTTTTGTCGCCAGCCAGCAATTAATGGCAGGAAAGAAACTTCGCGTCTCGGGCTCCGGATAAGGATCAATCCGCGCGTGACGAGCGATACAATTGCAATGTTATCGATGACGTAAGCGTCGCGGCGAGAGCGGCACGACGATAGTACTCCATGCATGAAATAATTCGCATTCTTGAAATGCACCGACCTTCGGTTATTTCTCGATCGACCGACCAGTTGGTATTTCCACCGCGGAAGCCGGCCGGCCGGTACTGGTTCGGCCAGCGCCGAATACTTGAGCGAGACAAATCGCGCATCGTTACACACGTTGAGCCTCGGCCCGTTCAGTTGCCTCGACAAGCGCCTGATAGTGCCGATCGGTGTATGTTCTGCTCTTTCCAGCTGAACCAGCCCGCTGGACTGTGTTCGCCTTTAGAGCGAGGCAAGAGTACGAGCACGGCGTTGAAGGCGAAAGGAACGAGCTTTCAATGCGGTATTATGCATACACGCGTTCGCAACACTCCAAGGGTTAATAACATTGAAATGTTGAAAGTATCTGCAGTCGTGATCTGCCGCTTTTGCGCGGCGTTTCTCAGACAATCGTCTGACTTCAGACTCGTCATGAGTCATCTCCAAAGTCGGTGATGAAGTCCGACGCAATCCGTCGAAACTGCTATGGGCTGCTGATAAATCCGAGCAGAATAGGCGTTCAATTTTTCCGCGAGGATATCGTAAGGGAGAATTCACACCTTGGCAGAAAAACCGAAGCCAAGAGAGTGACAGAGAGAAGAATTCTCGCAAGAGAGAGAGAGAGAGAGAGAGACAGACTATATCAGGGCGACTTCTGACTGGATGTTGCTTTTCTGCTTTCTGCTTTTCTGTCCAGGTGTGAATGCGCCCTAAGGGAGGATTCACATCTGGGTAGAAAAGCAGAAAGGCAGCAGTCAATCAGAAGTAGCGCTGGTAGTCTATCCTTCTCTTGAGAGAGAGAGAGGGAGAGAGAGAGAGAGATTACCGGCGCGAGTTCTGATTGGCTGCTGTCTTTCTGCTTTTTGCTTTTCTATCCAGGTGTGAATCCTATCTGACACATAAATATTACAAGTCCGGCCAGAAAAGAAGAAGAATAGAACCCATATTGTCGTACGTGGAGGCCCTCTCGCGTCGCGTTCTCATCGTCATGCATGTCACTCTGCGCAGTTCTGTTCTCGAGCGTAGCGCGCGCGCGGCAGGAGTATTGCGCGTTGCGCAACATCGATATCCTTCGTGGATCAATTATGTAATTACCGCCGGAGGCGCATGCCGGCACGTTTATTCTAATCGAGTGAAACCGTTATCCGCGTTATCCACGCACCGCAAATCCGTATCGGGCGTCCGCGCGGTTATACGAGCAGCGTCGTGCCCATCGAGCGAGGGCGTCGAGAAATCCCGCTCGCAGTATAAAGAATGTATGCCGCGTATGCAAAGCGTCCAGATTCTCTCTCGCGAGAGAGCGAGAGCACCGGAGATTAATAATTCATACCCCGCCTCTCTTATTCATGGCGAGCGGGACGGTGTATGTGCCAGGGCTATGCAATAAATAACGCGACGACCCCGTATCGAAAGTTTCCGAGAGGAAGGGCAGGGGGAGGGGGAGAAAGAGAGAAGGCCGATGGGCGGAAGATGATGATCTCTCAGCGCGGAAGAGACGCGTCGGAATTTGTTGCTTCCCGTAGGTGGCGAACCGGCCGATGACGTGGCCGCGGCGAGTGGCGACTGAAGGCTCGGGAAAGTTACTTTGTAAAAGTATCTAGTTGCGGTTACGGTGTTCTTTTTTCTATTGGAAAAGTAACTAGTTACAGTTACAGTTACAAAATACCGACCCTGGAAAGTAATTCGTTGTGTAGTTGTGGTTACTTAAAAAGTAACGAGTCGTTACCTTTCATTTGCTTTCTTGCAATGATTGTGCATTGCTATTTTTAATATAAGAATTTTACATTTCAAGTTTTACTGTCTTATTATATTATTCGATATTTAATAAATGACAATTTCTCTTTTTCTCTCTTTTATGAGATAAAAATTCAATTGTTCATATGTTCCTTGTAAATATTGATAAATTTATTTTTCTTCTCGATGCGCCATATTCGATCTCGGCGATTGGCAATCTCTCTTTCATATATATGCGGTCCGCAAAGAACTATTGATACAAAAAACAAGGAGACCTGCAAGGTAATTAAGAAAGAGTCCTGTGGTGCGATTCTTTAACTCGTTATTGAGTTAAAGAATCGCGCCGCTCGACGGATACGGAAAGCGATAGCGATATTATTAATATCGATACTATTGGCGCAAAGGATAAGAACCGGAAAATAATGGAAAAGAAAGAATAGAATCTAGGATAATCTAGGAATTTCTCCTCCATTATTCTCCAGTCTAGATCCATAATCTAGGATCTAGATTATCGACCTAATTATTCCTAGATTAGTCCTAATTAGTCCTAGATTATCCACATATATACGGGGACCTATACAGTTTAACACCGATTCCGAACGACAATATTAGAGAGATTTATAGGCAGGATACTCTCGGTGGTTTGCTCTTGTCTTCCGAGAGAAAAACGGCGACCGTATTTAATTTTTCGGTTCTGCCGGGAATTGAACCCGGGTTCTTCAGCTTTGTAGATTAGTGCGCGCTGTCTACTATGCCCCACGTTCGCTCTCGAAATTTATTATAAATGTATATAGTGAAACCTTATTATTACGTTTTACAGAAAGTGTGTGTGTGTGTGTGTGTGCATAATGGCCTTAACAAAAATAGAACGTCGCCTCTAGCGCGTAAGCGTAAGCGTGCTCTTCAGACGCAACTATAAAGTAACTATTAAATTAATCATCAGTTAGCAAAAAATGTAACTAAGTTAAGTTACAGTTACAGACAGAGAAAAGGGAACGAAGTTAAGTTATAGTTGCTGAAAAAAATAACTTCGTTACAGTTACTTTCCAATCCTGATTTGTAGCCAGACAGTACAGACAATCAATATTTCTGCAACGTTGCTGCAATATTGCAACATTGCCGCAACGTTTTTTCAACTTTGTGCGCTATATAAGTACCAAGGTGATCATCGTATAAAGCGATCAAATTATACGTTATGTTACTTTCCAACGACCAAACGCGCGATGAATTTTTCACAATTTTCCCTCCATATTTTCTCACGAAAATTCGAGTCTCACGATCGCATGGTCTCGCGAGAGATCGACCGTGGGTCGATTCTTTCAAGTCCGATGCGCGCCCGACAACAAAACCGTTTCCGTGGTCAACCGGTGGTGACTGATGGCGGATTCGCGCGATCGAAAGCTCGATGCGAACTTCCGTTTCCGTCGCAAAATTGCCAGCTGGAATAATCGCCGATCGCACACGTCGCGCCGGAGTATGCACGCGGTATAAAGGCGGATTCACACCTTGGCAGAAAAGCAGCAAGCAGAACAACAGAAGCCAAGAGAGTGACAGAGAGAAAAACTCTCGTAAAAGAGAGACAGACTATCAGCGTCTGTCATTCTCTCTCTCTCTGCTTCTACTGTTCTGCTTTCTGCTTTTCTGCCACGGTGTGAATTCGCCCTAATCCGCGTGTGCGCAGAAAACCCTTCGGTTTAACATAACTGAATTTCAAACAATGTTGCAATGTTGCAGCAACGTTGTAGCAATATTACTGTAACTGCTGTGCTCTGTGGGTTAGTTCCTTCGATCGAAAGCGCTTGTTGGTGTGAAAAGTTCTTCGGTTGGCGAGACAGAATGTTCTGTTGCTGCGACCGAACTTCATGTAACAGAAAATTTCTAGTTGTTACTGCAGAATATTTTTCTGCATGCAGCTGTACGAATGCTAACGTGCGGTCGTGCCCGGGACTCCCCCTTGAATCGCTCGTACTAGCTTTCCAAGGATCGTAGAAAGTTATTTGACATTTAGAGGGGTCCGCGCGCGGTTTTTGCACCCACCCTGTGCATACTTGCGCCGCGTGCCGTTGCGTGCGATTTACCGACGCCGCGGGGAGTGTGCGACACGTGCGCGACGACAGATTACCACGTGTCGCGGTGACGAGAGAGACGAGGATGGCGAATGAAGAGGGGTCGCGGAAGTGTGACTTGCGAAAGTTGCTTCGCTTCTCGAGGAGATGTGCGCGAAGAATTTTGCATAGGAGCTTGTCAGAAGTTCACGGGTTCTCGAGAACGTCATCTGGGGGTTGTTAAGAATGCGCCATAAAATAACATGTTAAACAATGTGTCAGCAAAGAACATCGAACATACATTTTAACATTTTCGTCTGGAACATTTGTCTGCACAAACCTCATACTACCGCGTATCAGCGGCTCTCAGACCGCTTTTTTCCGCGTATCCTCTGGAAGTGCACATGTAACTGGCGCATCCCCTTGTGTGCATCGATGGATAAAAATCATAGTTACGGTATAACGATGGGAATAAAATAAAATTCATATTTAATTCTGCATTCATATTAAGTGTATGCAAAAGTGCTAGTCTTTTCTTTCAGCCCTCTAATGTAATTATTTTAACCCTTTATATCCTAAATTAATTTACCCAAGACCTTATTATTAGATTTTTGCGTAATTAAATAACTCTTGGCATATCATAAACATGAGACAGGAAAATAAATTTTTTAACAATTCGATGATTAAATTTTGACGTGGTATTTGTAAGCACCGACAGGAATGTAGGGTAAGACACGGGTAAAAGGTTCAAGAGCGCATATATAGAGCGGTACTTTGAAGTACCGTCAGGATACAAAGGGTTAAATTGAAATATTTTTGTAAGGTGTTGCTATTGGACTTTGTAAAACGCCATTTATCATAATTTATTGGTGCACATAACCTCAAAATAGCAATTGATATAACGAGCGACGAGATTATATTTATATTTGATACTGCATTCGTTATGAATTGCAGCAAGGAGAAAATGTTGCAAAAGCATGTAAATCCATTTGCTTTTGGGGAAAATATTAAGTCTCACAATACGTGAAAATATTGGTTTCGTCGCTTTAAAGATGGTGATTTTAACGTAAGTGATCGTCCGCACCTTGGAACACTATGAAAACTTGAGACTGGCAATTGGGAAGCGTTGTTGAATGAAAACCTGTCCCAAACGGAAGTAGAACTTGCAAAACAGCTTGGAGTTGACTGAACGACAGTTTCAAGGCGACTGCATGAAATGGGAAAAATCCAGAAGCTGAAAAAATGAGTGTCGCAAAAAAAGAAGATTAAAACTTTTGTTTACACCTGATAAATTACATATATCGATAAACACAAATAATATTATAAACACTTGAACAAGTCATATATAAAACTACTGATATTTTAATTGGTAATCAGTGAGATGTTTGCTCTCGTTTACGTTTGCACAGCGTTTATCAACGCTTCGGTTTATTTTGCAAATATATAGTCGAAAATCATCTTCAACATCCAGCCTGTTCCTATATTTATTTTTTGAAGCAACTAAAAATGA
The DNA here is from genome assembly GCF_003227715.2 of Harpegnathos saltator. Lineage (NCBI taxonomy): Eukaryota > Metazoa > Arthropoda > Insecta > Hymenoptera > Formicidae > Harpegnathos > Harpegnathos saltator. The sequence continues at coordinate 385,644 of NW_020230625.1, forward strand.
AAAACCAACTCCACGCACATAAACGTGTTTCGTCACTTATTTTTGAGAAATTAATCAGTTATTAGAATTCTTGCTGCAAATTATTCAGAAATTAGCAGTTATTGAGTTGGCGGAGCTTGGAGACTTCATAGCGCCCGAAAGCTGCGCGCTTCAGATTGAGAACCGCTGCGCAGCGTATAAACCACAATTACCGTATACTGTACTTTGTAAATTTCACTCTGTGACATTTCATTGGAATAGCAGGGCATTGGAACAGCCGAGTGGCTCGAATTCGAGTGATTTTCCACTCGTGCAGAGCGAACGCTGCACTCTGCATCGCTGAGTGAATATTTTCACTCGGAAGTGAAGATTGAATCTAACCACCACCACGGAACAAGTTCACGCACGATCGATCGAAACATTCACTCGTTCAACGGGGATCGTCTGTTCCAGTGATGGACGATCTCGATTCGATTTTCAGAAAACCGATCTCGAAAAACTGACTTTTAAATCAACTCTTTCAAACGTTGACCGCTACATTCTTTATCGCCGAATTCTTTATCAAACGAGACAAGATCGATGAATAAATGTATCAACAGGTCGAAACGCAACTCGCTGTCGAAAAGGATCATTCGCACGAAGAATCCGACTTGGAAGAAATCAGTTTTTATGGGGAAAAAGATCGCCCGTCGCTGCCCATATAGCACACAAAGTTGAAAAAACGTTACTACAATATTGTGCAGCAACGTTGCAGCAATATTGCTGCAACCTCTGTGCTATATGGGTGCTCTCGAGCGCGGCACTCGCTCCTGCGATTTCGTGGCTGCCGCTTCCAGTGAATTCCCGCTCGTTCGGAGCGAGAGGAGTTTCACTCCTCAAAATTCCGAGTATACCACGGGGAGTCGACTGAAGACTGGATTAATCGGGGATACCTGTACGCTATCATTATCGCCGTTATCCGCGAACGCACCTGCCGGGATTGCGTTGCTTTTTCTCGCTTCTTTTTTGCGAGGCACACACTTACGGCCGAGGGCCACATTCGCCGCGCGCGCGGTGATTCCGAATCGACATCATCGCAGCGCGGCTCCGAGTTTCACCGCGATTATAAAGGGAACGATTAACTAACTCGGCGAAGCGGCGGTCTTCCGCGCCTCGCTCGGGCCTCCGCGGAATTTCTGTTAGGCAGGCACGCCTCATTAAGCCGACACAGAGTCCGCTAATTGTTATCGCGGCGGCGGTGTGCCGTTACACGTCGTAACGTAACGTCAACGTAACGGGCGGCCGCGCCAGCCGAAACCGCACCACCATCGCGAGAAAGTCGCGCGTTCTTTCTTCTTGCTTTCTCTCTACGCGGCTGTTACGTCACGAGGAGTGGCCGCGGTGTCGTCGCGTGTGCGTGCGCGCGCGAACGTGCTGCGTGCGTGCGTGTGTGCGTGCGTGCATGTGCGCATGCGTGCGTATGGTGTCACGGTGACCGCCGTCATTCCTCCCGATACGTCATCGATCTTTATTAAAATAGGACGCCGTCCGCGATCGCATTGACCGAGACGGCCCGGCCGGCAACAAGTGCATCGTCGCCACGGCATGTGCACTTTGCGTTTCTGCGTTACGTAAACGGTTACTCGCGCGGGTACCGGGTAGCGTGAACTCGGCATCCGGGTGCGAAGCGAATAGTTCAGGATGCCCTGTTCGGGACGCATGGCGAACGTCGCGAGCTTGCCCTTTTCATCACCCGGGCTCCGTTTGCCTTACGAGCGCCATTATGTACACGCAGAAAACTATTCGCTTCGTATAACTGAATTTCAGTTGCGACAACTGAGGAACTTTCCGTTCCTCAGGAATCGATTGAGAATTCACCTTGTAACACGAGAGAAATCCCGTCTCAGGAGAGGTTTCTGTTGTCTCAGAAATATATTGTCACCTGAGCCGAGTATTACCCCGTACATACAGCACAGACGGTTGCAGCAACATTGCTGCAACGTTACAACGTTGCACACAGACACACACATACACATACGTAAAATAAGTAAAAAAAAATATATGTACGTATTTGATGATTTTGAAATTTCCAAAGATCAACAAGTTAGAAAGTTAAGGCGCTATTGTAACAATATATTCCTGAAACTAAATAGAGTAAAAAAATTTAGTACCTCCGCTATAATAAACAATTGGGGTTTCCATTTAAGAAAAATGATGATCAATGAATATTTTGAAAGTGGCGCCATCTGTAAACAAAATGATATCGCTCATCTCATGTCTTTCAAACTAAACAACTTTTGTCTGAAACGTTTTTCCATACCTTTTATATTTCTCGAGATATTTGAGTGGATAAACTGAAATAAGCCGCTCTATATATGTGTATGTATGCAATGTTGCAACATTGCAGCAATGTTGCTGCAATCGTCTGTGCTGTATGTACAATATTGTCGAAGGTGCAAGTTTCATTCTTCACACGAATAAACGTGTGTACGTAAGTGAAGGGTAAAACACTTGCGGAGTTGAAAATCACGTCATTGACAGCGTTATACAACTTCTTCAAACGAATTTTTTCTGTCGCGGTGACTGAAATTTCATTTCTCTTTAGATATAAGATATAGTTCCTTTTGTGAGAGCAGTCGAATACTCTGCTGCGGTAACTATATTTTCAAGCCCGAGAATTTTATTTTCTTCAATTGAAAGACTCGGACGGTTCTTCGGTTTGTAAAACAGAATTTTTCTGTTACTGTGACCGAACCTCATGAAACAAAAAATTTCTAGTTGTCACCGCAGAATACTTTCCTCTATATGTGAAAAACGGCAAGGCCCGGTTGCACTAATAATATTTTAGTTTTAAGCAAGACTTAAACATAACCCATACAGCACAAAAAGTTGCAGCAATGTTGCTGCAACTTTTCTGCTGTATGGGAAGTTTATCTCTATCTTTCTTTCTAGTTGAAGAAAGACGAGCATATATTTAAATCTCACTTGAAATCGAAATAATATTGGCGTAATCGAACCTACACACAATCGAAGACACAAGCGGTAAGGAAATCGATTAGTCAAAATTGTCAATATTCTTCCTATGGCCCAAAAATATTCAACTATGTTGTTTCACTTGCTTTTATATTTCTATACAGCACAAAAATTGCAGCCACATTGCTGCAACGTTGCTGCAATATTGCAATGTTGCAGCAACTTTTGTACTGTATGGGATTGCTCGCGTCTTAAAGCTTAAGTTTTTCTGCGTGTCCGGGTCTCAACATTGTTTCAGTTTGACAATCAGAAAGATATGCTGCTCAATATCGCGATCCGAGTAAGCGACAATTGTTAGCGTCTCGCAGTCGTTGACAGAGTGCACCAAGAAACAGCAAAGAAGAAAAATGAAACTCATTCAGCAAGCTGGCACTGCTAGCATTATTTTCATACATGTGTGTGTATGTGTGTGTGTGTGTGGTTACTATATTCATAAATATTATATCGTTTATTCTCCCTATTCGCGCCTATTATCAGAGTTGTGCGCAAAGAAGCCAAGTGAATGGACGTTTCTTACTCGCATCGATCATCGATTACGTCTTTGATCACTGAGAGGGTTCATTGACTTTCGCGGACACTTTTTATATCGCGGCTGTACGCGAATGTTTGTTTCATCGAGAGAACGATTTTATCGCGCGCCTTGAATAGTGCCGATGAATAATTACGTGTCGCTGGCGAGTCGTCGTAGATTTCGACGTTCGCTTCGACTTTCCTGGGCCATCTTTTCACGAGATCCTCAGTACCGTTAACTCCCGTGAGAGCACGCGCGCGCGACGAAGAAGATGCTTTCTCTCTTCTATTTATAATTATAAATTAACGGAAAACTGGTTGTGAAAGGGAGAAAGTATTACGCGCGCATGGTCGTTAAAAAATATCTGTATAATTATGACGCTCTACGTGAGCGAAAACGATTTTCGATTGTCTTTCGAGGCGAGACTGCATCGCCGCGCGGGGCGGACCGGTTCGCCTGCGGGAAATGCACTTACGGTGTTACGCTTTAATCGCGCGTTTCCTGACTGACCGGCAACGCGGAAAAGCCGAAAAGCGCGGCCGAAATCGCGATCGCCGGCACGAGAAATCGCTGAAAGTCGCCGGCGAACGCGCCGAGCGAATTAATATTACCCGGCGCGGCACTCTCACTGAGCGACACGCGCGCGCACGCGCATGCGCCGTGGAGAACGATGAATTATTAATGCGACGCATCTGTTTTTCCGTTACAGGAGGTGCGAGCGACGTCGCTGCTTCTCCTCCTGGGGATTCTACTCGCGACGATACAAAATGGTAAGACTTTCACGACTCGCCGCGCAAAAGCGCAAGTATATGGTCTCTCTCCCGCTAGCGGGGGAAACGATTAAAATTCTCGCTCGCTGAATCTAGGCTGTCCGGCTCTCCGCGAACAGGACATGCGTGTCCGGCTCTCCTGAGGTCTCTCGCGAATCCATCGATTCACACTCGCGTTTTTCCTCGGCGAAAACTCCATTGAACTCGTTCGCGTTTGCCTTCTCTTCCTCCCCCCCCCTCTCCCTCTCTCTCACTCTCTCTCTCTCTCTCTCTCTCTCTGTTTTTCTCTCGCCGTTCCCATGTATATCAGGTCATCCCGTAAGTGTAACATCGTTTCTCGAAACTAACACTTTCAGTGTAAAGCATTGATACCTACATTTACGCTTGAGCTCGATGTAGACTACAAAGGGAATACCGTTTCAAAGGCACACAGGGGAAAGTTTGTGTACACACGCGTCGTCTAAATGCGCGAGATATCTATGTTCGCTGAGGAAAGTAAGTCACGAAACATCACTTGTGCGATGACCTGTTACAGCGGACTGGGGGGGCAGCAACTATTCGAACACCTCCGAAATACGAGAGTGGGAGGGAAAATGATCCCACAGAAGTTGCACAGTACCGGAGTCGCGGTCGTCCTTCGGTTTCTACTTTATCTCAATGGCAAGATGGCGATAGTCAGGGTGGTAATGGTCGCTTCGCGTTACCTCAGTCCTAACAGTAAAAATCGCTCGTGGCGATTAGGGGGAGCCTGGGATACAAGTGGGCACGTTCGAGATTAAACGAGGAGTGAGGTCGTTAATGCCTCCATACCTCCGAATTCGAGCAAACTACCGTGTGACAGGGCCGAGGCACCGGGCGACCAAGGAGCGACGCTTATGGGTCTTAAAAATAAATTATAGCCCGAGATAAATCTCTCGGAGGGAGCGCTTACACGGCCGCCAAAGTAAACCCGCCTTGCGAAACGAACTGTAAAGCGGCACTTAACTGTCGGATCCCCGGCGTTTAACCGCCGCGCTGCACCCTCACGGATCTCACGGCGATAATCGTTTCCGCGCGGCGCGATCGCGAGAGAGCAATCCCGCGACCGTAATAAGTAAGAACGAAATCGGAGTGGGACTGCTCTCGACTGCTGCGAGATGAAAAAGGAGAGCGGGCCCTCTCTCTCTCTCTCTCTCTCTCTCTCTTTCTCTCTCTCTCTATCTATCTATCTATCTCTCTCTCTCTCTCTCTCTCTTGCTCCCTCTCGCTCTCGGATCGCTCGTAAATCGCCGGTTTTTCCGGCTGACCGGACAAACGGTCGCGTTTCCCGCAAGAATCCCGTAGAAAATAGCGACAGTCTCTCGCCGAGCTGTCAGCCAAAGTCGAGCACGACTTCGGCACTTCGCGGTTTTCCTCAAAACACTCAGTCGAGTAATGCCCGGTTTCTTCACACCTCCATCTAGCTATCTTCCAGATAAAGATATCCATCAGATAACTAAAAATTCGTTTTCTTCACTGAAACCTCTGGTTACGTATCTAACAAATAGCTTATTCCTCACACTAGCTACTAGCTTTTGACACACACAAAATGTACTAGAAATTTATTATAAATCACCATGTTCTGCTAGCGACATATTCTTTTCCGGGCTAATATTAACCAATTAAATTAATTTTCACAGTATTAACAATCGGTCTTCAATTGCATGTAATAATTCGAGCACTGTATCCTTTTTCAAATGAAATCGTTCGAAAAATTCTGTGTCACCCCACACTTGAAAATTGTTTGTTTTATTTCTTATTGTATAGGGCCTTCTTTCCACAAATTCCTCTCATCATCATCAGATACAAAAATATTAATATTCATGAGTAACAAATCCATGTTGTGTTTTTCATAAAAACAGCAACAGCAACAGCAGATTACGTATTATTGTAATTTTTAGGTTATGTCGGGGGTTGATGTCAGATTGAAATCCATATCTGCCAGATATCCGTTACCTCAGGTACCATATAAGTTTATCTGCTGGATACAAACTTTCCAAAGGTGAAGGAAACCGATTCTGGCAGATATCTCATGGATAAAGTTACCGACAACTTATCTAGAGGAGAAGAAATTGGGCATTAGGCGAGTTCCTAGTATTTCTCGCTCTCTCGTCACTACGCGGATGAACGACCGACACGTCGCACGTTTAAGACAAACGGTCGCTCCAGCGGCCGTTCATCTCACTCTGGAGAACTACTCATTGGAACAGTGATGACTGAGCGAGTACTCCCAGACGCACATATTTATATAATGGACGGCAATTTTTAGATTACGGCGGCGTCACTTTCAGCGAGCGCTCGCCGCGAGAGAGTAAAGATTCCTCTCGGGGAACTTGTCGTTCCCACAAATGGCCGAAGAATCGAGGAAGAAGCGACGGCATATTCCTCCACAATGGACGATCAGCGCGGAGCGAGAGAAAGAGATTGCCGTATATAAGCAGGCTTTTAATAAGGCTTTCCACTTCGTGATCGCTGAGGTGTGCGAGAACGAGATTTTTCCGCCGTGTCCTACGGCGATCCGGAAAAACGCGCGATCACGAGAGCGAGCGCGGATCGCGCGGGCCTCTTACTCGATATTATCTGTTCTGTTATGCGCGCGGCTTTATAATGCGGCTATACGCCGCACCGCGCACCGTTCGTGTATATAACCGGCGATACGTGGCGTGGGACCTATCGCGAATGCACCTCGTGGGCGTAGCGGTGAAAGAGAATCTCGAGCGTTCCCGCATCGGCAATCTTTGCCGGCCGCCAGGTCGACGGAGAAGTGTGTCTGTTAACCGCGTTAACGAAATCAAGGCAATTCAGCTCGCGCGCACACGCTGCTCCGGAATCCCCGATTCGCCTTGACAGACACGTTTGGGGTATTGTCAGATTTATAAGTTGGTAGGGAAGGACGCGCGCGCGCGCGGCTGAAAATTTTGATGAACAAGAAAAGGGATGGTCGTCAGCTGGAATGCGTCTGTCGCACAGACTTTTATAGTATAACTAGACTGCTAACTCCGACTCAGTACATGACTCCGAAAAATATCTACCGTTCTGGTGGTCCGACATTCACGTCTGATTGGTTGAATCAAAACACATTTCTTCTAATTGGATGGGCCATATTGCTTATGTAGCCCCTCTCCTTGTGGACTACCAATTTCACGTATGCGTAGATGTTTGATTCCCTTATCTAATACATACTTTTTGGGGTCAATTTTGTGCTACAGTATACAAGGGAGTTAGCAGTCTAGTTATACTATAGAAAATCTGTCGTCTTTTCGGACGTCAATAGGAAGTTTTTGCAATACCGTCTCTCAGATACGGTAAACGTTGATCGTGAATGCTATTGATCGCGTACATTGCGACGTTATTTCTGAGCGAATAATGGTATTGCAAAAATTCCTTAATTTTCAATTGCATATATAGGGGCCATTGCACACAAAATGACATAGATGCGTATACATAGAATAAGATTGTCTCGACCAATGAGCGTCTAGGAAACATGTCTCTTCCCCATTCCTTTTATAAAAAAAATGGTTCGTACAAAAGTTCTTTGACCTCATAGGAGACATCAGATGGCGATATCAATTTATTTGCAGATGGCGCCACGTTCGAGAAATTCACTAACGATCATTTTTTTTAAATAGAAATCGATTTTTTTTTCTTAATAAAAGCTATAGCTCTCGTCGAGACAAATGGATGCGAGAGAAGAAGAAAGAAAAAATCATTGGCTGGAATACGTCTGCTATTTTTTCGTACTTTGGGACAAATTATTGCACATGTTTTGCACTACTATGACTCGTAGTAGTGGTAGAAAAGAACAAATAGCGTTCTTGGCAGGATATGAAAGTCTTGGCTAGAAAGAAGAACAATCCTTCGCCGAGGAAGACATCTGGCAATCCTAGACACGTCTCGAAATGTCGCGTGTCGCCTCTCCTTGTGTCGCACAGTGTTCGAAATCTAGAAAAAAAATAAACTAATGTAAAAGTATTAAAATGTATTAAAAAGTATATTAATTAAGTGCAAAAAGACCCAAAACATAATTTGTTGAGAAATTTCGAAGAAGCTTGATTTCAAGCTGTATATTTATACATATCGATATTACGAAAAGTAATAATAAAAAGTACACCGAGACTTTCGGCCAGCTTCTTCCAGATTTCAAGCACTGTGTCGCCGAGTCGCGTCCGAGTTCCGTCCATCGCGTAATTCAATTCTATGAGACACCGGTCGTCGGATCAGAGGAGATATTTGGAAAATCGAGACGTCGCTTAGGTATCTTTACGGATGTTTTTCTCGCCGACGAAATTGGCAGCCGGCGATCTCGAGGCTGCTCGCTGGCGGGGATATTCGCCGACCTCGTCGAATTGTCGCGCGTTTCTGGTCAGGGTCAACACCGGCCTTAATTCGCAGGCACCGCTCGTATTGTTCCTGCAGGCCGTCTCGTTCGGCCTCGTTCCACGCTCGATCGGTGAAAGCACGTAGTGCGAGTAATTCGCGAGTCGAAAGTATGCGCTCCGCTCAGCATGGCTCAGCTCAGCTTGGCTCGGCTCGCCATGGCGTGCCGTCAAAGTCAGCCTTTGCGCGCTCGATTACGCGCGTGCGAAGCGGGCCAACGAGATGCATACCGTCACACACGGATGCGTATTTGTTTGTATGTGTGCATGCATTAGGCCAATTAAACACTCGGATGAGATAACGGAGAAACAATATCCCCCTCGCGTAACGCTATCGCTCTTGCGAGACTATTTTCGATCGTATTACGTGGCGCTGCGGCTCGCCATTACGTCGGCGAGACGATCCGAAGAAAGTTGCATTATCGGATTGTGCAGTATGAAATTATTCGCGCGAAATATCGCAATTCTATTCGACCGCCCGCGTAACTATGACCATAGCTCAGCGTTGCGAGACGCCGTGGGAGGGAAGGTCGGTCCCCCGTGAATTCTACAAATGGAAATCTAAGTCCGGTATTCACAGTCAGGTCTCATATTTAAGATTGTCTTAAGTTCACTTTCTAATACTCCGTAGCCAATGAAATAATTTGTACATCTGAAGATGAACTTAAAACGGTCTTAAATACGGGATGTCTGAAAACATACGATTATCTTTCGGGGATATGAAAGAGAGTGAAATTCTGAGTCGAAAGTTCTTCTTCCATTTTTTCTTCCGACCATTAATAACAAAGTTATTAACGAAGAAAGTCGACCAATAGCGCACGATTATCGCGCAGTGCCGTACACTGGCACGGAACTCCGCCCTATTAGCACCGAAATTTGTCTTTATCTGATAATATCAAATAGCTCATTTATCATCCGTTTGATGAGCTAATTGATTTATCATCATTTTTAATCAATACAAAAACATAAAGAAACGATTGAAAACAAGTTAAAAAGTAGAAATTTTATTAAATGTTATTTTAAATGATAAAGACCAATGGTTTTTCAGTGGAAAAAGATCGAATTCTTACAGCGCCTGTTCAAACGTTGTCCGCAAAAACTATATAATGTGTATTCCATGTATTCTTTTATAATGTGTTAATTCGTCACAATAAATTCTCGTTTTATCTTTTATTTTGCTTTTCCCATGTTTACGTTTTCATCTTCGATGTCTCGCGAATTGCGAAACGGCTGACAGAGTTGTTGTTACTTCTTGCACGAGATACTCTTTAGTAGTGGTTCCTCAATTCTAAACTCAATGAGATTCAAAACATAAGCAACGAACTGTGAAGACAAAGGAAGAAGTGAGATATTTTTCGACTTTTTAACCTCATTAAATGGATAATAAATTAGTTATTTGATATCATCAAATAAAAACAAATTTCGGCGTCAGCGCAGGGCGGAGTCCCGCGCCAGTGTACGACACTGCGCAACAGTCGTGCGCGGCACGCCATTGGTCAACTTTCCTCGTTAATAACATTGTTATTAATGAACGGAGGAAAAAATGGAAGAGGGACTTTCGACTCAGAATTTCACTCTCTTTCACATCCCCAAAGAATAATCGTGCATTTTGAGACACTCTATATAAGATCCGACTATGAATACCAGCCTAAAGCGGCGTGTAAAATCCAGCATCTCATTTATTTTGCGTAGTGACGATATTTCGAGGTGAACCAAGTTTCGCACAAATATTTCAGTATCGAGTTTCCAACGGAGATGTATGCGGACGAATCTTACCGATTTGACTTCTGCAATCCGGAGATCGCTGCACGAAAGGCGAAACGCCGTATTTTCCGTTACGGACTCGCACGCATTTGCGAAGAGCCGCACAGAGATTTCGCGACGCGAGCGTCCATGTTTTCGGAGCCGATCGGAACAGCACCTGTTGCGCCGCGCGCACCGGAACGGCCGATGCGGCGCCTATTTCTTTGCACACGGACGAAAGTTCAATCGCGTTTCAATTTCTCCCGCGGCGGCGTTTTCTCTCACAGCCATCTACGCGTTCTCTCCGCGTTTGGCGCGCGAGTGTGAGTGCTCGGCTTCACGTATGCCCCGCATACCCACCTGTGTTTCTCGCCAGGCAGCCATAAGTGCGTATGTCGTGTATACATGACACGCACACCACGCGCGAATCTGCACGCGTCCGGCAAGCGTGCATTAATTTGCGTTTCACGGCAGTGAAAATGGCGGAAAATCGCCGCCACGCGCCATCGAGAGACTGATTTTTCGCAACTCATCGCCTGCGACTGACACAATGTCCTCCCCCCCACCCCACTTTACTCGAAATAAGGAGAAATCAAGAAGAAAACCAACAAGAAAACAACCAACTTTTTTGTGTATGAGGGAGAGTGTATGAGAAGAAGAGTATAAGACCCACCGAAAAAAAATTATTTCAGAACAAGCGGAATCATTTAAATTTTAGAGGATTTTATTCTTATATATGGCCTCAAGAGGATTCCTTTAAAATTAAAAGGAAAATATTATTAACACATTATTCTTAAAGTTAGAGGAATTATATGTTATATGTATAATGCAAATCTTATTGATTTTAATATAAATTTCCTCTTATACACACAGATTATTTAATCTTCCTTTTAAGAGGATTATTATTTATTCTTACTGTACTTTATTCTTACTGATTATACATTCCTTATTAGGGAAAGGAGAGAAAATTATTATGAAACTGTCTGGAAAAAATTCTAGTTAAGTTTTTTTTTACTTTCTGTTGGTAAAGTAGAGAAAACATAAATTTGTAATTTTAAGTACTCTAAATGGCATTTAATGTAGTACGCAGCGCGATATGATAAATGGATATACAGGGTGTCCTATTTTAAATCCCCCAGACAAATATCTCGAAAAATATGGAAGATACGGAAAAATATTTCAGACAAAAGTTGCCTGAAGTTGCACCCTGATTTTTGTTAATTTGATGATTTTGAAATTTCTAAAAGTCGATAAGTTAACAAAAGTTAGGGCACTATTGTAACAATATATTCTTGAAACCAAATAGAGTAAAAAAGTCTAGTACTATTTTTTCTTCCGACAAATAGTTAGCGAGATATCGTAAGTTAAATATTGAAAAAGTTACCAAGTTTTCCTTAAATATCTCAAAAGATATTAAGTAATTAAGAAATGTTTCAGATAAAAATTACTCAAATTAATTGGTAGAAAAAGATGGTGTAGTAAGAAATTGAGGTTTCCATTTAAGAAAAGTAATGATAAGTGAATATCTCGAAAATGGCGCCATCTATAAACAAATTGATATAGTTGTTTTATGTCCCCTTGAAACCATACCAAACTTTTGTCTGAAACATTTTTCTGTATCTTCTATATTTTTCGAGATATTTGCCTGGGGGATTTAAAATGGGACACCTTGTATGTATGTACTTACGCTGAAATATGGGCTAGTATGTCTTTAAGTTAAGTTTCCCCAAAGATCCTTCAACTTCGTTCATAACGAAATAACTGGGAAAAACAACGCAAACTAAATGACGATCTCTCTTCTTTTTCCCTTTGCTCCAGACGTTGTCCATAAAATAAATGTGACGACGATCGTCATATGCATAGAGAGAGAGAGAGAGAGAGAGAGAGAGAGAGAGAGAGAGAGAGAGAGAGAGAGAGAGAGAGAGAGAGAATCTAGAGCAGGGATCCCAATCTTTTTTGTATTTCGCACTTCTAAAAATTTATTAATGAACCTTCGCACCCTCTAAAAAAAAAATTATTCGTATGTTTTATGGTAAAAATTAGTTGTTAGAGTTTTAAAGTAAGAAGTTAATTTATAATAATTTATTATTACATAGTATTGTTTAGAAATTAACTATCATTTTAATATTATAAAATTATTATCCATGATATCAAACTTCGCATAGTGATACGTAATGAATATATATGTACGGATACGTATAAAATATATAATTTTAATAACTTTTTTTAAATTTTTAATTTGATTTTTAATTTGATAGTAAAAATGCCGGATTATTCCAGAATTCATCTTAATCGCAATATTAATTGCAATCACTTTTCCTCGCACCCCCAAGAAGTTTTTCCATACCCCTAGAGGGTGTGAGCATCTCCGATTGGGAATCCCTGGTCTAGAGACAAAAAAATAGGAAGACGGCACTCCGAAGAGTCGTGCCGACAAGAAAAGCATCCTCCTCTCGCGCTCATTAGTGCACTCTCGTCTTGCAGGAATCGCCGAGCGCAGGATCGTCTGCTACTACACGAACTGGTCGGTGTACCGGCCTGGCACAGCCAAGTTCTCACCGCAGAACATCAATCCGTACCTGTGCACTCACCTGATCTACGCGTTCGGCGGCTTCACGAAGGACAACGCGCTGAAACCGTTCGACAAGTACCAAGACATCGAGAAAGGTGAGACGTACGTAGAAGAACGACACGCGCGCGACATTTGTCGTGCGTTGCTTCGATTTATCTCCTCCGTCCGCTCCGACCACCCGAGCCGTCTCGACCACGCGAGGTATTCGCGGTTGCGTCGTCGTCGCACCGTGCGACTCCGGCCGAGGAACGTCATCTTCGGCTGATATTTAACTTTCACTCGCGCCGATTAACACGCTCGCGCGCTCGCCCGCTCATGCGACAGGTGGCTACGCGAAGTTCACCGGCCTCAAGACTTACAACAAGAACCTGAAGACGATGCTGGCCATCGGCGGCTGGAACGAGGGCTCCAGCCGATTCTCGCCGATGGTGGCGGATCCGGCGAAGCGACGGGAGTTCGTGAAGAACACCGTCAAGTTTCTCAGGCAGAATCACTTCGACGGCCTCGATCTCGACTGGGAGTATCCGGCCTTCAGGGACGGCGGGAAGCCGCGAGATAAGGACAATTACGCCAACCTCGTGCAGGTACGTGCGCCGAATACGCGGCGTTTATCGCCGATAAACGACAGGGAACACGCAGATTTCCCTACTCGCGCCGAAGATCTCGCCGCGGGAAGCACGACCGGCGGCGGAAACGCGGATGGGAAACCGATTGCGCCACTTGGCTCTAATCGGGGAAGCGAATCGCTCGCGAGTAACTCGAGTGAGAAGTGACTAATTGCGAGTCGCTGCTACAAAGCGCGCGCCTCCTCTGATAGGAATCAAAACGCGAAGGAAAGCGGCGGCTTAATAACAGCGCGCGGCTGCTTCCGTCGTATCAGAGAACGACGCGGCGCGTTATCGTCGATCGCGACGCCGCGCGTAAACGTCGCTGATCAACGTCGATCGTTGATTGCGGAACTTCGACAGGAACTTCGCGACGAGTTTGAGCGGGAGGCCTCGAAGACCGGCAGACCGCGCCTGCTGTTGTCGATGGCGATGCCGGCCGGCATCGAGTACATAGACAAAGGTTACGACGTGCCCAGACTCAACGACTACCTGGACTTCGTCAATCTGCTGTCCTACGACTATCACTCGGCGTACGAGCCCGCTGTCAATCATCACTCGCCGCTGTACCCGTTGGAAGAGGACAACGAGTACAATTACGACGCCGAGTTGACTATCGTGAGTGCCTTTCTCGTGCCTCTGTCGCGTCGGTATTCGAGTATTATTAAACCAGTATGACAGACTATGGATTGGGATTGACATTGGATTGAAATTTGACCAATTGAGAAAAAGAAAATAATCTCAAATATAGCAAATTTAGCCCTGATTGGTTAAATTTCAATCCAATACTCAACCCCAATCCATAGTCTGATACGGGCTTTAAGATAAGTAGATAGATAGGATAGATGGACATAGTTTTTTTAATTTTTAATTGGAAATGATCAACAACATATTAACACACTCAGTAGAGGGTAATGTTTAAGGTACAGAAGAATTTTTGTGAAAAGAATTCATGGACATCAATAATAATTATTAAAAATATTCTGTGAAGGATAGATGATCAGGTGTGTCCGGGTTAAGATGGTCGTGAAGGGATAGTTGGGCAGGCCTATAATAATGTAGAAATTTGTTTATCTTTACTTATTTTTTAGTACTTTACATCATTTTATTAATTATTAACCTTTTTATTAATCCTTTTATTAATTATTAATAAAATAAAACATTTCCACAAGTTTCTTATAGAAACCAAGGACAACATTGGAGAAAAGGTTGAAAAGTGGCAGTACAGAAAAAGGCCCTATGGGAAAACATTGTTTATTAAAGAGAGAGAAGAGAAAGAGAGATCTATTCGACATCTTTAAACGAAACAAGAAGTTGTAATGTACTGAAAATAAAATGTACTGAAGTTTTTAATGTTAGGTACCCAAGGAAAAATGATAGTCGAATAGATATCGGATCGACGTCTTATATATGTCTAAAACATCTAGAAAACGTTGATCCGATGTCCATTGCTTGCTATTTCTCACTAAATAGGCTGCCCATCTAACCCTGATAAAAATGAACCCTAGTAACATATACATTGTTAAGCCAATATTGGCTACAAATTGGGCTCCCAATATTGGCCAATGTAACCTTAATGTAAGTCAATATTGGTATAACAATGCTATGCAATATTGGCGATCTTGTAATTTGATGTCTAACCAATAGTGGCTGCATATTGGGATACATTGGGCCAATGTAACCCCAGTGTAAGTCAATATTAGTATAACAATACTATGCAATATTGACGATATATTATAATTTAATGTCTAACCAATATTGGCTGCATATTGGGACACATTGGACCAATGTAACTCTAATTTATGTTATCGTATCCAATGTAACGCCAATGAAGTGTGCTACTAGAGAACCATCTATCCCGTTTGGAAAGTTCGCGTAAAGATGTGTATACCGCGTGAAATGTAATCTCGGTGATGAATTTTGAGGTTAAGTACGCAAATACGATATTTTTTTAGTCTTTAGATAGTTTTTTTAGTTTTTTTAGTTAAGCCCAAGTCTAACTCAAAATAAACCGTATTCGCAAGATACTTTTCCGACATATCAAACATTTTGGAGGTTAATAGAAACATAAAACATTTATTTACTCACGATAAGTGTTTTTATACATCAGGAAAAGACACGCCTACTCGTAGTAGATCCAACTCACAACTGACTGATCAACGCTGACGCCTAGCATATATTAACAAAATTATAGCAATTGACTATCTATCCCCTATGTCCATCTATCCCAGACTTACCCTATTATTATTATTATTACTTTGAGGGAACTGGTAATTATGATATTATGTTCGAGTAAATTTGATTGCGCAATATACACCAGCGAGCGATCGTTCCAGGACCACACGATCAGCCATCTCCTGGAGAAAGGCGCGTCCGCGGACAAGATCGTTCTTGGAATTCCGACGTATGGCCGATCGTACACCTTATTCAACCAAGACGCGACCGAGCTCGGCTCACCCGCGGACGGCCCGGGCGTCGAAGGAGAGGCCACTCGGGAGAAAGGCTACCTCGCCTATTACGAGGTGAGCCTGCGGGGAAACTTCACTTGACGGGGCAGGGTGCTCTTGTGTGTGATTTGTGCGCAATGCGGACTTTTTAACTCGGCAGATTTGTGAGGGCATAACGGACTCTGACGAGTGGGAGGTCATCCAACCGAACCCCAACGCCATGGGACCGTATGCCTTCAAAGGTGACCAGTGGGTCGGCTACGACGACGAGGACATTGTCAAGCTGAAGGCTCGCTACGTGAACGAGAAGAAGCTGGGAGGGATCATGTTCTGGTCAATCGACAATGATGACTTCCGCGGCAAGTGCCACGGCCGGCCTTACCCGCTGATTGAGGCAGCCAAGGAGGCTCTGCTCACGAACAACAGGTAAGTCCTGCCAAGATGAGAATCGCCGTTCATTACTTTAAAAAGATCTAAAAGGCGAGTTTTGTTTCGGTGGAAGATGTCAATTCAGATTCAGGATTTCAAGGCTTTCCATGATCTTGAAAATTAATTCATATGAGTGTGCCAGCTTAGAATGTGAGGTTCTTCATTTTCTTCCCCATGCACTGGCAGGTATCTCGCTGTAATTTAAACATAAAAATGTGATATTTCGTGTTATCACGCGGATCAGAAATACGATCGACAAGATAAAGTCAGTAGACAGCCGGAAGAAGACGCGCAACCAGACTGGCCAGAGCAATTCCCTCTCTCGCAAGTTTACTTCGAGCAGCCGCAGAAGCACCACCACAGCAGCTCCGACC
Source organism: Harpegnathos saltator (assembly GCF_003227715.2). NCBI lineage: Eukaryota > Metazoa > Arthropoda > Insecta > Hymenoptera > Formicidae > Harpegnathos > Harpegnathos saltator. The sequence goes on from NW_020230625.1 coordinate 402,480, forward strand.
GCGAGGAAACGCGTATCCTCCGCAAGAACCAAATATCGTACGATCACAAGGCCGAAAGCGAGCTACGAAGAGCAAGAGGATCGAGAAGTATCGAGGAGATCCTACGAACCGTCCTCGGATGAGGACATAGAGGGCAGAAACACCGTCAGGGTGACGGAGAAGATCGAGCGGCCGAAAAATCGAAGTCGAAGCAAGACGCGAAGCGGCTCTGCAGGAAGCTCTCGTAGGAAGCAATCAAGACGCAAAGGACAGACCAAGGCCGACGACGGCGAGTCTTTGAGCAACAAGCTAACGACTCCCGAACCACCGACCACTCCTGACCCAGGAACTGGTAAGTTCTAAGGATGAGAACTATAAAGAGACATCAACTGTTCACTTGGAACTCTTCTAGAAAAGTATTGCAGAGGCTGAAATAAATTGGTCAGTAATGGATTATTCGTTGCTCAGTGATTTATCACTGGCCATTTTATCATTGCCAGTAATACTTTTCCGCTAAGAAAGCTCAACTTGGTTGGTTACTCAAAGAGTCGAAAATTTGAGAAGTTAAACTATGAAGGGCTGAAAGAGAGGTATCTTTATGCTAGATGGAACTGAAGATTTTTGGTATTCATTTTTACAGACTTCAAGTGCGAAGACGAAGGCTTCTTCTCGCATCCCCGAGATTGCAAGAAGTATTTCTGGTGTCTGGATAGTGGTCCAGGCGGGCTAGGCGTGGTTGCGCATCAGTTTACCTGTCCCTCAGGTAAACACGAGGAAAGATCGCATTCTTACAAAGTAAAACTCTAGCTCGTCTCTAACGCCTCTCTCTCGATGACTCGGTTGGCAGGCTTGGTATTCAACAAGGCGGCGGACTCCTGCGATTACCCGCGCAACGTCATTTGCCCCAAGTCGAAGACGTCCGTCGTCTCGACCACCAGGTCACCCATTACGGCCGCGACCAGCCGAACAACTTACTTGCACAGCACGACAACCGCGACAGCGGAAGCGGAGGAGGAGCAAGAGGAAGAGTATTCGGAGGAAGATTACGAGGATGACGAGGGTGAGATCGAAGAGAGCGAAGAAAAGGAGGTGAAGGAGGAGCCGAGAAGCACCACGACGGCGAAGCCGCTCGTGTATAAAACGCTCACTAGAAACAGACTGAGTACGACCACAACATCGAGACCGAGCGAGCAGGAAAAAGCTGTCAATAACGAGGATGAGGAGGATCCACGGGTGATCAAGGAGCTGATCGATCTTATCAAGAAAGCAGGCGAGTATTTTGAATATTTCTTTACGCTACTCTTCTTACGAAACGTTCAAGCTCGCCCAGGTCCTTTTTCTCATAAATTAATAATTGGACATTATTTTTGTTTCTATAAAATGCATACTTAATGACAAATGAATGTCTCTTTTCGTAAATTTTAGGCGGAATAGAACAGCTGGAGAAACAGTTGTTGCTTCAAGAGAAGAACTCCGATACGACGTCGGGCAGCGTGAGCGTCACTCCGGCTGCGATCAGTCGCAGTTTGTACGAACGCGTGTTGAATCGCCAAGCGAACAAAATCGCCAGTCAACGACCGGTACTGTCGTCTTCGGAGACCAGCTACGTGAATGGACCGGGGAGAGCGCAGTTCGAAGGCTTGGACGATATCCCCGAAGTGAAGAGTCTCAGACGGTCGCAGAAGCATCAGTACGTCACCATCGAGAGGCCCAAGTGAGTTTCCTCAGTCAGTTATTTATTATTGGACACACGCACGATAGTAACCGGTTTCCATCGGCTGATTTCATCAGTTAGCTTCAACTTCGAGTATAATTTAACTTCCTCTTTCTGCTGTAATCTCTGTGAAAAGGCGGTCGAGATGTAAATAAATTTCAGCGACACTGAGATGAAGTCGAGTGTCCTCTCATGACGTACATTTCGGTGTCAGGTCGAACAGGAAAGAATCTACGTTAGGAAACGAAGACAACGACGACGAGGTGGAAGAGGAAGAGGACGATAACGCCGAGACAGCTTTCACCGAAGAGCAGAGCGTCAGTAATCCATTAGAGGGTAGCTCGTCCACTCAACGAGTGACACCGAATTATGTGAACATCCGACGCGCACGACCTTCCACCACAACGTCCAGGTATAACGATTAGTAGAACGGCATCACAGCTCACACACTTTACATCGTACGTCTCTGACTGCACTTGGGAACTTTCAGGAACGAGAACGACGTGGGAGAGAAGGAAGCGGAAGTCGAGGAGGGAAGACCGACTCGTAGACGACGACCCTCCTTCTTTAGCAAGTAAATATAAACGTATTCGATATCCGTAGTCGATATCTGCGAATTCTGTAATATTGAATATTCTTCATATTCTGTGATAATGTTTTTCAGGCAACAGGACAATGAGGCAAACTCTGAAACGTCCAAACCCTCCCGCGTTCAAGGCTCAGTTTTCAGGTATGGAAGGAAAGAATCGTCTCACAAATGTATCTACGTATAGCAACATTGCAAACAACGTTGCAATGTTGCTACAACATTTTTTCAACTTTGTGTGCTATATGAGTTGGCATTGTACTTTCTAAAACTCCATTCATTATGATTCATTGGTGCACATAACCTTAAAAATAACAGTTTATCCAATGAACGACGAAAAACTTTATATTCGACACTGTATTTAATGTTGCCATTGATGTAGAAAGCTGTCTGCGTTTTGGATTATCATACATAATCCACTTTTCATCACCAGTAATAATTTTCGACAAAAAATCTTTTTTGCGCTATTTGGAAAGCAATAAAACGCACGTACGCAATCGGCGTATATCCATATAGCACACAAAGTTGAAAAAACGTTGCTGCAACGTTGGAACAATATTGCAATGTCGCAACAATATTGCTGCAACTTTTGTGCTGTATGAATAATGCTGTTTTGCGACAATTCATGTGCCAGCCATTTTCCGAACTTCTGAATTTTTCCCATTTCATGCAGTCGCCTTGAAATTGTTGTTTGGTCAACTCCGAGCTATTCTGCAAGTTCTACTTGCGTTTGGAATAGGCTTTCATTCAATAACGCTTCCAACTTGACTTATGCTTTCATGGCGTTCCAAAGCGCAAACGATCAATTACGTCAAAACCACCATCTTTAAAGCGACGAAACCAATGCACAGCATATGCAATATTTACTGTGGGACAAAGTATTTTCCCCAAAAACAGAGCAAATGAATTCACATGCTTTAACGGCATTTTTCCTTATTAGAATTCATATCGAATGCAGTGTTGAATATAATACAGTTCGTCACTCATTCCATCAACAGTTATTTTTAAGCTTATGTGCACCAACGAATCATAATAAATGGCATTTTAGAAAATTCAATACCAACCTTACGAAAACAAAACGATGAAAAAATATTTCAATTTAAGATATTTACATTCGTTATGAATAACTTTAGGAATTCAGAGAAAGATGACGGTTCGGAAGACGCGGATCAATCGGCGGAGAAGGATGACGGCTCGTCAACGACAAAATCTAGGTTTTTACAAACAACGTTCCTCTCTCTCTTTTTTTCTCGACTACTTCGGCAATATCATACAGTTCCTAATGTTCTCCCATGGATCTTCTAGGTACGTCAGCATACAAAGATTCCGCAGCACCACTTCCAAAATCCCCGAGAACTTACCCAGCGTGATAACATCGTTATCGAAGCCTACAAGTGAGACCACTGCAGCTACGAGAGCAGAAGAATACCCCGAAGTGTCCAGTACTCCAGCCAGTACGACGACCTCGTCATCTACAACTGTCACACCGACCACCTCGACGTCTACCGAAGTCATCACCGTCATCAGCGTCGAGTCATCAGACAACCCGTCGTCGAGCGTCAGTCCAGCGATCGACGCTGCAATCTATTCCACCACCACGGAACCGGTGAAGCTGGTGGAAGACTCTGCGACGGAGATCCTGCTGACTACTGTGCCAGCCAGCAGTAGCACGAGCCAGTTGGCGACCACGACCACAGCGAGCAGATCGACGATCGCTGCGGTGTCGCAACCGCGGCCGTTCGGCTTTACCAGGCGAAGACCCGGCGGCTCGTCCGAGACGACGACCCCGTCGAGCAACCAAGCGAGACCCAAGGTGAGTATATCATCGCGAAACCTCACGCGCTCGTCCAGTCCGTACGTGGGGCGAGTTCGGTTAAGGACGAGACCGACTAATGGAGTCCGAGTCGCTGAGGATGAACCGGTGGAACAGTTGGACGCTCCGCGTACGGAAACGCACACGTTCAGGAGCAAGGACACTAGCAGACCGCGCATCCGGGGCTCCAACAGGTACACCCCGCCGACGTATAGGTCGCGAACGGAAGACACATCCGCGAATCCTGTTCCGGGAAGGTACAGAGACCGGAACAGGGCGACCACGACGACCACCAGCAGCACCGCGAGCGGCGGCGCTTTCAGGAGAAGATACCGGCGACCTAGCAGAACAGAATCTACCAAGGTCAACGAGTTGGACGACAGTCCTATAGTCAGGATAACGCAAGGTGGCTCGAAGAGGAACCCGTCGTCCCGCTCGCGGTCCGAGAGCAACGATGACGAAAACAACGAGAAGGTCACGAATATCAGGGTCTTCAGGAGACCCGCCACTGTTAACCGTGACTTATACGACAGAAGCAAGTACACGAAGAAGAGGAACAATGTGGACTCAGAATCGGAGTCGGCACGAAAAGCGAACGACGACTCGAATCAGAAGCGAGCCGTATCTACGGCAACGACGTTGAAGATTGTCGATGAGCAGACCACCGTAGAACTCGACAAAGTCGAAAGAAGCGACTTGTCCAACGTCGTCGATCAGGAGAACGACGTAACGACGCTGGCGACGACACGACTCGAATCCCAAGAGGAAGCCACGACAGTTGATTCTGCTGTTGAGTCCAACACCATCGAGCCATCGACCTACACTGTGCAACCCAACGCGGAGATTGACGTCACCACTGTCTTCAGCGACAAGGTGGACTACACGAGCGATCGACCCGAGGATGCTATCGCCACGACGACCTCGCAGGTCGAGAGCCATGAGTTTAATCCCGACCTGGTGACGATCGTCTCCACCGAACACGCCTCCTTCGACAGTGCATCAGAAGCACCAAGGAGACGGAAAGTCATCTTGAGAAGAAGACCCGTGTCAAGCACAGCCGCCAATGTCGTCGAGGTGGAGGAGGAGGAGCAGAAATCATCGCAGGTAACGCGCAGGCGAAAAGTGATCAGGCGTATACGTCCGATTTCAGACACCTCGTCCCCGATTTCGGCCGAGGTTATTCTTGAGGAAGCACAGGATACCTCGAATCCTTTCCCGGAATCAACGACTCCGATGAATAGCCATAAGGACGCTGAAGAGTCGACCATCACTACCGGTCAATCAACAATCACCAGCCAAATGGAAGACTCCACTTTAGCCGGAATCACAGAAACTACTTTGTCCACTGATGACAACGTCGACGGCTTCGCGAAGGTCATTCTAGAGACACCTGTCCCGGAGTCCACGACGTCCTCTGACGACGAAGGAATCACTGATTTCCTCAGCACTGCTGAGTCCACGATTGACAACGGAGCTGTCGACCAAGAGTACCGCTCAACGAGCGAGATCGGCACAGAAGCCACCACGGTAGAGTCCACGTTGGCGACCGCCTCAGCCGATCTCACGGAAAGCGACGTGTTCTTGGAGGAAACGCTATCGTCCACTGAATCCGATGATTTATCCACTGTTCATACGCAGACAACCTCTACGTTGTCGGAGGCGGACTCATCGCAAGTCACGAAGCCGAGCTTCGAAACGAGGTACGCGCGTAAGAAGTTTATTCGTAAGAATCCGGTGTCGTCCACGGGAAATACGACCAACCGATACCCTCTAGCGCCGTCGTCGGCGGAGACCAATAGCCAAGAGGTTCTTTCGAAGCGCAGGAGTAACCTCTTCATCAGACGCTACCCGGTTTCTTCTACGAGCTTCCCCAGCACACTTCGCGAGGATCTCAAGTATAAGGAAGTGGAAAACGATTCTCGCGACTTGGAAGTCGGGCAAGAAGAACTTACAGAAGATACGACCTCGAGGAGTCATAGCGTGAGCAACGAGCCGGCCTCGACCAGCGCTGTCCTGAGAGATGACTCCGCGGAATTCTGGAGACGCTATACCCCGTCATCGTCGACGGCTTCCAGAAGTTACCTCTTGGATCATATAGAGGACCTCGAGGATCGCGCGACTGGCGCAACGGAAGTCGCAGATCGAAGTACGCATCCCTCGACATTGAGCACTAACCAGAGACTCGAGATTCGCCCGCGATATAAGGTGCCTGTTGTCCTGAAAAGACCCTTTGATCCCGAAGAGGCTCTGTCGCCTAGGCGATTCCATCTGTTGGATTCGGCGCCCGAGGAGTCCGAGGACACACCAGAAACGAAAGATGCTAGGCTCAAGCAGTCGAGTTTCAGACAACCGCGCACGCGTTACAGACTCCTAGAACGCGGTCACGTCAAGGTCGAAGAGGCGACTGTAACGGATACGACACTGCCGGAGTTAACGACTTGGCAGTACTTCCGGACACGCTCGTACTCGAAGCGTCCGTCGATCGCTACCACCACGGAAGCAGCGGTCACGGAAACCCTGATACCAGCCAAGAAGTTCGACTACGCCGCGGACGCAGTTCACAGGAAACAACAGTCGCTGAGGACGACGAAGCCGGCGCTGAGGAGCGGCGACTCGCCCTACGACTCGAACTTGGTGGATTACGCGAGCACGACGACGGCGAAGCCGTTGGTCACCAGGTTGGTCACCTCAGTAGTGGAATCTGGCACTACTGAGAGGCAGAAGATTCTCATCAAGACCAAGTACTCGTCGCTGACGTCCACCACCAGGGTCCCGGCGGATCATTTCCTCTCGACGACCTCGACGTCGTTCTCGGTACCGAGCTCGGGACCGAGCGCCGACGACGACGACGAGTCCGTCAATGAGATCCGTCCAGGAGTCGAGCGTTCTACTTTACCGATCGAGGGCGAATTCAGCAATCGCTACGGTCGCTTCACTACCGAGTCCCACGAGTCCTCGACCATCGAGATCGAGTCGGTGTTCAGCAATTTGATCGCCGACAAGAGCTCCGCGAAGTAACAGCAGCCCGACTCACATCGCGTTACTCGGTCAGCATCGGAAGCCGACGTCGACCGATATGTATATACAGACAGGCAACGCCATGAAAAGTCCCCGAGAGACATAACCTCTCTCTCGGGGTCGATCGCGAGCGCTAGAATTAATAGACGCCTCCGATGATGATGTTTGTTGACCTCAACGTTACTAATGTACATATATACATATATATATATATATAGCGCGCGCGCGAGCATATTAAGAGTATATTTAAGATACCAACGATGGACAATGGACGCTCTTACTAAGTAAAGTTACACGACCACGTGCAGCGCGGAAGGACAAGGACAAGGACTCCCCTGTAACACGCTCTGCTACACTACAACGACCGACCGTATAATCATCGTCTTCACGCATGATCAATCACCACCATCAATAACGACGAATCATAATGAGCACCTCCATCCGCTTACGACTCTCTCTATCTCTTTGCCCCCTCCGGAGGAACCCCTTGACCGAGACCTGTCAGTATAATTTCCGACGACGTAGCCATCACCACCATCACCACCACCACCACCAACCTACCTTAACGACCTTACAACAGGCGCAAGTACGATCATCACTAAACGCCACTTCAACCCAGGGATGATCGCTTATCATCCGCGCATTAACGCAGCCAACGGAACACGCACACGTTCGCGGCGCTTCGACAGACAACTAAAGAAGCCCCGAGGCTCTCCTCTTCGCGCTCCTCCTCATCACCTCCAGAGCTGGCGCAGGCTCGCACACACATACACGCGTAGACACAGAGACAGAACAAGAACGGAGACCGCACGGCAGAGAGAAACAAATAAGACCAAGGGGGGAGAAAAGAAAAGAGAGAGAGAGAGAGAGAGAGAGAGAGAGAGAGAGAGAGAGAGAAAGGGAGACAGAAAAAGCAAAGAGAGAAGAATCCGATAGAAGGATTCCCCGCATTAAAGCGCGCTACCTTGTTCTGCTTTTCAGATCGCCGATTCGGAAGCTATCAGGCTGCCGACCCTGAAGGAGCTGATCGGCTATCCGACGACCTACGATTTTACCGTCACGGCGCCGTCTGTGCTCTCGCACTTGCCGCGTCTCGACGTGGACAACGACATTAGTCGGCAGACCGTCGAGGAGTCCGAGGTCGTCGGCTCGAGCGACTTGTCGGGTCTGTCGAGCGAGAGAGTGCTTGCCGAAGAGACCGGCAACTCGTGGTTGCGGCAAGCCTCCGACAGCAAGGCGAGGCCTCGCGCTACGAAGAGGGAAAATGTCCCCGAAGAACAAGCATCAGTCACGAATGCTGTTCAGGAGGAAGAGAACAAACGAGAGCGGTCTTCGACCGCGATCTATCTGAAGCCGACGACGATGCGCGGCATTCCCCTCGCGAGTCTGACCCCGAGCCCGGTGACACACGGCTTTTACGTCACCAAGAGCGACAATGACCTGCCATCGACCGTGTGGACGGAAAGTCTCACGTCGATTGATGGTCCCACGGGAGAACAGTCCGGGACCACTTCGATGGCTGATATTCCCACGACCTACGAGGTCTCCACCGTCCCTCATAACGATCAGCACGAGCCGGAATCGAGCACCGTCGACTACCTGAACGACATCGTCAACGACGAGGAGGACGAGGAAGACGCTCGTGGAACGAACTTCACCACCTTCAGCTCCCCGACTATTTCTTCGGAGGAGTCCGCAGAGAACAGCGCAGATTACGAAGAGTCTGAAGAAGTGATTCAGGCCGGAGACGGTGTCGCGTTGAAGAGAGGCAAATCACTGCGCCATTTCGGCCGAGGCGCCACGACTCTTCTCAACGCCCCCGTCGCCTCGCCGACGACGCCCACGAGGCGAGCTATTGCTCTCGCTGTCAGCAGATATAACGACCTCACCACCCCCCTGTGGACCGGGAGACGCATAGTGGGCAAGAAACGTGTCAGGACCACCGTCTCGCCCATCAAAGACGCCATTAAGCGAACCGAAGGCGGCTTCGTACATAGTACGGCGAGTGTCTTCGGGACTGCTTCTCCCGCGATCCCCTCGATGTCGATCGCGACGACATGGAAACTTGGTGCGATCCCGACGACTTCTACGGTCGCGCTCGAACGCGCGACATCCCCCGAAACTTCGAATGTGTATGATCAGCCCACAGACTCTGCCAACAGAGAGACCGAAAACTCGACAAGTCGCACGGCCACGGAGACGACGATGACGCTGACTACCGAGAGCGACTTCCCGGTCGCGAACATGTCACCGGATGACCTCGTCGAATACCTCGTGTCCAAGGCCACGAGCGACTCTGCGAGCGTAACGACGATCGTCGCAGGCGACACTTCCGTGACCGTGGAATCTCCGACCAAGAACGACTCAAGCACAACGACGTCCGCCGGAGAAGAAGACAGCTTCGCGGTCATGAACTACACTATGATTCCGACGATCACTGTCGACGCAGCCGCGGACGAAACCACCGCTGCTACGAATCACCTGACAGCTACGACTCCGCCTGCAAATACGCGCGCGATGGAACCCGATTCCGTTATCGCCACAGTCGCGATAACCACCGATCACGTGGTCACAGTTAGAAACGGCTCTGCGGATGATCACATGGCCGTGCTTCCGGAGACTACCGTCGATACCAGCGGCTCTGAACTCACGACTACTGTCGAAACCGCGGCTGCCGAAGCTGAAGTCACTCCCACGGTTGCCAATCACTTCACGGAGGAACAGACGACGGCGCCAATTCCGGAGACTACCACCTGGACGATGACACCGACTGAGATTGTGACTGCGTCCGCGACAGATGCAGACACGACAATGACGGACGCGGTAATCGTGACTGAGTCCATCAGGGTAACCATTCCGGCGATCAGCGATCGCCCGGACGCAGTCACGACGCCTGCAAGCGCGTCCATAGTTGATTTCGCGATTGCCGACAATTTGTCCACCGATTCTGAGAATCCTCTGGAGACTTCGTCTCAAGTTTCTGTTATAAACGCGGACCTGACTACCATGAGATCGATCTCAACAACCACAGCGACACTCTCCGCGACCGAATCGTCCACGATAACTTTCGTAGCTCCGACGGCTCGTAACATCGATGCTAATGTCGAAGCACCAGCCGCCACAGAGATCTTGGAGTCCACACACCCTACTGAGACTTCTATGTTTGAACCCTTCCCAACATTAGCCGTAACGATGATCGCGAAATCCTTCGCTTCTACCGATCCCGAAACGCTTTTCACTCAGACCGATGAAACTCCCACGACGGTCACTCAGATTTCTTCGACGCTTTTCCCGGTTGCCAACACGACGACTATGGCTCTCGAAGAGTCCACGATTCTTCCGTCGACTCCTGCAATCTCTCATGAATCGATCGCGACAAATACGATACTTGAAACAACCGAGGAAAGCGCGTATGAAACGAGTTCCGCGAGAACGACGAACAAAGAGTTCACCAGGTCGGTCTTAAAGACGATTCCTGAAGAAGTAACCGCGAGACCAGCGCGAAGTCGAACGAGAGGCCAAACGAGATTCAACCAAACCGACAAGACCTCTACGACGGTTACTCAGACTTCTTCGACATCCTTTCCAGTTGCCGACACGGTGATTGTAGCTGTCGAAGAGTCTACGATTCTTCCGTCGACTCCTGCAATCTCTCATGAGTCGATCGCGACAAATACGATACTTGAAACAACCGAGGAAAGCGCGTATGAAACGAGTTCCGCGAGAACGACGAACAAAGAGTTCACCAGGTCGGTCTTAAAGACGATTCCTGAAGAAGCAACCGCGAGACCAGCGCGAAGTCGAACGAGAGGCCAAACGAGATTCAACCAAACCGACAAGACCTCTACGACGGTTACTCAGACTTCTTCGACATCCTTTCCAGTTGCCGACACGGTGATTGTAGCTGTCGAAGAGTCTACGATTCTTCCGTCGACTCCTGCAATCTCTCATGAGTCGATCGCGACAAATACGATACTTGAAACAACCGAGGAAAGCGCGTATGAAACGAGTTCCGCGAGAACGACGAACAAAGAGTTCACCAGGTCGGTCTTAAAGACGATTCCTGAAGAAGCAACTCCGAGACCAGCGCGAAGTCGAACGAGAAGCCAAACGAGATTCAACCAAACCGACAAGACCTCTACGACGGTTATTCAGACTTCTTCGACATCCTTTCCAGTTGCCGACACGGTGACTGTAGCTGTCGAAGAGTCTACGATTCTTCCGTCGACTCCTGCGATCTCTCATGAATCGATCGCGACAAATACGATACTTGAAACAACTGAGGAAAGTGCGTATGAAACGAGTTCCGCGAGAACGACGAGCAAAGAGCCTACCAAATCGGTCTCAAAGACGATTCCTGAAGAAGCAACCGCGAGACCAGCGCGAAATCGAACGAGAGGCCAAACGAGATTCAACCAAACCGACAAGACCTCTACGACGGTTATTCAGACTTCTTCGACATCCTTTCCAGTTGCCGACACGGTGATTGTAGCTGTCGAAGAGTCTACGATTCTTCCGTCGACTCCTGCGATCTCTCATGAATCGATCGCGACAAATACGATACTTGAAACAACTGAGGAAAGTGCGTATGAAACGAGTTCCGCGAGAACGACGAGCAAAGAGCCTACCAAATCGGTCTCAAAGACGATTCCTGAAGAAGCAACCGCGGGACCAGCGCGAAGTCGAACGAGAGGTCAAACAAGATTCAGCCAAACCGACAAAACCTCTACGACGGTTACCCAGACTTCTTCGATGCTCTTCCCGATTGCCAACACGGCGACTGTGGCTCTCGAAGTATCCACGATTCTTCCATCGACTCCTGCGATCTCTCATGAATCGATCGCGACAAATACGATACTTGAAACAACTGAGGAAAGCGCGTATGAAACGAGTTCCGCGAGAACGACGAGCAAAGAGCCTACCAAATCGGTCTTAAAGACGATTCCTGAAGAAGCAACCGCTGGACCAGCGCGAAGTCGAATGAGAAATCAAACGAGATTCACCCAAACCGACAAAACCTCCACGACAGTCACCCAGACTTCTTCGATGCTCTTCCCGATTGCCAACACGGCGACTGTGGCTCTCGAAGTATCCACGATTCTTCCATCGACTCCTGCGACCTTCCACGAGTCGATCGCGACAAATACGATACTTGAAACGACTGAGAAAAGCACGTATAAGACGAGCGAAGAGCCCACCAGGCCAGTCCTGAAAACGACTTCCCAGGAAGCAACCGCAAGAGCCGCGCCAAATCGAACGAGAGGTCGGACAAGATCTGAACTAGCCGCGATCGGTCACCAGTTCGGCCGAAGAACCGTTGCACGAACCGTTGTTCATCGTCGTGTTATAAAACGGCCAACCGATGAAGACATCGAGCCGTCCACGACGAAGCAGCCGATCAGGCAGTATCCTCGACGTCGAATCACGGTGTATCGTGGCCGACCACGAAGACCGACCTACAGTCATCCCTCAAGCGTATTCGAGAAGAATCAAAGAAGAAGAGTCGTCCAGAAGAGACTACGAGGTAGCTTCCAAATGCTCAACAGCACCGCCAGATCCGACGAGAACGTTGTCGATGTTCGGGACAGCTCTGAAGAACGCGTTACGCATAATCGAGTGGAAGATATGGGCAGAAGAAAGAAAATAGTCTTAAAGAGAGTGAGGGAAAGAGAAGAAACGAGTGCTTCACCGGCGGAAGAAACGATGGTGCTTGGAGAATCGTCCAATTTGACGAAAGACTCAGAGCTTGGCGCTCATCCTGAAGACGGAAAGATGGGAAGAAGAAGGAAAATTATAGTGAAAAGAATAAAGTCTCAAGCCGAAGAAGGAAACTTGAAGAAGGAAGAAACCGGTAACGATATTGATTCTTCCACTGGAAGTCCGCCAGACGAATCGCAAAGCGATCTTCGGGGCGATCTTATTAAAGCAGAGAGGACGAGGAGGAAGATGAGAGTCGTACTGAAGAGACTCAAGTCCATGTCTGAGGAGGGACGAACGGAATCCGATTCCAGCGACGAGAATCGTACACACACTCATCTGACCAATCATCGCGCCAGCAACAGCTTTACCGAAGACGGAAACGCAAAAAGAAGAGCGAGAGTTGTGCTGAAGAGTGTCAGACCTGTCTCCAAAGAGAGCAACGCGACCGAGAAAGCAAGCAAAGCTGGCACCGACGACGAGACTCTTCAGGGCGGCTTCTCGAGCGGTGCTCGCGCCGGCAAGAGCCTCTTCGGCGAGAGTACAGGCAGAATAATGCGAGTCATCCTGAAGAGCGTCCGAGCCAAGTCCGAGAGAGAGGAGTCCGCAGCGAGCGAAGAAGCAAACGAAGATTCCGAGTCTAGCGACGATGATCTTCAAGGCAACTTCTCGAACAATCTTTACGTGAGCGACGATCATCCCGACGTCGATGAGACGAAGACGACGAAATCTGAACCAGGAGAGGAAGAAGTGGCGACGAGGGGTGAGCAGCTGGCGGAGGCGACGTCTGCTCGGGTCGAGGAGGACACTGATCGGCCCTCACACGAGGTCAGTGCCGCTTTAAAACCGGAGAGCCTTGACTTCCCGCCTTGACTGATCCGCTGTATAACACGCCGTAACTCCTTGACCGGGAAAGAGAGTCTAACGAGTCTAACGAGTCTAACGGGGAGCTGATGAAGACGAAAAATAACACCCCGTAGTCTTGAGACTAGCTCCCTACCGCAAGTACCGCCGCTGCTTCTAGTCGTTAACCGAAAGAGATCTCTCGCAACGCACAATCAACCGTCGTCGTCTCGGCTTGAGAAGGGCCAAAGGGAACACCCAAATTCCCGGAGAGACGCTTCTCGCTCGGCGTAAAGTACCTTCCTCTCTCTCTCTTTCTCTCTCTCTCTCTCTCTCTCTCTCTCTCTCTCTCTCTCTCTCTCTTCCTCTGTGGGATCTGCTGCTGTACTTGCCCGAGACCGCTTTCGGTATGTCCAGTTGGGCTACGCCTCGACGCCTATAATTTGCCGCCGTCGGCAAGTGGAAGCTAACGTAAGAGAGCGCAGCGTCGGAAGATCGCTTAAAATAATACCGTCTCTCGCATATCCGGCTGGCTGCCATCATCATGAGCGAGGCGACGTACTCCTCTCTCACCCTCTAGTCTGTCTCTCACGCTCACTCACACGTTTAACCGAAATAATCCATGCATCGGGGGGGCCGGACCCGGAAGGAGCGGCCGATTCGGACGAGGAGCCGATCTCCGCAACTTCGCTAGCTTTGCCCGTGAATGCCTGCTCGCTGGACGACGAGATCCCCGTCGTCGTCGTCGTCGCCTCTCTCTCGCTCTTGATCTAACCGAGACGCCTCTCTCGAGAGCACGACAAACGGAGCTACGTGACCGCTCTCTTGCGCACCTTGCGGCTACGTAGAAAGCCAAGTCATCATCATCAGCATCATCGCATTGCCTGCCTGTGAGGACGCCTGCGTAGCGCACTGCTCTTCTCTTTCTACGGCTATCCGAGATACCTCTTCTACTTCGGGACGGAGCACGGAAGCAAACTCGGGGGATCGGACCTGATCTTTCTCTGTCCTTCTCTCTGTCTCTGACACGCGAACGGACCTGAAGACTGCTCTCCGCATCTTCGTTCGCGCAACCACTTCTCTTCATCAACGATTAACAAACTTTTTTCCGAGAGGCGTGCGCGTGCGACCACTTCGCTTACTCTGGCGTGTGTCTTCAACATATCTTTGTCTTCAACGTCTATCTACTCAATCTATAAGCTTGCTTTCAAGTTCGAGCGCGACGAACGCGTATGTGCGTTCGCCAGCAGAGTCGAGATATTTCATAATTAATACATCGATAACCCGATAATGCAATTCGATACGCGTGCTGTATTAAAAAAGGGGGTTCAGGACTTTAAGGACTTTAAGGTAGTACTCACAAAACGGAGAAAAGAGGTTCTGATAAACATGGGTCGAATAATTAATATTGTCGGAGTTGTGAACAATTATTTATTTCAGTTAAAGTAAGTGACTTACTCGCTTCTGGTGCACTTTTGATCATACGTGAAACGCATCTCTGCCATTTTCTGATTTCTTATTACCGTGACTTACTGTGATAATTTTGCGATAGCTCTCTGCAATTGTTTACCGTTCACGACTGCGTGACTAACCATCGTTTGGTGAAGCGTGTGTATAGATGGAAAGAAAATATTAGGAGCGTAATTTAGTTTTGAGGGGTTTTTCTTCCTAAAAACTGATCTATTTAAACAAAATAATAAAAACAAATATCTTAATCAAAATATTTTCCTTCGTTTTCTACAACTTTTTCCAATCTTTCTGAGAAGAGGTGAATTCCGCGACGATAAAAAGATTCTTCTTTAAAGTTGATCTAATTTTCAACCAATTTTCGCACTCGTTCCAAGTTATGAAAGTATGTATCTGGAGCAAGGGTTCCCAACCGGCGGTGCGAAAAAACGTTCTTAGGGGTGGAAAAGTGATTGTAATTAATAATGATTAAGATGAATTCTGGAATAATCCGGTATTTTTACCATCAAATAAAAAAAAATGTTATTGAAATTATATATTTTTTACGTATCTGTACGTATATATTCATTACGTATCACTATACGAAGCTTGATACCATGGATAATAACTTTATAATATTAAAATGATAGTTAATTTCTATAAACAATACTATGTAATAAATTATTATAAATTAACTTCTTACCTTAAAACCCTAACAACTAATTTTTGCCATAAAACATACGAATAATTTTTTTCTGTAAAGGGCGCGAGGGTTCATTAATTTTTAGGAGTGCGAAATACAAAAAAGAGATATACTGTAGAATACGCGGGATGCGGTAAGACTTCCCATTCCAGCTCGAACAACTGGAATAGTTTGCTTCACTGATGATGTAACATGAGGTCGAGCATTGTCATGAAGAAGAATCACTTTGCGTCGTTTACTCGCAATTGGTGATCGTTTTTGGTCCAATGCTCGCTTCAATTTGTATAATTGTTGTCGATAACGATCAGCGGTGACAATTTCATTCGGATTTAACAGTTCATATCGCGCCTCGAAGTGAATGTTGCTAGTTGGATTAATCCATGATTTTTTTCGTTTGGGAAATCGAAATAGATCCATTATTCATCTCCAGTAACAATTAAATACAAAAACTCTTCATTTTTTGTCTGGCGATCAACGAAATACAATGTTCAACCGATTCGCAATGTATTTTCCGACAATTCATGTGGAACTCATTTTTCTTCTCTTTGTGAATCTTTCCCATATCATGTAAACGTTTAGTAACTGTTGTATATTCAATGCTCTAGCAAGTTCTGAAGTGGATTGTGCTGGATTTTCGCCCAATAATGCTTGCAAATCTGCGTTTTCAAGCTTTTTTGCTTGCCCCGAGCGATCTTTGTCATTAATATTGAAATCATCACATTTGAATCGTCTAAACCAGAGCTGGAGACGATCTGCACATTTCGGGCAAAATTCAAGAGGTGACATCCACCGTCCCCCTGCCACCGCTCCGCGCTCAGCGGCCGAGGCGACGACTGCGATACTTTCAGGTCTGTCGTTATATAAGAAAACAGCTGGAGCGCACCCTCGCGCCATACTATCATTGACATTTCTTCCTCGTTTAATAATCACTTTAATAATATTAATAAAATTATAAAAATGATTTATAATAAATATTTAAAGTTATTAAAATATTTAATTTATAAATATATTTATAATGTTTATAAAATATATATAAGTAATTATTATTAATTAAATAATTATTAATAAATTATTTTAATGATCAATACAAAAAAAATTTCAAAATTCACCATTTTTCTTTAATTTATTTAATTCATAAGTTAATTACAAACATAATTATAAAATAAATTAAAATTTATAAAAAATATTATTTTATATAAAAAAAATATATATATATAAATAACGCATAAACATATATATTTTAAAGTGATTATTAAACGAGGAAAAAACTTTAATGACAATATGACGCGAGGGTGCGTTTAACTGATTTCTTATACAGCGACAGATCTGAACGCACCGCGATCGTCGCCTCGGCGTCCGTTGAGCGCGAAGCGGTGGCAGGGGGACAGTGGATGTCACCTTTTTGAATTTCGCCCGAAATGTGCAGGTCGTCTCCAGCTCTGGTCTAAACCAATATTCACTTATCTTAAATGATGGAGTAACACAAGCTTCCATCAGAATTCTACGACCTTCAGCCGCCGTTTTTCTGATTAAAAAACGAAAGCAACGCATGTCGAAAATGTTCTTTAGGAAACTTCATTCTTAAGATGGTATTAACTGGTGGATTTTTATTGCGTCTATTGTTAATAAATGACTAAATATCATGGATTAATATTAAAGCATTAAGAAACAATAGCTGTGATTGGAAAGTCTTCGACAAAATTGACATTAGTGCAATCTTATGCAAAACCCTCAAAACTAATTCACATTCCTAATAAATATTTACGTCCTGAACAAGAGCGAAGAGGCCTTTTTAGAGATTCCTTTAAAGCATGGCGCTCTCTTCGCCGATAAATGACATAGACAAATTAGATTAGAGAATACAAAAGCGAGTAAGCGCAGAAGCGAGTAAGTCGCTTGCTTTAACCAAAATAAATAATCCTTCACAACTCCGACAATATTAATTTTTCGACTCATGTTTACGCGGATTTTTTTCCTCCATCTTGTGAGTACTATCTGCCAACAAAATCCTGAACCTTTTTTTTTTTAAACACTTTTTATAAACCGATTGCTCGATGAACAGGCAAGTACCTGGAAGAACGACGCTGTCGTATCCGTAAGTCGCAAATCAACCATCGGGCGCTCCACCAGGCAGAGGGTACCAACTACACACTCCACTACGCTCCCTCCGGTAACCAACACCCTGTCTAATACAGCGACCGTATACCGAAGAAGCAGGCCCTTCGCGAGCAGCGCATTGTCTCCGAGGATAGATGTTGTCGGTAAGTTCAACGAGAATCGACATTAGGTAGCCGAAAAAGTACGTGCGGTTCTTGTTTGAGTTTGATGCAATAAATTGTCGGATCTTACAGAGACTTGTTGGATACGCATGCAAACTTGTCGACGATCTATGCCATTATCATATAGCACAGATTTGCGCGAGTCAATTGGTGAACTTTATTGCGGCATGGTCTTTTGGTTTGCGATTATTCGCCCTTTTAAAATGTCTGTTCTGAGTTGAGTGCAAACCGAGCATGTTTGCTTTATGAATTGAAACTTGGGTCGAAAGCTGCAAAAGTATGTTGCAAGGTATGCGTAACGTCTGGAAAAGATATGCTAAGAGAACGGACTGCACAGAAGTAGGTTAAAAAATTTCCTTCCGGCGGTATATCACTCGAAGATGCACCACGTTCAGGAAAATCTTCCATAAATACTTGATAACGAAGAATTATCAATTATTTATTCGTATGTCAATTATAATATCTTTTCTGAAAATTTCTGCCTTGTTTAATTTTTAACCCTTTGAAGCATACATTTTTCCCCACGCGTAATTTTCACCGAACTCCCCTATAAAGGGTTTTTCAATCCGCTGAATACGAATCTGAGGTCAAAAATTAGAATTTTTCAAAATTCAAGATGGTGGATCGAAATATTCAAAATTAGACTGATTTACATTAAATTGTGTATACAATTGTGTACACAATTTGATGCCAATCGGTCTAATTTTCACAATTTGATCCGCCATATTAAGTCTGCCATCCTAAGTTTTTCAATTTCGACTTCAGATCCGTAATCAGCGATCCCGAAAACCTCCGGATATACAGTTTGACATGAATTGGTTTAATTTTCACGATTTCGATCCGCCATATTGTGTCCGCCATCTTGAATTTGGGAAAACACAATTTTGATCTCATATTCGTAATTAGCGGCCTCGAAAACCCTCGGAAAACAAATTTAAGGACATATTATCAAGCCGAGATCCTTAGTTACGATAGATTTTATGCAATCTAGATTTTTTTTCAAAATTGGAACCACCATATTAATACAAGTTTTGAGAATTTTGAAATTTCGACTTCATTTTCAGAAGCAGCGATGTCCAACATCTCAGAGTACATACTATTAGAAAAATAAGAAGTGAAGAAATATTTTTTTATTCAGTTCGACGAGGTGTGATATGTCACACCTCGTCAAACTGATGTGATTATATGTCACACCATGCTTCAAAGGGTTAATATACAAAACCGCACCAACTTTTTTCGTTACCTAATATTGTCGCGACTCCACCTTATTGTTGGACTCCCTCATGAGAACGAGCCTCGTGTTGGCGCTGCTTTCAGATCCGTACGAGGTCACCGAGTCGTCGTACGTGCGATCCGCCGGAGTCGAGATCGATCAAAGAGCGGACGTGTCCGATCAGAGCACCCGCGCCCAAGAACTCGCGGTAACGCTGGCGGACCCACCATCCTCCTCCTCATCGTCGTCGGACACTGGTACATTATAATTGCTAGAGTCCACGCCACCCGACTATCTAATTCTTCTAATCTAAAGTCTCTCTCTCACACACACGCGCTCGAGCTTCATCCTCCTCTTCATGGACCACTTCATGGGGGTTTTGTTTGCTACACGCTATGTTTCGCCTAACGAGAGACATCGGACGTTTCTTCCGTAGAAGAAGCGGCTCACCCAATCATCTCTCCTCGACATCGCCGAGTCTTATCGCAATTTCTCACCAGACAGTGACACACTAATTGACTCTTTCTCTCTCTCTTTCTCTCTCTTTCTCTCTCCAAAGTCGTGCAATTCCATGTGACATATCTCGATCGACTAGTACCTACATTGCGCAACGCACTCATGCGTCTCTCTCATGATTTTTGTTTCATCAGCATCCGTTTTTTGTTCTTTCGTTAAATCTCTCTCTCTCTCTCTCTCTCTCTCTCTCTCTCTCTCTCTCTCTCTCTCTGTCTCTCTCTCTCTGTCTCTCTCTCTCTGTCTCTCTCTCTCTGTCTGTCTCTCTGTCTCTCTCTCTGTCTCTCTCTCTGTCTCTCTCTCTGTCTCTCTCTCTGTCTCTCTCTCTGTCTCTCTCTCTCTCTCTCTCTCTCTCTCTCTCTCTCTCTCTCTCTCTCTCTCTCTCTCTTCAAGAACGTAGTCATACGTACGACCATGTGCGGATCTCTTCTTCATTCGTCTCAACATTCGCTGTTTGCACACTAATGCATATCGTAATAACTCGTACGCACCATCAATCTCGTTTCTCTCTCTCTCTCTCTCTCTCTCTCTCTCTCTCTCTCTCTCTCTCTCTCTCTCCTTCTCACAGTCGTCGAAACGTATTCATGTAGAGTCACGTTCATTCCCGGCTGCTTTACTAAGCAATTAATTACTAATTACTGAACTCATGCCACCACCGACAGAATAGACAGTACATGGCATGAATCCTTCGGCGGATTCGGAAAGGATCTAAATGTTTGGTTGGTTGGTTGGTTGGTTGGTTGGTTGATTAAAGGATCGACCTTCTCAGGAATAATCGCTTCAAACTGCGCTCATCTTGAATCGTATGCCAACGAATGGCAGGTCTGGTAGAGCACGACCGTATTGGCGGGTGCCCCTGACAATATTCCTGATAAGGTTGCCGAGATACCTCTCTTCGTCCTCCAGCAGTCCTCCGTGCAGCCGCTGACTCTCATGATCCGGTTGTCCTGTGTCTTATTACTAATCGAATCTCGCTCATCACTCTTCCGCCCTACTTCGTGTCACTTTCTCTCTCTCTCTCTCTCTCTCTCTCTCTCTCTCTCTCTCTCTCTCTCACGCCCGGGGAATCAGTCTCTCATCAACGTGACCCGCTTACGCCCCCAAGCAGCGATACGTCGACTAATCAGCTTCCACGACTGATCAGGTCGCACACCGTTAAGGGACGCCGTAAGGCGCAAGATAAGCACCACCATAGCACCTAGAATCGATCCTACTCCGGCGAGTAGGACGGTTTCAAGGTACGACGGCGTCTCGAGGAGCCGGCAAGGGTCCAAGACGAAGGACAAGCCTACGGTGAATGCGACCGCGAGGCCCAGGAGACCGCCGGTCGTCGACTACGATTATTATGAGGACGAGGTGCCGATTGTCGCCGGCAAGTCCTTCCTTGACAGCAAACTCTTCCTCACGAGCAAAGGCACGATACGCTGCCTTGACCAGGGTAACTTTCCGCACCCGTACTCGTGCAAGAAGTTCATCACCTGCGCTCGTATGGTGAACGGCCAGGTGATCGGGACTGAATATACCTGTCCAGCCAAATTGTCCTTCGATCCGGTCGGCGGTATCTGCAATTGGTCCGCCGGTCTCGGCTGCAAGGACTGACCGCGGTTACCTAGGCTACTCGACAGTCGTGTCTTCATACATACACTTCGAGCGTGAGAGATTTACCGGAGGACCGGTCGCACCGATCGCGTAGTTTTCGTTCATCGACGAGATCAAAATCCTGACTATACTCGAGCGGCACATTCTCTTGGCTCATTTCCGCCACTCGCGCGGGAAACATCCCCGGCGAAGCACACGCGGTTGTCGAGTAGTCGAGATCACCGTCGCGAGACGTTCTTCTGCGAAAGTCTCGGACCCTTCTGGCGAGAGATCGATTCGCACAAATTCTACCTTAACTCACCGCCTTTTTCGTCGAGGTTTATTATTTTAGGCTTCAACTCCACCGTCGTTAATCATTCGCGTGGCATAACTTTGGGTTATTCTTTCGGGGAGACTCGACAAGCGATCAACGAAGAGACCGTATCTTCCCTGTTCTCTTCTACCGTCCCGAAAACGATCTTTTCACCCATCCGAACATCTCTATGGTCCGACGGGTGCAACGCTGCAGTCCAAGATAAAGGCGCGACAATGAGTTTTTTAACATTATTACTTCCCTAATGCAACGATAGTTTTGTCCTTGAGAAAGTAACCCAAAAATTGGCCCGTTTTGGGGCCCTCGATTTTTTAAGTAAATCGCATGTCGTTACCTTATAATGAGGTATGAATCCTCACAAATTTTTATCTTAAGGTGACAATTAGTTTCTGAGATAAAGAGGGTCAAAGTTCAACAGCGATAAAGCTTATGTTCTTCAATGCACAATGTTTTTGACACTTTGAAAACTCAAGATAACGTATCCTAAGATTTTTTGAGTTGCCAATTACGAATCTAGAGTCAAATTTCTTCAAAAAAAAAGAAATTCAAGATGTCTGATCCAATGTGGCGGACCTTATCACAAAAAATGATACTTATATTGTGAGATCCATTTTAATGGCACAGTATTATCTATCTTGAGGTTATTTTCTACAAGTCGAACTTCAAGTCAAAGAGAAATTTAAAATGACTGATCCAATATGGCGGACCTTATCACAAAAAGTACATTTAAATATTATGGAGTTTGGTTTAATGGTTCAAGAATATTTATCCTGGATTTTTTCAGGCGCTGATGGCTAGTGTCAAGTTAGATTTTAGAAATTCAAAATAGCTGATCCAATATGGCAGACTGTTGATGAAAAAATGATTTTCTTATCTTGAGCCATTAAACCAAACATCATAATAATTGAATATATTTTTTAAATGAGGTCCGCCATATCAGATCAGCCATCTTGAATTTTTTTTAGATTCGTAATTGCGATCCAAAAAATCTTAGGTTATCTTAGGACGTTATCTTGAGTTTTCAAAGTATCAAGAACACTGAACGCTTCGAAGAACATGAGCTTTATCGCTGATGAACTTTGACTCTCTCTCTATCTCAGAAACCAATTGTCATCTCAAGATAGAAATTAGAAAGGATCCATACCTCATTATAAGGTAACATTTGGCATATGATTTATTTAAAAAATTAAGAGCTCCAAAACGAGCTAAAAAAACCTTTTTTGGGTCACTCTTTCTCTTCGATACGGGCTCTTCGTGAGAGCCGATCGCTGGTACGGTCGCTGGTACCCTACAAAGCGGGCTATTTTTCCGGCTGATTATATTCCAACGATACATGAAACTTCTTCTTGTACGATCGTGTAATAGCCATATAAACGAGCGAACACGCGCATTGCGGTGATATTATCGTTAAAGTCTCTATATGTAAATATTACATAGTGTTACATAGTGTAAATAGCGTGTAAGGTAACGTTCTTCTCTTTCTTCTCGCGCGTGGCGTACCGGCGAGCGCCAGCTCGCTTGTATAAAATTCGCTTTCGCAGTGCGATCGTCAATAAAGCCTCTTCTCTCGAATTTCGCGCGAGATACGCGCACGCGACGAGCAATACAAATAAACACTTTACATAAGAAAGCTCCGCTGTGTGAGAACGTAGCGTAACATTCGACTCGATTCCATCGAGTCCGCATGTATCGGAGATTTTTGTACTTGGAATAAAAGCATCGTTTAACCAGCAACATGAGAGTCTTTGCGTATTCCTCGTAGCAGCTGAAGTTAAAACAGAAGCAACTCACTGCCGACATGATGGGAGCACAGGGTGGTATCACAGACTTTTATAGTATTAAGGAGATCTTGGAGTCGTCTGTTTTATCGACATATTGATTCAATCTTCTCAAACACTATTCTCTTTATTAGCTATACAGATTGAAAAATCCTTTTGTACAGCGAAAGTACTTATAATAACGAAGTCTGGAAAGCAGAGTTTTGTAAAATAATGTAAAATTCAATGAAAAATTAAAAAATTACAGTTTCGTTATCATGTTCTGCATCAGCTCGTAACTTTACTTATTAATTATAACAGTTCTGCAGTTTGTCCTTGCGAAAGCTTTTGCTTCCATACTAGCCATAATATGAAAGAATAATACTAAAGTAACAGAAATGAGCTCAGAAATTAGTGTAAAATGAATAGTATTTGAGAAAAAATGGCTTGGATATGTGTGTGTGTAAGCGGAATATTTTTGCTACACTTTGGGGTAAAACAGAACAGTAGATTAGTTCCACGTAATCGTAATCGATGGAGCTGCAGGCAGACACAATCGTACTATCCTTGTTTATTTCATGCGTAGAGTAATATTATGACAATGAAACTGTAGTTGTTAAATTTTTTGTCGAATTTTACATAAAACTCTGCTTTCCAGACTTCGTTATTATAAGTACTTTCATTATGCAAAAAGATTTTTCAATCAGTGCAGCTAATAAAAAGATTAGTGGTCGAAACTCTCTCGTATCTTTGTTCCCTCAATTGCACGCTCATTAAGCCGCGTTTACAATCAGTCGGAAGACTTTATCGTATGTCGCACGTATGTCGTATGTACCAATCACAACTTCACATGTGGTGTCTTCAATAAAATTACGTTTAAGTTAAATTAGCTACATATACATATACAGGGTGTTTGATAGCTGATCATGCAGACGAAAGTTGGAGATAGATTGGGTGTAGCCGAGAACAAAAGTCATATACCATAATGTCAAATTGCCAATAGTTATCGAGTTATTAATTAAAACATGTGAGCCAATGAGCGCGTAGAGAGCGGAGGGCGACCACAGTAAGCACGTAGACATTTGATACAGGTGGAGTCAACGAGTGACGGTAGACGAGCGCGCGCGGCGAGGGGCAACGTAAACGACAAGAGGCGAGCGCGCGCGACGAGAGCGAGCGAGCGCGAATGACGAGGAGCGAACGAGCGCAAGCGACAAGAGGCGAGCGAGCGCGACGAAGAACGAGCGAGCGCGAACGACGAGGAGCGAGCGAGCTATAAGAAAAAAGCTATAAAGAAAAAGTTCGCTCACTCCTCGTCGCGCGCGATCGCCTCTTGTCGCTTACGTTGCCCCTCGCCACGCGCGCTTGCCTATCGTCACTCGCTGACTCCGCCTGTATCAAATGTCTACGTGCTTACTGCGGCCGCCCTCCGTTCTCTACGCGCTCGTTGGCTCACATGTTTTAATTAATAACTCGATAACTATTGGCAATTTGACATTATGATACATGACTTTTCTTCTCGGCTACACCCAATCTATCTCCAACTTTCGTCTGCATGATCAGCTATCAAACACCTTGTATATACTATATGTTTTCATAATGGGTGCGTTCAGCGGAGAAAACCGCTCAGTGAGCGATTAGTGACTATTGGTCCTTAAGGCTCGTCTACATTAGCTGTAAGAGTAAGGCTGTAAGGTTGCAAGACATGAAATGAAATATTTTCATTCACTGACAGCTTACGTTACAGCCTTACAGCCTTAGGGCCAGAGCACAGACTTCTGCATAACGCATAATACACAACGCATAAGAGAATCAACCGATCAGAGTTCTTCATTTCTATCCTGAGGAGGGAAATGAAGAAAACTAATTGGTTTATTCTCTTATGTGTTACGTATTATGTGTTATGCAAAAGCCTGTGCTCTTGCCCTTACTCTTACAGCTAATGTAGACGAGCCTTTACATTCAGACCAATAACATTGATGAATTACTCTACAGTTGTGCAACTGTTAAGTGTTGTGAACGCACCCAATGTATATTTTCACAATATACGTGGAAACGTGTTTATATGTACATATCGATAAATGTCGATAACGAAACTGTAAGTGTCGGTATTATCGACATTATTAGTTCCGCTCAGATGAGGGCGCAATCGCGTTGAAGTTCGGTCGCCGCTCCAGGATCCCTTTAAACCAAAATGCGCATATATCGTACGATACAACACCTTCGCCGAGAAAGGAACAAATCGATTCGCACGCTCTTATGCAATGTTGACATATAGCTATTAAAAAGAACATATAGTTTGGCGAAAGGTCCAACATAACCTTCAAAAGTATTCAGTTCAGTACAGTCGAAAATGGCAACAGATAAGGTGCATATCCGACACTGCATTCTTTACGAATTCCAACAAGGAAAAAATGCTGCAAGAGCATGCGAATTTGCAGCATTTGCCATTTTCGACTGTACTGAACTGAATACTTTTGAAGGTTATTTTGGACCTTTCGCCAAACTATGTTCTTTTTAATAGCTATATGTCAACATTGCATAATCACAAAAGAGCGGGAAAATCTATTCAATTTCAAATTGTTTTCATAACTGCTTAAAATAATTACGATAAAATAATACGATGGGTGAAGACAATTTAATAAACGACATCTGTATGAATCTTCAAACGAAAGGCGATACAACGAAGGACGAGATATTCCTATTGCCAGGAATCGAAGGTTGTGGAAATATTTTCTATTCTTTGGCGCCGAAAATTGAAGCACCAGCAACATGCTTACAATATGGGACATACAATATCGACAAAAATTGTAACACAGTAGCCGATATCGTTGATAGTATCTTCAAAGTATGAATCTTTCACTTCAATATAGTTATATAGCATAAAATACAAATAAAATTACATTGTAACACAATATAACCTTATGCAATATTAATTCCCTTTTTAACTACTATTATATTTCATCTTCTTCTCTGCGCTTTCAGCATATGATACAAAGAATCAAATCTAAGCAAGATTTCCTTATAATCGCCTATTCGTATGGAACGTTAATTGCGATCGAGTTAACAAGAAGGTTGGAAAATATGCACTTCCAAGGCCGATTGGTGTTCATCGACGGCGCACCTGAACAGTTAAGAGCATTGTTAAATCAAATTATATTTGGCGCTACAACTGAGGAACTTGAGAATAATATTCTTCTAAGTATAATGGATATTTTAGAGCCAACGATTAGTGGAAAGGTATTTATTATTATAAATATTATTTGTAAACGTGAGTTTCTCCGGAAAAAGTCAAATAATCTACTTATCTTGCAGCTTTTCCTGGAACTGAATAAACTTATTAACTGGGACGATAAGCTAAATATGTTTGTAAAACTTCTTCCTCCGTTATATATGAAATTCTCTGCCGAATCTATGAAGTCTCTATGTTTAACAATTTACAAACACGTGCAAGCATTATATAAGTATAACATAACGGAATTACCGAAAATTACGTCACCCGTAATACTTCTTAAGCCAACCACAATGTCGCTGAATTTTCCTCATGAGGATTATGGCCTCCATAAGGTATATATCATATAAAATTTACTACGATCAAAATTGTTTAATTCACACGGAGGAATTTTATTCAACGGAATAATTTTCAGATTACCACTGGAAATGTGCAGGTGCATTATATCGAAGGAAATCACTTTTCGATATTGTACAACGACAAAGTTGTAGCTACTATCAATGGGCAATATATTGATGTAATATATTGGTATATTAATAATGGAAAACAATGATTTATAATATATAATATTATAATAATATATGTTAAATATAAGAATTAAAGGGTTAATATAAAAATTAAAGAATTAAAACGTAGATTATCTGTTGTAGAAGGGTGAAATTTGAAAAAAAATACAACGGTCAGAATTTCTGACGTTAATATAAAATATTTCCTTTCATCTTGTACGGCTAAACCGCTGTATTCTTTTTTAATTCCACCCTCCTACAACAGGTAATCTACGTTTTAATCCTTTAATCTAAGTTTTAATTCTTATATTAATCCTTTAATTCTTTATTAAACTTTATTAATTCTCTAATTAACACTTGTTTGTAAAATGACAAAGGACTCTTTTAAAATGTAAATTACGTTTTAGAAGAGTCCTTTGTCATTTTACGAACAAGTGTTGTCCTTAATCGTCAGGCACATTGCACATAGAATTGTAATATGTGCGTGTATGTATACTATACACTATATACTCTATATTCTAATTTAATATATTAATAAATAAATACTTTCGACAGATACAGAGAGGAAAATCATGGTATGCTATTTACTGTTTCTTTTTTTCTTTCATGAATCTTTTAATTTCTATAATTAATTTGTAGATAAGATTAAATATTAAGAGGCCGATTTTAAGACTGTTTAATAATGCTTAAGAAACCTTCCTTTCTTGCCTTTTCAGAAAGTAAAGTGTACGATAAAACATTATCATTATTTGGACAGTAAACCAATTTGACATATCGTAATTTAAGAATATACGTAATTCAAGAGATAATATTAGGTGTACAAATGAATAATCTAAATTATTTTAATTAATAATAAATAATTTTAGACCAGTCGATTTATTTCCATACGCAACATCACCAGAGCGTAAATTCTCATTCTTCGCTTCTTCTCTGCTCAAACATTTCAGCAAGTTTGGCAAAAGTGAGATTCCGAATATCCTGGGCAGCTAAAAATATCCCATGCTCCCGTTCTAAGGTTTGTTTGGTTTCTACGACCATCATCGAGTCCATTCCAAGTTCAGACAGGCGTGCCTGAGCAGACACAGTGGTCAAATCCTTCACACCTGTCATATGTTAATAGTCATTCGTGATTAATAAATATAATGTAGTAACGTCCGAACTGCAAGAAGCACAAGTAGATGCAAAAATCGACTCACACAAACATTTGTACATTATATGCATTTCTGCTCCTCAAATAATAGTTAACAGTTAACTTTTTCCATCTCATTTTAATTAATACTTTTCACTTACTCATAATGTTGGCTACGGTGTCAATAACACTGATGGAACTAACAGCGCCCGAACGCTTCTCTGCCACAACCATGCTCGCCACTACTGGCTGCTTTTGTAAGAGGAATTCTTCCAGCTTCTTGATGCAGGAACTTATTTTCTGCTGCAATGTACCGCCAATGATCATTTCTTTGTTGTCCTCTTGCATGTCGGCTACAAAACCGACATCGCCGATGGCGCCCCATTGAATCGCCAATCCATGTAAGCCCTCCTGTGTTCTTCTCTCACAGATTCTTTCCATGATAGAATTTGCCATTCCGTAATTGCTCTGCCCGGCATTGCCTCTACCGCACGACACGGAGGAGAAGACGACGAAGTGACGTAGCTCAGGACATATGCATTTGGACAACTGATCCAAGTTCTTCGTGGTCCACGCTTTCGCTTTGAATGGTTCCTGGAATGTCTCTATCGTGTGATTCTGACAAATCTTATCGTTTAGTACAACAGCAAGATTGAATATGGCGTCTGTTGGCGCCAATTCCTCCGCTGTTCTCAATATGTACTCGCAATCTTTGATGTCTGATGCATCGACGTTCGATACGATTAATACTTTCACTCCGTAAGATTTCCACAGCTCAACCTTCATACGCTGATAACCGTTCTTTAGTCCAGTTCGTGAGATAAGCACGAGGTTCCTGGCACCACGAATAACTAACCAGTCGGCTAATTCCAAGCCGAAACCACCCAATCCTCCCAGGATAATGTATGACCTATTCGGTAGACAATAGTAACGCGGTAGGGCAAGCAAAGGCGTGTTCATGAA
This sequence comes from Harpegnathos saltator, assembly GCF_003227715.2. NCBI lineage: Eukaryota > Metazoa > Arthropoda > Insecta > Hymenoptera > Formicidae > Harpegnathos > Harpegnathos saltator. The sequence goes on from NW_020230625.1 coordinate 431,783, forward strand.
TTTTTCCTCCTCTTGTATCTTTATAATTATCTGAAAACATCATATAAAACTTTTCATATTGTATTTCATATTGTAACACTATACCTTTTTTAACACTGTACATGACCGTTTATTATAACTAATGCCATTAGGAACATTTATCAATCATCTTACCTTTCCAATGTGTTTTCCAGCTGCCATGTACCTAAAAGCCGTTTCTATCTCGTCCTTTTGGAAAACTTTTCTAGTAATTGGCTTTATGGCTCCCTTTTTAAGACCTGCTGCTACTATCGTTTTTAAATTATCTTTCTGTTCGTTGCTGCTGTTAATAAGAACGTCTAACATTACACCGTAAAATGTAATCCCTTTCGAAAATACCGACATGTTCAATGTATTGTTAGACATCATATCGAATTTTCCGATTTCCAAAAATCGCCCATTTCTGGCGAGGCAACGTACAGACGCTTGAAGTTTATCTTCGGCTAATGAATTTAATACAACATCCACACCACGACCATTGGTCTGTTGATATATCATCTGTTCGAAGCTGATGTCGCGCGAATTCCCAATATGATCCTCCGGGATAGACGGGAAAGTATCTCGTATGAACTTTCGCTTTTCCAAGGTACCAACAGTGGTAAAAACTTCGCAACCATCATGAAGTGCAATATTGATAGCAGCTTGTCCTACAGCGCCGGTACCTGAGTGGATCAGTACTTTGTCGTTTTTCTTTAATTTTCCACGAAGGTACAATGCGTAGTAACATGTGGCATAAGCGCAGGGAACCGTCGCGGCGTCCTCGAGAGTCCATCCGTCCGGAATTTCCCAGGATAGATGTTGATCGAACACCCGCATATTTGATATGCACCTGAATAAAGAATTATATCGTTATTGCCTTATGACATCCTCTTGTCAATGTTACACGATTTATCAGTTACACACTTATTTTCGACCAGTCCCATTATTTTGCGTCCAGTATCGTCGATACCGACGTACTCGAAACCTAATACGCAGTCTTCCAGTCGTCCGCGAGACATATAATCATCCAAGTTAATTTTACCGCTTGCTAGCATTACATCCTTGAAGTTAAGAGAAGCGTAAATTATATTAACGAGATTTTCGTGCTGGTAATCCGGAGTGATATCGCCTTCAATCCAATGTAATGAAGTTAAATCTCCATGCACCTAAAAGTGATACAATGTTTAATACCATAAAAATGATACTTTGTTTAATTAAATATGATAAGTAACATATCTAGTGTAATAATTTTTTAACCATATGGAAATGGTAATTTAAGATATATTTTGTTTTGTCCGTCAGCGATATGTACCAATTGATTCATCAAGGCATGATGTACAAGCTTGTGTTTTAGGGGCTCCAACGGAAGATGTCTGTACGATCCCCATACTTTTTCGGGCCGTAAAACATTTATAACGAGATCCATCCGAAGTTGTTCCGTGTAGAATGGATCGTGCAATGAGAATTTCGGTGCGTTCTTGTCCTGAATGAACACTCCTCTAATTAATTCACCGCCCGGTTCTTTCCTCAGACAATTAACGAGACCCAGTAAGCCGCAATCAGTGTCCTTCTCTCCAACAATAATTATTCTCATACTGTTAGTCAATTCGTCCCCCGCGCTTAGAATTGATTTGATTTGTTTCAGCCAAGAGAATTCGTAATTGTTCACGTATATAACTTGCGTTTTATTCGTCGACTGACCTCTCTTCTTCAAGAGCGTTATAGACTCATTACCTGTCTGTTTCTCGAGTATTACCGCTAGGTTGTTCGCATCCGCGTAGGCAAGATCCGCTTTTGTGAGGGGTTGCCCACGTGTCAACAAAAAGCCGTCATCTCTTAATATTAATAAGATTTCTTTTAGGGTTTCGTTTTTGCTGCTCGTTAACAAATTACAGCCTGTGGCTAACATTATATTGTTTTTCGTCGATAGCTTCTTTGACTTTGTAATTACGATTTCTGAAGGAAGTTTAATGTCATCGAAACGATTAGTTCTATTTATCAAAGTAATATTAGGCTGAATAAGCGGTAAGTTCCCCAAAATTTGAGCAAACAGCGGAGAGGCTAATTCTTCTATTGAAATGTCATCATCATCTTCGAGTAGTTCGATAATGTCCACTTTGGTTGTTTGATGGTACTCCAGAACAAGATGTGTCGACAGAGTTATTCCAACTTCAAGAGAAACTTTTACTCCGTCTCGATGAGCTACAAATTTGTATTTTTCAAGGACAGGACTCCCCGTTACCTTCCGTCGAGGTATAATAGTGGCGGTAATGCCACGAATCTCCACACCACCAGATATTACTGTATTCAAATTTTTGTATACGTGCACAGCGAGTTCTGAGAATATTTGAACGTGTTTTACTTAGCTTGTATCATTTAATTAATTCATTTATATAATATATATATATCTTATAAGTGACATTCTAATTAGAATATTAATTATGAAGGAATATTTGAAAGAGAATATTACGGAGATTCCAGACAAGGGAACATCGAAAGAAATCTATATTTCTTTCATTCTATCTATATTTATTTATATTTATCTAGAAATCTGTCTACATTTATGTTTCATAGTCAATCTACCTGTATTTTCAGTCGTAGTATCTTTTAGATATTGCGCATGAAGCCTCGGATTGATCACCAATTTTTCTATCTCAGTAAGAACACGAGGACTTCTCGTGTCTGTCCCAAGGATCCTTATTTGGAGCATGTTATCCATAAACACTACCCAGTTGTTCATCCATTCTATGTGTCCTCGGCTGGCTGTAATGGATGCACTTCTTAAAGAACGAAACAGATCCGTATATTGATATCCGCGTAATTTAAGCTCCTTATATATATCTCTCGTTTTCATTATTTCTTTCTCGTTATCGTCTTCTTCTAGATAATCGATGGGCACATTTTCCTTGTCAAGATCTAGTGGAACACGTACCGTGCCAGTGACAATTGCGTTACCATTTTCTGTTATCTCAAACCTCCCAGTACCTGCGTAAACAAATATATAAAATATATTATATCGAAAATTTGAAAAAAGATACCTGTTGAGCAAACTATTGATTTACTTTTTTGCACCATTAACGTTAGTTTTACAGCTGCTTGGTTTGAAAGAAGTGTCGCTCGGAGGAATTTAACATTTTCAAATACGACCGGTATATTTTTGTACGACTCCTCCCTTAACTTTCCAACCATTTTCCAAATTAATTCAATATATGCTGTAGCTGGCAACAGATTTCTGCCATCGATTATGTGGCCGCTCATATATTCATAATCTTCTTCTCGTATGTTGATTTCCATTACAATCTCTCTAGACGTGATTTGTTTCTCCGTTGCGAATGACGCGACGTACCAGTTTTCCAAATGCTTCCATCTTGTAAATTTATGAATCAATTAGGTAGATATATTATGTTTATATATTGTTTCTTAACACTTTTAACACGTTCATTGCCGTTCACGCGACATCGCGTATTGCGGCCCCTCACCAAACGGCCGTTCACGCAATTGTTTTTTTATTATGATTGACAAACCAGGACCCTCGAAAAGACTCAGTTCAATGCCAGTTCAATCGTGCAAAAAAACGAATAAAAATAAATAAAAGAAAAAATAACTTTGACCACCACACGTAATTCAAATTTTCAGTTTGGCAATGAACGTGTTAAAGACATTTTATTATTTATTTGTCCTGTATAAAAAGCAAAATAAATGCTATACTACAGTAAATATTTACTCTAGATCATGGACTCTAGATTCTAGATGACATAGTATAGAAGTGAGACAGTCGCATCATAAGTGGGTCGCAAAGTGCCCAAGCAATGTAATCAACTTACTTGATCGACGGCGAGATCATCGGCGTGCTGCGACTAACTGGAAATTCTACAGCCGGATAGAGATTGGCTAATTGCGGCTGCAAGCCAAAGTTGTACATCTTGCCGAGTCCTTGCAAAAATACTTTAGCGTTATCTTCGTGATGGCGTTGAGTCAACGCGATGGTTGTCGTATCGAAAATTTTATTCAAGACATCCTGCAGAATTCCATCCGGCGCGATTTCCACGAACGCTGTATTCTCCGGAATCATTTTCGCGACATTTTCGAAAAATATAGGATTCACTAAATTGTTGGTAAAGTATTCTGCATACGATATGTTATAATCGCAAGGCAATCTGCACCATTTTTGTTTATGCATCATCTTTTGTGGTAATGCCCATTGTAATTTAGCCAAAATATTTTCTCTCGCAGGGACGATATAGCAACTATGAAGAGGAATATTGCAACAATTTATCTCCTTATAAGAGATTTTGTTAATCTGTGTGTGAGTGAATAAACAGAATTATTTATTTAATATATTGTGTAAGAGACTGAATATACTGAAGGAAAAATGAGGAATACCTCTAATTTCTTCGTAAATGCCACTATTGATTCCCTCAGCCCGACGATGGAACATGTGTCTGGACTATAGCTGCATATTACTTTGATATCTACTGGACACATGATTTTCGCTTCTTTGTAACTAACGCCAATATCCGTCATGGCGTACTTCGCTATTTTTGTTTCTTCCAACGCCAATCCTATGTAGTAGGCAGACAAAATCACTTGTTCGATCGTGAAGTCACCAGTTATATATCCGCAACAAAGTTCACCGATTGAATGACCGATGGTATAGTCTGGCACAACGTTTACCGACATCAAGAGATCTATTAATCCAAGCTGAGGAAGGAAATAAAGGGGTCATGTTTTTCGAATTTCACGTAATGCTTGGGAAGAGCATGAAGGTTATTCTTCAAATCGACCATATCATATGTTATGTAAATGAGAACAATTTATTAGAAGCGTTTTAGCTTAATTGAGCTATGTTAAAATTTATGAAGTACGTGAGTTTCAGAGTAATCAGTAAAATGATCTTCTCTCTTCGATATTGATCTTTACTGCGCGATCATTGTTAGAAAATTTGTCACCTGCATTGCAGTGATGCTCACGACTGTGTTCGATATACAGTCAAGGGTGACTTTTTGTTTACTTGTTAAAATGTCGATGATGTGCACTCCATGTATCTTTAGAAGTGTATCACATTTTTCTATGGTTTCACAGAATGCTGGAAAGCGCAGTAATGCTTTTCCTGTCAACGTATAAATTCAATTTTATTGATAAACAATTAACTATAATCGTTTCGCTTACGTAAAAGAGAGAGAAAATACCCATGCCAGACCATTGGGATCCGATACCGGAAAACACAAAACAGATCGGCTTTCTTACTCCATCATAATGATCTATTTCGCTCGTTATGTTGCTCGATATTTGGTTTTCAACAATCGTATAACCTCTGTAAGGATGATTTAGAAGTTCTTCCGCATGGAGTTCGTGCAACAGCCGAACATATTCAACATCTACCGGTTGACTTCCAATCTATATTGGACATATTTTGCATGAATGCAGACTCCTGTCTTTTAACTGACACAATTTTTACTTACCTCACATAAGAATGACTCCACTGCTTGTTCGGTACGACCGGACAGGACGACGAGTCTTGGCAAATCGTCCTTTGGTGTCCCACCGTTGACTTTTTGCTTCATATTAGGTGCTAATAAAATATGAGCATTGGCTCCGCCAAAACCAAAAGAATTTATAGCCACAAAAGTAGGTTCCCATATTGTTGGAGTAGTCACGACTCGTATAGTCCCTCGCTTAAAAGCTTCAATATCATCTCGTTCTTTTGTGATATTTATGTTTGGTGGAATTATGCCAGTTTCCATTGTTATCAGCACCTTGTCAGAGAGAGAGGGAAATATCCGTTTTGAGAAAATTTCTAACTTCAAAGACGCGTTATGTTGAACATTTGAATATCCTTATGAATAATGATCTCTTTCGATATTTCCATAAAAAATATTTCAAATATTTTCAAGAATAACACTATTTAAATAATGAGCGCAGATTACAGAACATCCCAGTTGTATGGCGTAAGTTGATGTTTTATTATTATAGCATATGGAATAGCTATTTTTGATATTGATAATATCTGTGTCTTTGACAAATTTATTTAATTATTAATATCTATCACGCTACCTTAATAATTTGAAGCAAGCCGCTGGCAGGCTCAGCATGTCCAGTGTTTGACTTGCTGCTACTAATTAGTAAAGGGCCTTGTCTATCCTTGCAAAAAACATTTTCGATTGAATTAATTTCTATTGGGTCGCCAACTTTCGTGCCGGTACCATGAGCATCAACGTAGGCAACAACAGACGGCGATATATTGCATTCGTCGTAAAACTGTTGTAATAAAATGCTTTGCATTTTTGTCGATGGGAAGGTAATGCCTTCTTCTTTGAATCCGTCGCAATTCGTCTTGCAATGAATTACAGTTGCGTAAATTCTTTTAGCATTCTTCGCTTTTTGTAAAAACACTACCCCGATCGCCTCACTGCGCATGTAACCATTCGCATTATTATCGAAAGGTTTGCAAAACCCGTCGGACGATAAAGCACCTGAAATTACAAAATGCTAAATGATAGCAGTTACTTTTGTAAAAAAATATAAAAAAATATGTTTACGAAAGTATTTCTTTATTAAATTTTGAGATTGATTATTTTATCTGTGACGTTCGAAGTGCGGCGTAAAGAGTAATTATAAGATACCTAGTCGCATGTACTGCAAAGATATTAGAGGATTTAGGCAGAGATTTGTGGCAGCAACGATCATGTTATCACACTGTCCAAATTTTATGTTTCTATATGCGTGCTCCATAGCGTATATACTCGAGCTGCAAGCCGTATCGACCATGTAAGATGACCCTGTGACACCTAACCAATGAGAAATCCAATTTGCTTGCATGGACCTTCTACATCCTAGATCTCCATAACCAGCAACCTGCATGTATATATACAGTATATTAATATACAGTATATAATACTATAGTATGGAAATAATTATATAAAATTATATATGTGGATATATAATATTTTTTGTAGATAGTTTCTTCTTTATAATCTCTTATAATATCTAATTTGCTTTTATATAGTATTATTTTATCGTATTTTATACGGTTAAGATAAAGGTAATATAAAATTAGTAGCAATAAAACTCCAAATTTTCTCAATTGATCGTGCTTTGAAAGTAACAGACGGCAACAAGCACAAACTCATCAATCAATATCTCAAATTCAGTTTAACAAGAGTTTTTGCCGGTTAGTTATATAAATAACATACAATTGTTATCATTCATTCTTGTCTTGATTTAATTCACTCAATCTCATTCCTTTGCGATTTAAATATCAAAATCGTAAATTATCGAGGAAAATATTATATTTTATAATAGAAAATTTACTTTCGTTTAAAAATCGATCAGAAATCCTTTATCTATTAAATTAAATTATCCCCACACTTTTCTTTTTATATTAATTGATTACATTTTATTAAATTTTAAATGAGACGATTATACGAGGATCGTTCAATAAGTCCTTAGAAAATCCAAGAGATGGCGCTCGCAGTCGCATCGAAAATGGTTTGTTTTTAATAAACATCATTACTTGTACTCACTAGACAGCTGTTAAAGTCTCAGTCATATCCATCACATGGTTTCATTTTTATTGTCGATTGAAGCAATAAACTTTTCTTTATTTAGAAAAATGGAAAAAAGTGAGTTTCTAGTGGTGATTAAACACTTATATTTAAAAGGCTTAACACCGAAAGAGATTAAAGCTCAGTTAGATGAAGTTCATGGCACATCTGCTCCTGCGTTTGCAACTGTTTACAATTGGGTAAATGAGTTTAAACGTGGCCGTACATCCACAAAAGATGAACATCTTTCGGGACGTCCAGTGGAAGTGACTACCCCCGAAATGATTGACAAAATCCACGATATGGTTTTGAGTGATCGACGAATCAAAGTGCGCGAAATAGTTGAGGCCACAGGCATATCGCAAGATACAGTGTTTTCAATTTTGCACGAAAAATTGGGTGTGAAAAAAATCTCGGTAAGATGGGTGCCGCGTTTGCTCTCAGTGGAGAATAAACGCAATCATGTGGTCGACTCTGAGACTGTTTTAGCGCTTTTCCGTCACAATCCTGACGAGTTTCTGCGTCGATACATAACTGTCGACGAAACATGGATACACCACTACACTCCAAAGATAAAGAAACAGACAAAACAGTGAGTTTTTGAAGACGAACGGGCTCCGAAGATGGCGAAGACGGTGAAATCGGCCGGCAAGGTGATGGCCACGGTTTTTTGGGATGCACGCGGAATCATCTACACCGATTACTTGGAAAAAGGACAAACAATAACTGGAGAGTATTATGCGTCGTTATTGCACCGGTTGAGCGAAGAAATCAAGAAAAAACGTCCTCATTTGAAAAAGAAAAAGATCTTCCATCAAGACAATGCACGGGTGCACACCTGCGCAGTTTCGATGGCTAAAATTATGGAATTAAAGTTCGAATTATTACACATCCACCGTATTCACCGGATTTGGCCCCCAGTGACTTTTTTTATTTCCAAACTTGAAAAAATGGCTCGGCGGACAACGGTTCACGTCGAATGAGGAAAGGTCATCGCCCAAACAGATGGCTATTTTCAGGGTCTTCCGAAATCCTACTTTTTGGACGGCTTAAAAAAGTTGGAGAAACGCTTGGAAAAGTGTATAGAGCTAAAAAGAGATTATGTTGAAAAATAAAAAAAAATCTACCCAAAATAATTTGTTTTTCTATCTTTTTCTAAGGACTTATTGAACGACCCTCGTATCTTTCGAAATAAGAAACCGATTTTATAATTTTATAAGAAATCTATTTATCTGCGTATAAAAATTGTGACAAAGATTGGAATGATTTACTGCATATTATTTGCATTTTTGTACCTGCGTCTTTTCATAAACAAGCTCATTCTCTGATTCGGAAAAACTTGTCCCGACGATAACTCCTGTTTTCGTGCCGTGTAAATCTTTCGGATTTATCCCGGCATCGACGATGGCTTCGTACGTATGTTCCAAAAGACATCTAGTTATAGAATCCAACAGGTGGGCTTGGTTGAAAGGTATGTCAAAATATTCCGCATCAAATTTCTCGATATTATTAATCTTTCCCGTGCGTTTTGGTATATTCGGATGGTCTGCGAATTCAATAACATGTGGAAAGCAACACACTCAGATATCAGATAAAATGTAATATATCGATACTTCTTTGGATAACAATACTTAAGAAGATATTACCATGTTGCCAACGTCGACAGTCGTCCGAACCTAGATCTACTTTATTCAGTAGATTTTCTTTTAAATGTCTGACGTTGTCGGATTCGGGAAATCTGCCAGAAATTCCGGATATAACGATTTCATCCTGAATCGGCGCTGAATCAATCGTGGATGTGCTGTTACAATACATTTTTAAATATATTTATACAATTAATACAAGCCCGCAAACTTTAATGTTATATCTATATTTCGTTTTCACGTATATTGTATGTCACTTCTTTTAAATTACTTCCTACTTTGAAAATATGTTAGATTTCTAACGATGTGGTATTAAGTCTCACACGTTACTGACGAAGTGAAAAAATTGCAGAACGCTTTTATATGACGCTTTATATGCGTTGAGTGCCGTTGGGGTCATGAGGTCCGGTGACTGACTAGTCGCGTTTAAAAAAAAAAATCACCGGTGATCGGCGATAACAAGGTTAGTAAATACTAATGGATCTCGGTGATACGACATTTTCAAGAAAGTCATATTAAGATATATATTATGTACATAACATATATATAATTTATACAAATAAAATTTATATAAAACTTACCTTTTTAAACAAAAAGGTAAAAAAAGGCGCCAAGTACAAGCGCAACACGTATTGTGTTATTTTTAGAAATTTTAAACTCAAATTATTTTTTTAAGGCGTATATGTGTACATAACATAAATTTTTACAAGTAAAACTTATAACTATAATAAAATTCTGCAACACTATTCTACTGTACAATAGAAGTGATATATTAGAACAGTAGCGCCAATTGAGAAACCTAACATATATATATGATTATTGTATACTTAATATTTTTAAAATTCCATTTTTAAGATATATTATGTACATAACATAAGTTTTTACAAATAAAACTTATCAAATTATTTTTCTTTCAAGATATATATGTACATAAGCTTTTAAAAGTAAAAATTATATAGTATTATAAAAATTTAACACGTTTATTAATAGTGTCCAATATTTAAAAAAATATCTTTTTAAAGGTTATTGTTATTTACGAAGAACCTAGCTACAAAAATGTCCATGGCATAAATTTTTATAAGTAAAATTTATCATTATTTATTAGAACACTCAGTTATATGGTTATTTTACTTGTTATTATAACAAATTAATTATTATAACAATGCAATAAAAAATATTTAATACAAATAATCTTGGCGCGGCTGCACCAAAAATTATATCGAACTAAAACTTGTTTGATACATACATGACAGCATTTTTATTATAATAAAATGTATTTATAAATTCTCTCTATACATATACGGTGTAATGTTTTATTTAAGTTTATATAGTATTATATTAAATTACAAACCTTCACTATAAAATATAGATATCGAATGTGTATATATTCTACGTATTTTGATATTTTTGTATTCAAAGATGTTATTCTTATTATAATTGACGAAATGTTAATGATATCTAATTTGACTTTTATGTATTACATTTATGTATTACATTTTATGTAATACATACATCTTTAATATAGTTTTTGGTGCAGCCGCGCCAAGATTACTTGTATTAAATATTTTTTATTGCATTGTTATAATAATTAATTTGTTATAATAACAAGTAAAATAACCATATAACTGAGTGTTCTAATAAATAATGATAAATTTTACTTGTAAAAATTTATGCCATGGACATTTCTTGTAGCTAGGTTCTTCGTGAATAACAATAACCTTTAAAAAGATATTTTTTTAAATATTGGACACTATTAATAAACGTGTTAAATTTTTATAATACTATATAATTTTTACTTTTAAAAGCTTATGTACATATATATCTTGAAAGAAAAATAATTTGATAAGTTTTATTTGTAAAAACTTATGTTATGTACATAATATATATCTTAAAAAAGGAATTCTAAAAATATTAAGTATACAATAATCATATATATATGTTAAGTTTCTCAATTGGCGCTACTGTTCTAATATATCACTTCTTTTGTACAGTAGAATAGTGTTGTAGAGTTTTATTATAGTTATAAGTTTTACTTGTAAAAACTTATGTTATGTACACATATATGCCTTAAAAAAATAATTTGAGTTTAAAATTTCTAAAAATAACACAATACGTATTGCGCTTGTACTTGGCGCCTTTTTTTACCTTTTTGTTTAAAAAGATAAGTTTTATATAAATTTCACTTGTAGAAATTGTATATATGTTATGTACATAATATACACAGTCTGTCCCAGATACGATGAGACTGGTTCCATCAAAGTTCTTAGCGCAGCGATATCTATGAGTGAATGATGATAGGTGAATGTTCTACCCTTCATCTACTTAACCTCAAAATTTGAGCGAATTCGGTTGATATTTCACTGTGGTTTGACATTTTATGTAAAGTCACTTTGTGTACGTCGGTCGAAAAACCAACTTTTAAATTGGATAAAAGTGGTGCAGAAACGTACGAAACGCTAAAAAATGTGTACGGGGATGAATGCATGTCCCGTGCACAGGTTTTCCGTTGGTTTGGCCGATTCCGTGACGGTCGTGAGGAAACCATTCGCAATGAAGAAAACATCGAGAAAGTCAAAGAAATTCTTCGAAGCGACCGCTGTGTGTCTGCCCAGATATCATCTGGGAGTTCTACAACGATTGTGGGCCAGAATTCGACGAGTTCGACCGGAATATCGAGAGCCAGGCAGTTGGTTTTTGTTGCACGATAATGCACTATCGCACAAAGCCATCATGGTACGTGAATTCTTGACCAAAAAAGGCATCATTGTTATCGATCATCCACCGTATTCACCTGATTTGCCTCCGTGCGACTTCTGGCTATTTCCCAAACTGAAATTGCCGATGAAAGGAAATCGTTTCGATACCATCCCGGTCATCCAAAAGACTTCGACCGCCATACTAAAGGCCATTTCAGCCGATGAGTATAAAAAATGTTTCGAAAAATTTGTTGAACGTTTCCAGCGCTGTATTGACTCAGAAGGGGACTATTTTGAATAAACAAGAATAAAAAATCAAAATAATAAACGCTTTGTATTTTTTTTTAGACCAGTCTCATTGGATCTAGAACAGATTGTGTATATCTTAATATGACTTTCTTGAAAATGACGTATCACGGAGATCCGTTAGAAATTCACTAGAAAAGGTTAAAGTTGTAACATTGAAAAACAGTTATTAATTCTTTGTCTATATGATTTTGCGTAACCGATCGCGCAGTCAAATGTAAATGTATCTTCTGTCTCGACTGCTTCCGTCTATTTTCTGCAACTCAGTGCACAAAGTACAATTTCTGAGACATTTCTGTGACATTTCGTGATGTAACAAATATGATATAAAAGAAAAATAGCCAACTTTTTATTCAACTTACATCTTCCCTTTTCTTTTACAACATAAAAAAACAAATTCCGACCATAAACATTATCCTTTTGACCGTTTGAGCTGCATAATAATAATGAATTATAAGATTAGTACTTGTTATTAGGTGTATGAATTAATTCGGTCCGTTTTTTCTTCCAAAAAAGATTTTAGTATGAAAAAACATGAAAAAGTGTACTAATTAAAGTGCTTGCCATCGCTTGCTATTATTTTTTTCCATCTGTCTGGCAGTTGTTGCATTCCGTGACGGAAAAACGACTCGTCCTTCGAAGCGATCCATTCATTGAACCATTTTTCTTTTATATATGTACATAAGCTTTTAAAAGTAAAAATTATATAGTATTATAAAAATTTAACACGTTTATTAATAGTGTCCAATATTTAAAAAAGAATATCTTTTTAAAGGTTATTGTTATTCAAGAAAAACCTAGCTACAAAAAATGTCTATGGCATAAATTTTTACAAGTACAATTTATCATTATTTATTAGAACACTGAGTTATATGGTTATTTTACATGTATTGTTACATGTTATTGTAACAAATTAATTATTATAACAATGCAATAAAAAATATTTAATACAAATAATCTTGGCGCGGCTGCACCAAAAACTATATCGAAGATGTATGTACATAAAAGTCAAATTAGATATCATTGACATTTCGTCGATTATAATAAGAATAACATCTTTGAATAAAAAATATCAAAATATCTAGAATATATTCACATTCGATATCTATATTCTATAGTGAAGGTTTATAATTTAATATAATACTATATAAACTTAAATAGAACATTACACCGTATATGTATAGAGAGAATTTATAAGTATATTTTATTATAATAAAAATGCTGTCATGTATGTATTATTTTAGTTCGATATAGTTTTTGGTGCAGCCGCGCCAAGATTATTCGTATTAAATATTTTTTATTGCATTGTTATAATAATTAATTTGTTATAATAACAAGTAAAATAACCATATAACTCAGTGTTCTAATAAATAATAATAAATTTTACTTGTAAAAATTTATGCTATAGACATTTTTTATAGCTAGGTTTTTTTTGAATAACAATAACCTTTAAAAAGATATTCTTTTTTAAATATTGGACACTATTAATAAACGTGTTAAATTTTTATAATACTATATAATTTTTACTTTTAAATGCTTATGTACATATATATCTTGAAAGAAAAATAATTTGATAAGTTTTATTTGTAAAAACTTATATTATGTACATAATATATATCTTAAAAAAAAGGAAATAATTAGAATTTGAGATTTCTAAAAATATTAAGTATACAATAATCATATATATATGTTAGGTTTCTCAATTGGCGCTACTGTTCTAATATATCACTTCTTTTGTACAATAGAATAGTGTTGTAGAGTTTTATTATAGTTATAAGTTTTACTTGTAAAAACTTATGTTATGTACACATACAGGGTGTTTGATAGCTGATCATGCAGACGAAAGTTGGAGATAGATTGGGTGTAGCCGAGAACAAAAGTCATGTACCATAATGTCAAATTGCCAATAGTTATCGAGTTATTAATTAAAACATGTGAGCCAATGAGCGCGTAGAGAGCGGAGGGCGACCGCAGTAAGCACGTAGACATTTGATACAGGTGGAGTCAACGAGTGACGGTAGACGAGCGCGCGCGGCGAGGGGCAACGTAAACAACAAGAGGCGAACGCGCGTGACGAGGAGCGAGCGAGCGCGAACGATGAGGAGCGAGCGAGCGCGACGAAGAGCGAGCGAGCGCGAACGACGAGGAGCGAGCGAGCTATAAGGAAAAAGCTATAAAGGAAAAGCTCTCGCTCGCTCCTCGTCGCGCGCGATCGCCTCTTGTCGCTTACGTTGCCTCTCTACGCGCTCGTTGGCTCACATGTTTTAATTAATAACTCGGTAACTATTGCCAATTTGACATTATGGTACATGACTTTTCTTCTCGGCTACACCCAATCTATCTCCAACTTTCGTCTGCATGATCAGCTATCAAACACCCTGTATATATATATATATATATATATATATATATATATATTAAATGTATGTATATATACTAATTATGATCGAAAATTTAAATATTCATGTTTAAAAATCAAAATAATAAGAATTTCCAAGTTTAGGTATATATCCGAGTATCGGCACTTTTACTTTAACTACTAATATGTTATTGAAAAAGCAACATTTCTTTATTGTACCAAAACTTATTTGCAGAATCTCATTTGTATTTGTATTTGTAGGTAATATATTTCCTCTCCTAGCACATTAAAATGATAGTGCACAAGATGAAAAATATAATTCTTTACAAGGATTGATTGCCTATTTTGTAAATTGATATACAGCCACAAATAAACTTACTTCAGAAACATCTGTATATAATATATATAGTAATACCTGCAGTAACATAAGTCATAATAATTACACGCACTCTCTCTCTTTCAATTTGTACACTGTTATTGTAATTTATTATGAGAGAAAATATATTATCACAATACAACTACAAATAAGATTACTATAATGAGATTCTACAAAAGATTCTGCAAAGTTTTGATGTAGAAAAGAAATATTGTTCCTTCAATAAGTCTAACATATGAGCAGCTAAGTATGGCTAATTCTGTTACATTGCCCAAGATTCAAATAGAGGAGACAGCAATAATGAATTCACACTGGTATTTATCGCCCTCTAATCTCGCATAACAATAACATGATGAGACTTACATGTCAGCGGATTTATTAATTATCTTAGCTAAAGAAAATCTGAAATAAGATGATGCGGTACGCGCCGTCAGTTGTCTGCGATTGTTATCGTAGATAGTACAGAGAGACACCAGTCACACATGATGCTCGTTTTAGCGCTGAAAAATTATCCGTCACATTTTTCACTTCTGCAACCAGTAGAGATATCGACGTCAGTAGCAAAGCATTACATTGCACGTATTCTGTTTTCCATGGATTAGTAGTTTATAAGGGTAAGAATAATGAGCATTCGTTAATTAGCGTGGGAGTGCGTAGGCCTTGCCTCGTGCCGCTATCTTAATCTATAATTCGAATACTCATTATTCGTGTCATTAGAAAAAAAAATTTAAGAGTCACCGCCAGATAAGCAGGGTGAATAAGAACAAACATAAACTTGTGCTCGCGCAAGAAAACAAAAAGAAAATGAACAGTTTTAACATGGTTTCACATGTGAATTCATATATGCGGTTATCAAACCATACATTTTATTTGTTTTAATCTTTTCGGAAACCAAAACATGTAAATAAATAAAAAGTAAAACTTGGAATGAAAAGAACCTGTTTTTTTCAGTATGTGTGCGTGTGTGTGTGTGTGTATGTATGTTTGCACAATCTGTGTGATGTAACAATCTGAATATTAGTACAATAAAAAAGTTGCGAATATTATATGAAGAATGTTGTGTACATGATAATAATAAGTGATAATAGAATATATGAAATACACATATATATTATTGACATATAAGCATTTTGATTAATTCAGCATTCAACTTATTAATTTATTATCTCATAGTAGTGATGCGTATTCGGTGACGAGCTTGCACGAGAATTTTTCTCGCCATGCACGCACACACAGCCGGCTCGGTCTTTCGGTGTGAGCCACGCGGACGCGATCGGCAATCGTCGGCGCGCCGAGCGAAAGAGAATATCATTCTCTCCTTCTCGCTCTCGTTCTCGCTCAGCGAGCGAGCCTAATTCTTTCTCGCCTATAACCTGAATCGCGAGTGCGACTGTCTCTCTCCTCTCTTCTCTGTGACAATACTGAAAAGTTTTCTCTACTCGGCGCGCCGAAATTATTATGTATAATACTTTATTATTAATATTATTATTTGTAATATTTATTATTTGTAATTTTATTTGTAATTGTATAATAATGCTATAAATAATACAAATTTTTACAAATAAAATTTGTAAAAATTTGTATCATTTGTAATATTATTTCGAATAGTATTAATAATATTCGACGTCAAGAAAATGAAATATATGTTATTAATTATGTTGCGGAGGCGGGCAGGTTTACAGGTTTGATTATTGAATTGTTTAATATTTTAAGAATAATTTTAAGTTGTACAAGGATATAGTATGAAATACACAAGAATATTGTAAAAGAATCAAGAAGTACGAAATGAAACCACCTTGCTTTTATTACAATACCCTCTAAATTAACAAATATTCTTCATACAGTATAAAATAATCTCAAAAAACAATTATAACCGTGAAATTTTCTATCTGCGTGAAAAAAAAATGCATAAAATATATCTACTTCATCGCTCTAAATGAAAAAACTTTCAGAACAATGTCATAGTTGTTCAGTGCAATACTCAATAAAAATATAATGTTTGTATGGTTGAAGAATATTTGTTAACTTAGAGGATATTGAAATAAAAGCAAGGAGGTTTCATTTCGTATTTCTTGATTCTGTTACAATATTCTTTTATATTTCATATTACATCCTTGTACAACTTAAAATTATTTTTAAAATATTATTAAACAATTCAACAGTTAAAACTGTAAACCTGCCCGCTTCCGCAAAATAATTAATAAAATATTTTTCATTTTCTTGGCGCAGAATATTATTAATACTATTAGAAATATTACAAATGATACAAATTTTATTTGTAAAAATTTGTATTATTTGTAGCATTATTATATAATTACAAATAAAATTACAAATAATAAATATTACAAATAATAATATTAATAATAAAGTATTATGCGTAATAATTTCGGCGCGCCGAGTAGAGAAAACTTTTCAGTATTGTCATAGAGAGGAGAGGAGAGAGAGACAGTCGCGCCCGCGATTCAGATTATAGGCAAGAAAGAATTAGGTTCGCTCGCTGAGCGAGAACGAGAGCGAGAAGGAGGGAATAATATTCTCTCTCGCTCGGCGCGCCGACGATTGCCGATCGCGTGGCTCACACCAATAGACCGAGCCGGCTGTGTGTGCGTCCTTAGCGAGGGAAATTCTCGTGCAAGCCCGTCACCAAATTCGCATCACTGACAGTTTTCTTAAAAAAAAAAATATGCGAAAGAACGGATATCTGGCGGCGGTATCAGGGGGGCAGGAACATATCCAGCCGATGCGGGAACTTTTATTGTCTGAGTCAATGCAGGACCATAATAACTTCTCCGTCGGTGCGAGGGAATGGTGGTCGTTCCCTTTAGAAAATTCGCAACTGCGACTTACGGAAATCGAGAACCCCAACCCGCTGGGTGATGGGTCCGTGCACCGTCGCCGCCGCCAGATATTCGTCTGCAAGCTCTAAAACTTATTATGTATTTGCTAGAGAATTATGACATCAAAGATTTGAAAGTCTCTTTTGCGAAACTCCATCGCATTTCATTAATACGCAAATAGATTGAAATGACATAATTTTTAATTAAATAGATGTTTGTATTATATATTTACATTTGTATTATATATTTATTTATAAATTGTCCTATTTGTGTCGTGTTTGGTGTCTTTTTAATGGTAAAACATCTCATGAAGCCATTGCAATAATTTTTAAACGAATAAAACGCGAAACATAAAAGTTGTAATTTTCATGCTAGAAGGTATTTAAAGTCGTGAGTTCACTGCTACGGAGAGATTCCCGATATCGTGAAAGCGAGAGCGAGAACGAGTAAAGAGCAAGCGAGATGTCACTATGCGATACGTGATGAAAAGCGATACGTAAACAGATCGCCGCGAGCTTCGGCACTTTTCGAGGAAGTGTCATCTCGCTTCCTTTTTACTCGTTCTCGCTCTCGCTTCCGCAACGTCGGGAATCTGTCCGTAATAAGGAACTCAGGCATTTAAATATTTTCTGACATGAAAATTACAACTTTTACGTTTCGCATTTTACCTGTTTTAAAATAATTGTAATGGCTTAATGAGATGTTTTATCATTAAAATAACACCAAACACGACAGAAATCGGGCAATTATTGAATAAATATATGATACTAATATTGAATATGTAGTCAGTTAAAAAGTATGCGATTTGTGTCGTGTTTAGTGTCATTTTAATGGTAAAGCATCTCTCTTAGCCATAGCTACAACTTTCCCACCGATAAGGTGTGAAGTAAATGTTTATTGGCTGCTACAACTATTAGATAAGAGTGTTAGTGACACTTACGAAACGAACTCATGACAGCGATTCTCCACTGTCTCTACACAAAAGCATATTGTGCGAGTTGGTATATTTGGTGATATATACTACTGCTCCCGTGGTACAATGTGTCGCGTAATGATGTCACTGACACAATGATATATACGTATATGCATTTGGGAACAGTGAAAAATCGGTGTTGCGCGCTGACTTCGTGCATGCCGCAACATATAAGCAGCTCGAAAAAAACGTCCGACGAAAGCGTTATGACGTTACGCATGATAACACGAATAATCAGTTAACAAATATAAATAATAATCCATATCGCGAGCAAAAAGTGATGGTTAAGGAAGTGGAATGCATAAATCACCTGCTTCTTAATCTGTACAGGAAGCTGAGAATCGTATCACAAACGACTCAGCCGAAAATGCAAAGAAAACGTGGCTTTGTGCAAATACGAAATGTTGTAGAAAACAACATTGTAAATATGCGAAGAGAATTGAGAAAAGCAGTCGCTATACGAAATGAAGAAGGGCGACCTCATTATTACAAAGTTATGGAATTACAAAAAAATATTTTAAATATTCCTAGCCATATTTATGATGAGCATAAACGATGTAAAGAACGCGGTCGTACATGCACAGATGACCATGACGAAATGGAGAAAAATTATGTACCATTTTTAAAGTTGCACAGTCTGTAAGCGAAAATAGAAAATGCTTTCAGATTTATAAGCGCTCATTCCGATAGCTTGTTATGCAATGTAACAAATAATCGTGCAGAATTGTTCAATTCGATAATCTGCGAAGACATCGATGGAAAGCGCATTCATTTTGATGAACAAGGCTCTTACAATGCTAGAATTGCAGGGGCAGTATATACGCAACAAGTTCTAACGCAGTGCATAAAGACATATATAAAAATGTCCCTCTCGTTGTCGAGAAATTGGAAAAAGGACGACAGATAAAAGTTGTGAAAAACAGAGAATCTCGACTAGTAGATGGAAGATAAAAAAAATAAAACGAGTGTCGGGAACAGATCATTATTACGACCCGCAATCGCAAAAACCAGATCTTCCATTTGAAGTATACGAGCAACTTCGAAAAAATCATTTGAAAAAGTTGTTCGAAAATAGTAGAGACAGAGAGAAAACTGAATGCGATACGAGAGATCAAAATGAATCTGAATTATGGCATTCATTGAGAGGCGAAATGTTGATGGCATCCAATTTTGGAACTGCCGCATGAGACCAACAACGTCTTGCACAGGGACTGTAAAAAACATTTTGTTTCCTCCATTTATCGACACCGTAGCCATGAAATATGGCCGTGAAAACGAAGAGAACGCGAGGAAAGAATTGAGCGCAAAGCTGAATAAAGAAATAAAAATTTGCGGATTATTCATTGATGATGAAAATCCATGCTTAGGTGCTTCTCCTGACGGACTCGTTGAAAAAGATGGTCTTGTCGAAATCAAATGTCCTTTGTCAGCTGAGCATTTGACAGCAGACGAGGCTATAAAGACATTGCCTCAATTGAGAGACATTTTTAATAGAAAAAATCGTGATGAAATGAATCGGAATCACTGATATTTTTATCAAGTTCAGGGGCATTGAATATAACGCAGCGAGATTACTGCATTTTTGTTATATGGACGCTAGAAAGTTTTAAAACGTTACGTATTAACAAAGACGTTGCTTTTTGGAAAAATAAGATGCTGCCCTATTTGACACGCTTCTATAATGAATGTATGCTTTCGAAAATCTTGGACAGCCGCCATAATAGGCATATGCCAATTAGAGATCCAAGATATATAATCGAAGCTAAAGAACAAGCATGCAAAAAATTTATTAGTCGAAAAACTAACCTACGAGATATAGAAAAAGAAAGCATCCAAGAGAGCAAACGATTAAAATCAAATGTTTTGCAAACTACTGCTTCTCTAGATTTGGAGCAAGATGACGATTGTGTCATTGTTAGTTATTCAAATGACAAACGAGATCTAACAACAGATGATGTGGCGAGACATAAAAAAATTCTGGATGACATGATTGCTCCTATTTCTTTCGTGAAAGAAAATGTCTTGCCTAGATGCAGCAAGTTAAATGACGAATCGTTGGATCGATTTTTACGCGTCGTAAGAGAAACTTCTGCATTTGAAACACAAAGTGTGCTATATTTAGAATTACCTCACATGATCGTAACTAGTCAGAGCAATAGAAGCTTACAGATCATTGAAGGTAATTGCAGTGATCATTGGCGATGCATTTTCTTCGATGGCACTAAACTTCGCGTGTACGACAGTTTACCTAACTGTACGTACGATAAGTTGGTAGCTAAAGAAAAAAATTATATTCATCGCTGTTATCCGCATATAAGCGAAAGTAACATCATTTTTGAAAATGTTAATACACAACCGGATTCCACGTCTTGTGGAATTTATACTGCAGCTTTCGTTACAACTATAACATTAGGCGGAAATCCTTGCGATTGAAAAATACTCCAAGGATGTATTATGCATGAGACAACACTTTTACAAAATTATAGAAGGTAATAGACTGTTGCCTTTTCCAAGGCGATAAAAAATTATTCTTAAAAAAAAACCTCGAATAAATATCTTCGAGAAAAAAGATGCCTTGATGCAATGTTTACAAAAATTGGGGAAACGAAAAAAAATATATTGGTTGCGTTCTCACGGAAATGGGTGATGGAGGAGTCCATTCTATATTCTCTTTTATATAATATTGTCGTGATATATTTTATTAATATTTATAAATTTATATGTATCATATTAAATTATATAAATATATAAATGATTATGTAATATGGCTAAGAGTTTGCATGACATACTTTTTATTAGCCTTTTACTTATATCGATTCAAAAAACGAATCGTACCGAAGAACGAATACGTATAAATTATACGTATAGTTTACATAAAACAACTTTTGTAAATATATTATTTGCATGTTGAATACATGCAAATTCCTCTGAGAATACATGCGAAAGAAACACAGCGAAAACAGTGTGAACCATATTATGGAAATGTATTCTAAATATCAGGTGTAGTAAAAAGAAATCCATTATCTTTCCAATAGATGGCTTTAGTTATCTGTATCTCGCGTTGTATAAGTCCGATCGGGTTCCACTAGATGGCGTTAGAAAGATGAGATTTCGTACTAAAAAAACTTTTCTGACAGTTTTTTGATTAGTTGACTCAGTTTTGTTTGAGCGCGCGTCAAAGATGGACACTAGCAAAGAGAAAATACGCTATATTTTACAGTTTTTCTTCGATAAAGGCGAAAACGCAAGCCAGGCGGCTGAAAATGTGAATAGTGTTTATGGTCCTGATACTGTAACAGCCAATCACGCGCAATTTTGGTTTCGTCGATTCCGTTCCGGTAATTTCGATGTCAAAGATGCACCATGCACTGGAAGGCCAATTGTCGAAAATATCGATAAAATCATGGACATTGTCGAGTCCGACCGTCATGTAAGCACTGTTTCGATTGCCCAAGAGCTAAAGATTGCACAAAAAACCGTTTGGAACCATTTGAATAAGGCTGGATACAAAAAGAAGCTCGATGTATGGGTGCCACACGAGTTAACGAAAAAAAACCTCATGGACCGAATTTCCATCTGCGAATCGCTGCTGAATCGCAACAAAATCGACCCATTTCTGAAGCGGTTGGTCACTGGTGATGAAAAGTGGATCACTTACGACAACGTCAAGCGAAAACGGTCGTGGTCGAATCGCGGTGAGCCGGCGGAAACGGTGGCCAAGCCAGGATTGACGGCCAGGAAGGTTTTGCTGTGTGTTTGGTGAGATTGGTAGGGAATTATCTACTATGAGCTGCTCCCCTACGGCAAAACTCGTAACTCGGAACTGTACTGTCAACAATTAGACCGTCTAAAGGAAGCAATCGCCCAAAAGCGGCCAGCTTTGGCCAATAGGAAAGGAATTGTGTTCCATCAGGACAACGCCAGGCCACACACATCGATAGTGACTCGCCAGAAGCTCCGGGAGCTTGGTTGGGAGGTTCTTATACATCCACCTTATAGTCCGGACCTGGCACCAAGTGATTGCTATCTGTTCCTGTCCATGGCGAACAATTTTGCTGGTGAAAAATTCGCTTCAAAAGAGGCTTGTGAAAATCGACTGTCTCAATTTTTTGCCAATAGGGACGAGGGCTTCTATGAGAGAGGCATAATGAAATTACCTTCAAAATGGCAACAAGTTATCGAACAAAACGGCGCATATTTGACCTAAATCGGATCATTTTAACTATGGTAATTAAAGCCTTCAATTTCATGCAAAAATAATGGATTTCTTTTTACTACACTTGATATGTGTGCGACAAAAATAGATATCTATGTGCTGTTAAATCGTTTATATACTCGTACAGGACGATAAAACACTAAAACTTCAAGATATCATGTCTCAACACATAGAATACAATGTAAAAGGCTTTCTACTTTTCACTGCGATTTTTATGTGTGTTCTAAATGATTACTTTATATATAGACTATATTTCGATATGCATTGCGAATATTGCAGATCTATAATATATATTACGTATACTATATGTTTTCATAATGGGTACGGTCGCGAGCATAAAGGTTTGTGACCGTTTTTTTGCAACTTTCGGAACGCATCCCGACTCGAGAAGAATGAGAGTCACTACTCCGCCTGTGGAGCACGCCTGCGCAGTGATTAACGACGAAAGGCGAGAAATGAAATATACGCGGTGGGAAATATTATAATAATACAGACTCAGATGAAATTAATACTCCAGTATTAAATGGAAATGAAGAAACACAGAACAGACAAGAATCATCCGATGTAAGTCTTATATTCCGGAGGACATCCGAAAAAGGTAAAATACGAACTTAATTAAGAGAATTAAGCTGCATTACGATAGTTACGATTCCGTTATACATTTATATATAATTTATTGTTTCAGCAACAGCCATCTTCTATAGCAGAAGCAATGATATTAGATACAGAAGCAGCTGTTATAGCGAATTTTGAATTTTTGGGACATACAGACATGGACATGGAAGAGGAAGAAGGAGATGGAGACGATGAAATTTATGATGCAAATACAGATACCAAACCAAATAAAGTAACGCTTACTATCATCTTGTGTTTTAATGATATTGTTCACGCTATTTGTTAACATAATTTCTTATTTTTCAGGCATCTATCCCCCTTCTAGCAGAAGATGTTGATACAGATGCAAAGGCAGAAGTATTAAATGAATTAAATCTCCTCACAGAAATTGAAGAATCGCCACCTGGTTCTATCCATCTGGAAATGAATTCTTCAAAAGGGTTAGTAAATCCCTTTTTATTCATGTACTTTAAGATAAAATATAAATCTATTACAATAATAGATATTTTGTAATATTGTCACATATAATCACATAATCACATAATGATGCCTGTAGGTTTATCACATAGAGGATTACAACAAGATCCAAGACGCCCAAATAATAAAGATGGCGGTGACTCCACACTGGAATTAGGAGAATTACAATTATGTGTTAACAATGATGCAGAAATATCGTACGATGTAAGTTTTATTATTTTTTATTATTTTTACGATGTAATTTTTTTATTCCACTCAGACCCATTTCTATGCAGCACTTTGTGTGATCGTACCTCGACTCGGGACATCCGCTTACGCAAAAGTAGCAGTCGCCCAATGTAGATATCTTCTCACATCCGTGATGCTCGCAGAGATTATCGAAACGTTCGAAGAGATCAAACTGTAACTTCATTCAAACTGTAACTTACATAACTGAAAAAACGACTCGACTGAAATACAGGGGAAAATTCTTGGAACTTACATTGATTGAACCGATTGAAATTGCTCATATCAATTATCAATGATATATGGCCTTTCATTACATTCTCTAAGTTATTGTTAAGTCAATACAATTGTTAATTGAACAATTCCTTTCACAAGTCAAAGATTAACATGCTGATTTGAAACATAACGCAAAAAGCTCGAAAATAAATACGAAGCAGAGAAGAGATTAACAATGAATGATTATTATTCAATATGCAACTTACATTAACATGGAATGTCTAATTGACTTAATGTCTCGAAGCTACTGAATATGAATTTCTGCTCAAATCTTTTCCTTTCTGTAGGAGGTTTTTGGCTGTTTCGGTTACTTTCCTCTACATTTATATTGATGAGTTGAAGCACTTGTTTCTACGAGATGTTTAAAATTCGGCTGACTTTACGAGTGTTAACACTCGTAACTGGACCTAAGTAAGACTTACGTTTAAGCGAATGTTCTCTTGAAACTGAAAACATTAATAATAATAATAATGATAATTATATTTCTATTTATCTTTTTTTCTATACTATCTAACTATCTATCTATCTATTTCTCTATATCTATCTATCCATCTATCTATTTATCTATCTATCTATCTATCTGTCTATCTATTTATCCATCTATATCTATCTCTATATCTATCTATCTATTTATCCATCTATCTTTTTTCTTTCTATGTATCATTGCAACCTATCCTGTTCTATCCATATTTCTTGCAAATGCAAACAATTAATATTACATTAATTTTTATATTAAAATATATTTTTTATACTATAACATGCTGAATTAATAATTAATAAAATTCAACAGGTTATACTATAAAAACAAACACTTACGTAAAAAAAATTATTATATTATTAAAAAGTTTGCATTTATTTTTTGACGGAGATCACCATTTTCCCGCGGTTTCCGTTGAGCAACAATATGCACGTTATCTATTCGTAAAATTAAATAATAAAGTCGTAATTGAAATATGATAATAAAACTAATTTCTTTTTTTACTAGACTAAATTTATTTTTGCTACGAAAAGAAAAATGTAACAATGGAATATCTTTTACAAAACAAATAACATTTCATTTAATTTTTAATTTAAATTTATTAGCATAAATAAATTATTCTGTCATATACTTTAATAACAAATCATTTTTAAAAGATGTATATATTGGCTAAGAGTGGATTTCTATTAACTTTTCGTCTCTCATTATAATTCTCTCTTCTTTATTTGTGCATTAATACTAAATATTCTTTATATACATATACACTATATATGTGTCATTTATTTATATATATATTGTCATATAATTAATATATTTAATCAAGCCGTAAGAACACGAGAAGAGAGGAAGAGCGAGCAAGTGCGCGAGAGAGAGAAAGAACGAGCGAGAGAGAGAGAAAGAGCGAAGTATAGGAGTAGCGAGAAAAATCTCGCGGCTCACGCAGTCAATAAGCTAGACGAGCGGGAAAGAAACAGATAATATGTCGACGCTCGTCTAGTCTCCCATGTGCTACCTCGCGTGCGTGAAAAATAATTCCTCGTTTCGCACGTTCCCTTGACACGAGACGCTACCGCGTTTTTTGATGTCTCTGGAGCGTGAAAGATGAAAGAAAAGCGGAGAGATGTTCGCTTAGCGATAAGATCGCCGCTACCTCGCCTCGTGTTTACTGCCGCGCGCCGCTCAGTAGTGAGACAAAGACGGAACGATTGTCTGTCGTCTGTCTTTTTCTAATCTACTATCCATTGCATGGAAGTAGTACGGACACGAACCTAGGCGCATTTTACTTTTATCACCGCGAAAGTGCGCCTAGCGGACGTAGTTTAGGCGCATTTTGGTCAGATGGCGCATCTAAAATGCGCCTAGCCGTATCCCCCGAAATACGGCCGGTGGCCGCTCTCATTCTTCTCTCTGCTCGCGACCGCACGTTCAGTGGAGAAAACCGCTCAGTGAGCGGTTAGTGACTATTGGTCCTTACTGTTGCTTACACTCAGACCAATAACGTTGACGAATTACTCAACAGTTGCGCGACTGTTGAGTGTTGTGATCGCACCCAATGTATATTTTCACAATATACATTGGAACGTGTCTTTATGTACATATCGATAAATGTCGATAACGGAACTAGGGAACGGATAAGTGTCGGTATTATCGACATTATTAGTTCCGCTCAGATGAGGGCGCAATCGCGTTGGAGGTCGTTCGCGGCTCCAGGATCTCCTTAATAGCTATATGTCAACATTGCATAATCACAAAAGAGCGGGAAAATCTTTACAATTTCAAATTGATTTCATAACTGCTTAAGATAATTTAATTATTCATTTGTACACCTAATATTATCTCTTGAATTACGTATATCGTTTGTTAAATTACGATATGTCAAATTGATTTACTGTCCAAATAATGGTAATAATGTTTTATCGTACAGTTTACTTTCTGAAAAGGCAAAAAAGCAAGGTTTCTTAAGTATTATTAAACAGTTTTAAAATCGGCCTTTAATCTCATCTATAAATTAATTATAGAAATTGAAAGATTCGCGAAAGTAGAAAAGAATCAATAAATAGTATACCATGAACTTTCTTCTCTGTATCTTAGATGTTTCTTCTCTGTATCTTTATTAGAATATTAAATTAGAATATATAGAATATAGTGTATAGTATACATACACGCACATATTACAATCCTATGTGCAATGTGCCTGACGATTAAGGACAACACTTGTTCGTAAAATGATAAAGGACACTTCTAAAACGTAATCTATATTTTAAAAGAGTCCTTTGTCATTTTACAAACAAGTGTTAATTAGAGAATTAATAAAGTTTAATAAAGAATTAAAGGGTTAATATAAGAATTAAAGGATTAAAACGTAGATTTACCTGTTGTAGGAAGGTGGAATTAGAAAATGAATACAGCGGTTTAGCCGTACAAGATGAAAGGAAATATTTTATATTAACGTCAGAAATTCTGATCGTTGTATTTTTTTTCAAATTCCATCTTTCTACAACAGGTAATCTACGTTTTAATTCTTTAATTTTTATATTAACCCTTTAATTCTTATATTTAACATATATTATTATAATATTGTATATTATAAATCATTATTTTCCATTATTAATATATCAATATATTGTATCAATATATTGCCCATTGATAGTAGCTACAACTTTGTCGCTGTATAATATCGAAGAGTGATTTCCTTTGATATAATGCACCTGCACATTTCCAGTGGTAATCTGAAAATTATTCCGTTGAATAAAATTCCTCCGTGTGAATTAAACAATTTTGATCGTAGTAAATTTTATATGATATATACCTTATGGAGGTCATAATCCTCATGAGGAAAATTCAGCGACATTGTGGTTGGCTTAAGAAGTATTACAGGTGACGTAATTTTCGGTAATTCCGTTATGTTATACTTATATAATGCTTGCACGTGTTTGTAAATTGTTAAACATAGAGACTTCATAGATTCGGCAGAGAATTTCATATATAACGGAGGAAGAAGTTTTACAAACATATTTAGCTTATCGTCCCAGTTAATAAGTTTATTCAGTTCCAGGAAAAGCTGCAAGATAAGTAGATTATTTGACTTTTTCCGGAGAAATTCACGTTTACAAATAATATTTATAATAATAAATACCTTTCCACTAATCGTTGGCTCTAAAATATCCATTATACTTAGAAGAATATTATTCTCAAGTTCCTCAGTTGTAGCGCCAGATATAATTTGATTTAACAATGCTCTTAACTGTTCAGGTGCGCCGTCGATGAACACCAATCGGCCTTGGAAGTGCATTTTTTCCAACCTTCTTGCTAACTCGATCGCAATTAACGTTCCATACGAATAGGCGATTATAAGGAAATCTTGCTTAGATTTGATTCTTTGTATCATATGCTGAAAGTGCAGAAAAGACGATGAAATATAATAGTAGTTAAAAAAAGGAATTAATATTGTATAAGGTTATATTGTGTTACAATGTAATTTTACTTGTACTTTATGCTATATAACTATATTGAAGTGAAAGATTCATACTTTGAAGATACTATCAACGATATCGGCTACTGTGTTACAATTTTTGTCGATATTGTAAGTTCCATATTGTAAGCATGTTGCTGGTGCTTCAATTTTCGGCGCCAAAGAACAGAAAATATTTCCACAACCTTCAATTCCTGGCAAAAGGAATATCTCGTCCTTCGTTGTATCGCCTTTCGTTTGAAGATTCATACAGATGTCGTTTATTAAATTGTCTTCACCCATTGTATGGATAAATAATTTTAGACCAGTCGATTTATTTCCATCCGCAACATCACCAGAGCGTAAATTCTCATTCTTCGCTTCTTCTCTGCTCAAACATTTCAGTAAGTTTGGCAAAAGTGAGATTCCGAATATCCTGGGCAGCGAAAAATATCCCATGCTCCCGTTCTAAGGTTTGTTTGATTTCTACGACCATCATCGAGTCCATTCCAAGTTCAGACAGGCGTGCCTGAGCAGGACAGTGGTCAAATCCTTCACACCTGTATTAATAGTCATTCGTAATTAATAAATATAATGTAGCAACGTCCGAACTGCGAGAAGCACAAGCAACTGCAAAAATCGACTCACACAAACATTTGTACATTATATGCATTTCTCCTCCTCAAATAATAGTTAACAGTTAACCTTTTCCATCTCATTTTAATTAATACTTTTCACTTACTCATAATGTTGGCTACGGTGTCAACAACACTGATGGAGCTAACAGCGCTCGAACGCTTCTCTGCCACAACCATGCTCGCCGTTACTGGCTGCTCTTGTAAGAGAAATTCTTCCAGCTTCTCGATGCAGGAACTTATTTTTTGCTGCAATGTACCGCCAATGAACATTTCTTTGTCGTCCTCTTGCATGTCGGCTACAATACCGACATCGCCGATGGCGCCCCATTGAATCGCCAATCCTTGTAAGCCTTCCTGTGTTCTTCTCTCACAGATTCTTTCCATGATAGAATTTGCCATTCCGTAATTGCTCTGCCCGGCATTGCCTCTACCGCACGACACGGAGGAGAAGACGACGAAGTGACGTAGCTCAGGACATATGCATTTGGACAACTGATCCAAGTTCTTCGTGGTCCACGCTTTCGCTTTGAATGGTTCCTGGAATGTCTCTATCGTGTGATTCTGACAAATCTTGTCGTTTAGTACAACAGCAAGATTGAATATGGTGTCTGTTGGCGCCAATTGCTCCGCTGTTCTCAATATGTACTCGCAATCTTTGATGTCTGATGCATCGACGTTCGATACGATTAATATTTTCACTCCGTAAGATTTCCACAACTCAACCTTCATACGCTGATAACCGTTCTTTAGTCCAGTTCGTGAGATAAGCACGAGGTTCCTGGCACTGAATGACTAACTAGTCGGCTAATTCCAAGCCGAAACCACCCAATCCTCCCAGGATAATGTATGACCTATTCGGTAGACAATAGTAACGCGGTAGAGCAAGCAAAGGCGTGTTCATGAATTTTTCCTCCTCTTGTATCTTTATAATTATCTGAAAACATCATATAAAACTTTTCATACTGTATTAACACTATACCTTTCGTAACACTGTACATGCCCGTTTATTATAACTAATGCCATTAGGAAAATTTATCAATCATCTTACCTTTCCAATGTGTTTTCCAGCTGCCATGTACCTAAAAGCCGCTTCTATCTCGTCCTTTTGAAAAACTGTTCTAGTAATTGGCTTTATGGCTCCCTTTCTAAGACCTACTGCTAATATCGTTTTTAAATTATCTTTCTGTTCGTTACTGCTGTTAATAAGAACATCTAACATTATACCGTAAAATGTAATCATATTCGAAAATACCGACATGTTCAATGTATTGTTAGACATCATATCGAATTTTCCAATTTCCAAAAATCGCCCATTTCTGGCGAGGCAACGTACAGACGCTTGAAGTTATCTTCGGTTAATGAATTTAATACAACATCCACACCACGACCATTGGTCTGTTGGTATATCATCTGTTCGAAGCTGATGTCGCGCAAATTCCCAATATGATCCTCCGGTATAGACGGGAAAGTATCTCGTATGAACTTTCGCTTTTCCAAGGTACCAACAGTGGTAAAAACTTCGCAACCATCATGAAGTGCAATATTGATAGCAGCTTGTCCTACAGCGCCGGTACCTGAGTGGATCAGTACTTTGTCGTTTTTCTTTAATTTTCCACGAAGGTACAATGCGTAGTAACATGTGGCATAAGCGCAGGGAACCGTCGCGACGTCCTCGAGAGTCCATCCGTCCGGAATTTCCCAGGATAGATGTTGATCGAACACCCGCATATTTGATATGCACCTGAATAAAGAATTATATCGTTATTGCCTTATGACATCCTCTTGTCAATGTTACACGATTTATCAGTTACACACTTATTTTCGACCAGCCCCATTATTTTGCATCCAGTATCGTCGATACCGACATACTCCAAACCTAATACGCAGTCTTCCAGTCGTCCGCGAGACATATAATCACCCGAGTTAATTTTACCGCTTGCTAGCATTACATCCTTGAAGTTAAGAGAAGCGTAAATTATATTAACGAGATTTTCATGCTGTAATCCAGAGTGATATCGCCTTCAATCCAATGTAATGAAGTTAAATCTCCATGCACCTAAAAGTGATACAATGTTTAATACCATAAAAATGATACTTTGTTTAATTATCTATGATAAGTAACATATCTAGTGTAATAATTTTTTAACCATATGGAAATGGTGATTTAAGATATATTTTGTTTTGTCCGTCAGCGATATGTACCAATTGATTCGTCAAGGCATGATGTACAAGCTTGTGTTTTAGGGTCTCCAACGGAAGATGTCTGTACGATCCCTATACTTTTTCGGGCCGTAAAACATTTATAACGAGATCCATCCGAAGTTGTTCCGTGTAGAATGGATCGTGCAATGAGAATTTCGGTGCGTTCTTGTCCTGAATGAACACTCCTCTAATTAATTCACCGCCCGGTTCTTTCCTCAGACAATTAACGAGACCCAGTAAGCCGCATTCTGTGTCCTTCTCTCCAACAATAATTATTTTCATACTGTTAGTCAATTCGTCCCCCGCGCTTAGAATTGATTTGATTTGTTTCAGCCAAGAGAATTCGTAATTGTTCACGTATATAACTTGCGTTTTATTCGTCGGCTGACCTCTCTTCTTCAAGAGCGTTATAGATTCATTACCTGTCTGTTTCTCGAGTATTACCGCTAGGTTGTTCGCATCCGCGTAGGCAAGATTCGCTTTTGTGAGGGATTGCCCACGTGTCAACAAAAAGCCGTCATCTCTTAATATTAATAAGATTTCTTTTAGGGTTTCGTTTTTGCTGCTCGTTAACAAATTACAGCCTGTGACTAACATTATATTGTTTTTCGTCGATAGCTTCTTTGACTTTGTAATTACGATTTCTGAAGGAAGGTTAATGTCATCGAAACGATTAGTTCTATTTATCAAAGTAATATTAGGCTGAATAAGCGGTAAGTTCCCCAAAATTTGAGCAAACAGCGGAGAGGCTAATTCTTCTATTGAAATGTCATCATCATCTTCGAGTAGTTCGATAATGTCCACTTTGGTTGTTTGATGGTACTCCAGAACAAGATGTGTCGACAAAGTTATTCCAACTTCAAGAGAAACTTTTACTCCGTCTCGATGAGCTACAAATTTGTATTTTTCAAGGACAGGACTCCCCGTTACCTTCCGTCGAGGTATAATAGTGGCGGTAATGCCACGAATCTCCACACCACCAGATATTACTGTATTCAAATTTTTGTATACGTGCACAGCGAGTTCTGAGAATATTTGAACGTGTTTTACTTAGCTTGTATCATTTAATTAATTTATTTATATAATATATATATATCTTATAAGTGACATTCTAATTAGAATATTAATTATGAAGGAATATTTGAAAGAGAATATTACGGAGATTCCAGACAAGGGAACATCGAAAGAAATCTATATTTCTTTCATTCTATCTATATTTATTTATATTTATCTAGAAATCTGTCTACATTTATGTTTCATAGTCAATCTACCTGTATTTTCAGTCGTAGTATCTTTTAGATATTGCGCATGAAGCCTCGGATTGATCACCAATTTTTCTATCTCAGTAAGAACACGAGGACTTCTCGTGTCTGTCCCAAGGATCCTTATTTGGAGCATGTTATCCATAAACACTACCCAGTTGTTCATCCATTCTATGTGTCCTCGGCTGGCTGTAATGGATGCACTTCTTAAAGAACGAAACAGATCCGTATATTGATATCCGCGTAATTTAAGCTCCTTATATATATCTCTCGTTTTCATTATTTCTTTCTCGTTATCGTCTTCTTCTAGATAATCGATGGGCACATTTTCCTTGTCAAGATCTAGTGGAACACGTACCGTGCCAGTGACAATTGCGTTACCATTTTCTGTTATCTCAAACCTCCCAGTACCTGCGTAAACAAATATATAAAATATATTATATCGAAAATTTGAAAAAAGATACCTGTTGAGCAAACTATTGATTTACTTTTTTGCACCATTAACGTTAGTTTTACAGCTGCTTGGTTCGAAAGAAGTGTCGCTCGGAGGAATTTAACATTTTCAAATACGACGGGTATATTTTTGTACGACTCCTCCCTTAACTTTCCAACCATTTTCCAAATTAATTCAATATATGCTGTAGCTGGCAACAGATTTCTGCCATCGATTATGTGGCCGCTCATGTATTCATAATCTTCTTCTCGTATGTTGATTTCCATTACAATCTCTCTAGACGTGATTTGTTTCTCCGTTGCGAATGACGCGACGTACCAGTTTTCCAAATGCTTCCACCTTGTAAATTTATAAATCAATTAGGTAGATATATTATGTTTATATATTGTTTCTTAACACTTTTAACACGTTCATTGCCGTTCACGCGATATCGCGTGTTGTAGCCCCTCACCAAACGGCCGTTCACGCAATTGTTTTTTATTATGAGTGACAAACCAGGACCCTCGAAAAGACTCAGTTCAATGCCAGTTCAATCATGCAAAAAAACGACTAAAAATAAATAAAAGAAAAAATAACTTTGACCACCACACGTAATTCAAATTTTCAGTTTGGCAATGAACGTGTTAAAGACATTTTATTATTTATTTGTCCTGTATAAAAAGCAAAATAAATGCTATACTACAGTAAATATTTACTCTAGATCATGGACTCTAGATTCTAGATGACATAGTATAGAAGTGAGACAGTCGCATCATAAATGGGTCGCAGAGTGCCCAAGCAATGTAATCAACTTACTTGATCGACGACGAGATCATCGGCGTGCTGCGACTAACTGGAAATTCTACAGGCGGATAGAGATTGGCTAATTGCGGCTGCAAGCCAAAGTTGTACATCTTGCCGAGTCCTTACAAAAATACTTTAGCGTTATCTTCGTGATGGCGTTGAGTCAACGCGATGGTTGTCGTATCGAAAATTTTATTCAAGACATCCTGTAGAATTCCATCCGGCGCGATTTCCACGAACGCTGTATTCTCCGGAATCATTTTCGCGACATTTTCGAAAAATATAGGATTCACTAAATTGTTGGTAAAGTATTCTGCATACGATATGTTATAATCGCAAGGCAATCTGCACCATTTTTGTTTATGCATCATCTTTTGTGGTAATGCCCGTTGTAATTTAGCCAAAATATTTTCTCTCGCAGGGACGATATAGCAACTATGAAGAGGAATATTGCAACAATTTATCTCCTTATAAGAGATTTTGTTAATCTGTGTGTGAGTGAATAAACAGAATTATTTATTTAATATATTGTGTAAGAGACTGAATATACTGAAGGAAAAATGAGGAATACCTCTAATTTCTTCGTAAATGCCACTATTGATTCCCTCAGCCCGACGATGGAACATGTATCTGGACTATAGCTGCATATTACTTTGATATCTACTGGACACATGATTTTCGCTTCTTTGTAACTAACGCCAATATCCGTCATGGCGTACTTCGCTATTTTTGTTTCTTCCAACGCCAATCCTATGTAGTAGGCAGACAAAATCACTTGTTCGATCGTGAAGTCACCAGTTATATATCCGCAACAAAGTTTACCGATTGAATGACCGATGGTATAGTCTGGCACAACGTTTACCGACATCAAGAGATCTATTAATCCAAGCTGAGGAAGGAAATAAAGGGGTCATGTTTTTCGAATTTCACGTAATGCTTGGGAAGAGCATGAAGGTTATTCTTCAAATCGACCATATCATATGTTATGTAAATGAGAACAATTTATTACAAGCGTTTTAGCTTAATTGAGCTATGTTAAAATTTACGAAGTACGTGAGTTTCAGAGTAATCAGTAAAATGATCTTCTCTCTTCGATATTGGTCTTTACTGCGCGATCATTGTTAGAAAATTTGTCACCTGCATTGCAGTGATGCTCACGACTGTGTTCGATATACAGTCAAGGGTGACTTTTTGTTTACTTGTTAAAATGTCGATGATGTGCACTCCATGTATCTTTAGAAGTGTATCACATTTTTCTATGGTTTCACAGAATGCTGGAAAGCGCAGTAATGCTTTTCCTGTCAACATATAAATTCAATTTTATTGATAAACAATTAACTATAATCGTTTCGCTTACGTAAAAGAGAGAGAAAATACCCATACCAGACCATTGGGATCCGATACCGGAAAACACAAAACAGATCGGCTTTCTTACTCCATCATAATGATCTATTTCGCTCGTTATGTTGCTCGATATTTGGTTTTCAACAATCGTATAACCTCTGTAAGGATGATTTAGAAGTTTTTCCGCATGGAGTTCGTGCAACAGCCGAACATATTCAACATCTACCGGTTGACTTCCAATCTAAATTGGACATATTTTGCATGAATGCAGACTTCTGTCTTTTAACTGACACAATTTTTACTTACCTCACATAAGAATGACTCCACTGCTTGTTCGGTACGACCGGACAGGACGACGAGTCTTGGCAAATCATCCTTTGGTGCCCCACCGTTGACTTTTTGCTTCATATTAGGTGCTAATAAAATATGAGCATTAGCTCCGCCAAAACCAAAAGAATTTAAAGCCACAAAAGTAGGTTCCCATATTGTTGGAGTAGTCACGACTCGTATAGTCCCTCGCTTAAAAGCTTCAATATCATCTCGTTCTTTTGTGATATTTATGTTTGGTGGAATTATGCCAGTTTCCATTGTTATCAGCACCTTGTCAGAGAGAGAAGGAAATATCCATTTTGAGAAAATTTCTAACTTCAAAGACGCGTTATGTTGAAAATTTGAATATCCTTATGAATAATGATCTCTTTCGACATTTCCATAAAAAATATTTCAAATATTTTCAAGAATAACACTATTTAAATGAGCGCAGATTACAGAACATCCCAGTTGTATGACGTAAGTTGATGTTTTATTATTATAGCGTATGGAATAGCTATTTTTGATATTGATAATATCTGTGTCTTTGATAAATTTATTTAATTATTAATATCTATCACGCTACCTTAATAATTTGAAGCAGGCCGCTGGCAGGCTCAGCATGACCAGTGTTTGACTTGCTGCTACTAATTAGTAAAGGGCCTTGTCTATCCTTGCAAAAAACTTTTTCGATTGAATTAATTTCTATTGGGTCGCCAACTTTCGTGCCAGTACCATGAGCATCGACGTAGGCAACAACAGACGGCGATATATTGCATTCATCGTAAAACTGTTGTAATAAAAAACTTTGCATTTTTATCGATGGGAAGGTAATGCCTTCTTCTTTGAATCCGTCGCAATTCGTCTTGCAATGAATTACAATTGCGTAAATTCTTTAGCATTCTTCGCTTTTGTAAAAACACTACC
Organism: Harpegnathos saltator; assembly: GCF_003227715.2. Classification (NCBI taxonomy): domain Eukaryota; kingdom Metazoa; phylum Arthropoda; class Insecta; order Hymenoptera; family Formicidae; genus Harpegnathos; species Harpegnathos saltator. The sequence goes on from NW_020230625.1 coordinate 468,171, forward strand.
CTGATCGCCTCACTGCGCATGTAACCATTCGCATTAATATCGAAAGGTTTGCAAAACCCGTCGGACGATAAAACACCTGAAATTACAAAGTGCTAAATGATAGCAGTTACTTTTGTAAAAAAATATAAAGAAATATGTTTATAAATATATTTCTTTATTAAATTTTGGGATTAATTATTTATCTGTGACGTTCGAAGTGCGGCGTAAAGAGTAATTATAAGGTACCTAGTCGCATGAATTGCAAAGATATTACAGGATTTAGCAGAGATTTGTGGCAGCAACGATCATGTTATCACATGTCCAAATTTTATATTTCTATATGCGTTGCTCCATAGCGTACATAGTCGAGCTGCAAGCCGTATCGACCGTGTAAGATGGCCCTGTGACACCTAACCAGTGAGAAATCCAATTTGCTTGCATGGACCTTCTACATTCTAGACCTCCATGATCAGTAACCTACAATACATGTATATATAGAGTATATTAATATACAGTATATAATACTATAGTATGGAAATAGTTATATAAAATTATATATATGGATATATAATATTTTTTGTAGATAGTTTCTTCTTTATAATCTCTTATGATATCTATCTAATTGCTTTTATATAGTATTATTTTATCGTATTTATACGGTTAAGATGATGGTAATATAAAATCAGTAGCAATAAAACTCCAAATTTTCTCAATTGATCGTGCTTTAAACGTAACAGACGGCAACAAGCACAAACTCATCAATCAATATCTCAAATTCAGTTTAACAAGAGTTTTTGCCGGTTAGTATATAAATAACATACAATTGTTATCTTCATTCTTGTCTTGATTTAATTCACTCAATCTCATCTCTTTGCGATTTAAATATCAAAATCGTAAATTATCGAGGAAAATAGAAAATTTACTTTCGTTTAAAAATCGATCAGAAATCCTTTATCTATTAAATTAAATTATCCCCACACTTCTCTTTTTATATTAACTGATTACACTTATTAAATTTTAAATGAGACGATTATACGAGGATCATTCAATAAGACCTTAGAAAATCCAAGAGATGGCGCTCGCAGTATCAAAATGGTTTGTTTTTAATAAGCATCATTACTCGTACTCGCTAGACAGCTGTTAAAGTCTCAGTTATATCCATCACATGGTTTCATTTTTATTGTCGATTGAAGCAATAAACTTTTCTTTATTTAAAAAATGGAGAAAAAGTGAGTTTCTAGTGGTGATTAAACACTTATATTTAAAAGGCTAACACCGAAAGAGATTAAAGCTGAGTTAGATGAAGTTCATGGCACATCTGCTCCTGTCTTTGCAACTGTTTACAATTGGGTAAATGAGTTTAAACGTGGCCGTACATCCACAAAGGATGAACATCTTTCGGGACGTCCAGTGGAAGTGACTACCCCCGAAATGATTGACAAAATCCACGATATGGTTNCGCAATCGCGTTGGAGTCGTTCGCGGCTCCAGATCTCCTTAATAGCTATATGTCAACATTGCATAATCACAAAAGAGCGGGAAAATCTTTACAATTTCAAATTGATTTCATAACTGCTTAAGATAATTTAATTATTCATTTGTACACCTAATATTATCTCTTGAATTACGTATATCGTTTGTTAAATTACGATATGTCAAATTGATTTACTGTCCAAATAATGGTAATAATGTTTTATCGTACAGTTTACTTTCTGAAAAGGCAAAAAGCAAGGTTTCTTAAGTATTATTAAACAGTCTTAAAATCGGCCTTTAATCTCATCTATAAATTAATTATAGAAATTGAAAGATTCGCGAAAGTAGAAAAGAATCAATAAATAGTATACCATGAACTTTCTTCTCTGTATCTTAGATGTTCTTCTCTGTATCTTTATTAGAATATTAAATTAGAATATATAGAATATAGTGTATAGTATACATACACGCACATATTACAATCCTATGTGCAATGTGCCTGACGATTAAGGACAACACTTGTTCGTAAAATGATAAAGGACACTTCTAAAACGTAATCTATATTTTAAAAGAGTCCTTTGTCATTTTACAAACAAGTGTTAATTAGAGAATTAATAAAGTTTAATAAAGAATTAAAGGGTTAATATAAGAATTAAAGGATTAAAACGTAGATTTACCTGTTGTAGGAAGGTGGAATTAGAAAATGAATACAGCGGTTTAGCCGTACAAGATGAAAGGAAATATTTTATATTAACGTCAGAAATTCTGATCGTTGTATTTTTTTCAAATTCCATCTTTCTACAACAGGTAATCTACGTTTTAATTCTTTAATTTTTATATTAACCCTTTAATTCTTATATTTAACATATATTATTATAATATTGTATATTATAAATCATTATTTTCCATTATTAATATATCAATATATTGTATCAATATATTGCCCATTGATAGTAGCTACAACTTTGTCGCTGTATAATATCGAAGAGTGATTTCCTTTGATATAATGCACCTGCACATTTCCAGTGGTAATCTGAAAATTATTCCGTTGAATAAAATTCCTCCGTGTGAATTAAACAATTTTGATCGTAGTAAATTTTATATGATATATACCTTATGGAGGTCATAATCCTCATGAGGAAAATTCAGCGACATTGTGGTTGGCTTAAGAAGTATTACGGGTGACGTAATTTTCGGTAATTCCGTTATGTTATACTTATATAATGCTTGCACGTGTTTGTAAATTGTTAAACATAGAGACTTCATAGATTCGGCAGAGAATTTCATATATAACGGAGGAAGAAGTTTTACAAACATATTTAGCTTATCGTCCCAGTTAATAAGTTTATTCAGTTCCAGGAAAAGCTGCAAGATAAGTAGATTATTTGACTTTTTCCGGAGAAATTCACGTTTACAAATAATATTTATAATAATAAATACCTTTCCACTAATCGTTGGCTCTAAATATCCATTATACTTAGAAGAATATTATTCTCAAGTTCCTCAGTTGTAGCGCCAGATATAATTTGATTTAACAATGCTCTTAACTGTTCAGGTGCGCCGTCGATGAACACCAATCGGCCTTGGAAGTGCATTTTTTCCAACCTTCTTGCTAACTCGATCGCAATTAACGTTCCATACGAATAGGCGATTATAAGGAAATCTTGCTTAGATTGATTCTTTGTATCATATGCTGAAAGTGCAGAAAAGACGATGAAATATAATAGTAGTTAAAAAAAGGAATTAATATTGTATAAGGTTATATTGTGTTACAATGTAATTTTACTTGTACTTTATGCTATATAACTATATTGAAGTGAAAGATTCATACTTTGAAGATACTATCAACGATATCGGCTACTGTGTTACAATTTTTGTCGATATTGTAAGTTCCATATTGTAAGCATGTTGCTGATGCTTCAATTTTCGGCGCCAAAGAACAGAAAATATTTCCACAACCTTCAATTCCTGGCAAAAGGAATATCTCGTCCTTCGTTGTATCGCCTTTCGTTTGAAGATTCATACAGATGTCGTTTATTAAATTGTCTTCACCCATTGTATGGATAAATAATTTTAGACCAGTCGATTTATTTCCATCCGCAACATCACCAGAGCGTAAATTCTCATTCTTCGCTTCTTCTCTGCTCAAACATTTCAGCAAGTTTGGCAAAAGTGAGATTCCGAATATCCTGGGCAGCGAAAAATATCCCATGCTCCCGTTCTAAGGTTTGTTTGATTTCTACGACCATCATCGAGTCCATTCCAAGTTCAGACAGGCGTGCCTGAGCAGGACAGTGGTCAAATCCTTCACACCTGTATTAATAGTCATTCGTAATTAATAAATATAATGTAGCAACGTCCGAACTGCGAGAAGCACAAGCAACTGCAAAAATCGACTCACACAAACATTTGTACATTATATGCATTTCTCCTCCTCAAATAATAGTTAACAGTTAACCTTTTCCATCTCATTTTAATTAATACTTTTCACTTACTCATAATGTTGGCTACGGTGTCAACAACACTGATGGAGCTAACAGCGCTCGAACGCTTCTCTGCCACAACCATGCTCGCCGTTACTGGCTGCTCTTGTAAGAGAAATTCTTCCAGCTTCTCGATGCAGGAACTTATTTTTTGCTGCAATGTACCGCCAATGAACATTTCTTTGTCGTCCTCTTGCATGTCGGCTACAATACCGACATCGCCGATGGCGCCCCATTGAATCGCCAATCCTTGTAAGCCTTCCTGTGTTCTTCTCTCACAGATTCTTTCCATGATAGAATTTGCCATTCCGTAATTGCTCTGCCCGGCATTGCCTCTACCGCACGACACGGAGGAGAAGACGACGAAGTGACGTAGCTCAGGACATATGCATTTGGACAACTGATCCAAGTTCTTCGTGGTCCACGCTTTCGCTTTGAATGGTTCCTGGAATGTCTCTATCGTGTGATTCTGACAAATCTTGTCGTTTAGTACAACAGCAAGATTGAATATGGTGTCTGTTGGCGCCAATTGCTCCGCTGTTCTCAATATGTACTCGCAATCTTTGATGTCTGATGCATCGACGTTCGATACGATTAATATTTTCACTCCGTAAGATTTCCACAACTCAACCTTCATACGCTGATAACCGTTCTTTAGTCCAGTTCGTGAGATAAGCACGAGGTTCCTGGCACTGAATGACTAACTAGTCGGCTAATTCCAAGCCGAAACCACCCAATCCTCCCAGGATAATGTATGACCTATTCGGTAGACAATAGTAACGCGGTAGAGCAAGCAAAGGCGTGTTCATGAATTTTTCCTCCTCTTGTATCTTTATAATTATCTGAAAACATCATATAAAACTTTTCATACTGTATTAACACTATACCTTTCGTAACACTGTACATGCCCGTTTATTATAACTAATGCCATTAGGAAAATTTATCAATCATCTTACCTTTCCAATGTGTTTTCCAGCTGCCATGTACCTAAAAGCCGCTTCTATCTCGTCCTTTTGAAAAACTGTTCTAGTAATTGGCTTTATGGCTCCCTTTCTAAGACCTACTGCTAATATCGTTTTTAAATTATCTTTCTGTTCGTTACTGCTGTTAATAAGAACATCTAACATTATACCGTAAAATGTAATCATATTCGAAAATACCGACATGTTCAATGTATTGTTAGACATCATATCGAATTTTCCAATTTCCAAAAATCGCCCATTTCTGGCGAGGCAACGTACAGACGCTTGAAGTTATCTTCGGTTAATGAATTTAATACAACATCCACACCACGACCATTGGTCTGTTGGTATATCATCTGTTCGAAGCTGATGTCGCGCGAATTCCCAATATGATCCTCCGGTATAGACGGGAAAGTATCTCGTATGAACTTTCGCTTTTCCAAGGTACCAACAGTGGTAAAAACTTCGCAACCATCATGAAGTGCAATATTGATAGCAGCTTGTCCTACAGCGCCGGTACCTGAGTGGATCAGTACTTTGTCGTTTTTCTTTAATTTTCCACGAAGGTACAATGCGTAGTAACATGTGGCATAAGCGCAGGGAACCGTCGCGACGTCCTCGAGAGTCCATCCGTCCGGAATTTCCCAGGATAGATGTTGATCGAACACCCGCATATTTGATATGCACCTGAATAAAGAATTATATCGTTATTGCCTTATGACATCCTCTTGTCAATGTTACACGATTTATCAGTTACACACTTATTTTCGACCAGCCCCATTATTTTGCATCCAGTATCGTCGATACCGACATACTCCAAACCTAATACGCAGTCTTCCAGTCGTCCGCGAGACATATAATCACCCGAGTTAATTTTACCGCTTGCTAGCATTACATCCTTGAAGTTAAGAGAAGCGTAAATTATATTAACGAGATTTTCATGCTGTAATCCAGAGTGATATCGCCTTCAATCCAATGTAATGAAGTTAAATCTCCATGCACCTAAAAGTGATACAATGTTTAATACCATAAAAATGATACTTTGTTTAATTATCTATGATAAGTAACATATCTAGTGTAATAATTTTTTAACCATATGGAAATGGTGATTTAAGATATATTTTGTTTTGTCCGTCAGCGATATGTACCAATTGATTCGTCAAGGCATGATGTACAAGCTTGTGTTTTAGGGTCTCCAACGGAAGATGTCTGTACGATCCCTATACTTTTTCGGGCCGTAAAACATTTATAACGAGATCCATCCGAAGTTGTTCCGTGTAGAATGGATCGTGCAATGAGAATTTCGGTGCGTTCTTGTCCTGAATGAACACTCCTCTAATTAATTCACCGCCCGGTTCTTTCCTCAGACAATTAACGAGACCCAGTAAGCCGCATTCTGTGTCCTTCTCTCCAACAATAATTATTTTCATACTGTTAGTCAATTCGTCCCCCGCGCTTAGAATTGATTTGATTTGTTTCAGCCAAGAGAATTCGTAATTGTTCACGTATATAACTTGCGTTTTATTCGTCGGCTGACCTCTCTTCTTCAAGAGCGTTATAGATTCATTACCTGTCTGTTTCTCGAGTATTACCGCTAGGTTGTTCGCATCCGCGTAGGCAAGATTCGCTTTTGTGAGGGATTGCCCATGTGTCAACAAAAAGCCGTCATCTCTTAATATTAATAAGATTTCTTTTAGGGTTTCGTTTTTGCTGCTCGTTAACAAATTACAGCCTGTGACTAACATTATATTGTTTTTCGTCGATAGCTTCTTTGACTTTGTAATTACGATTTCTGAAGGAAGGTTAATGTCATCGAAACGATTAGTTCTATTTATCAAAGTAATATTAGGCTGAATAAGCGGTAAGTTCCCCAAAATTTGAGCAAACAGCGGAGAGGCTAATTCTTCTATTGAAATGTCATCATCATCTTCGAGTAGTTCGATAATGTCCACTTTGGTTGTTTGATGGTACTCCAGAACAAGATGTGTCGACAAAGTTATTCCAACTTCAAGAGAAACTTTTACTCCGTCTCGATGAGCTACAAATTTGTATTTTTCAAGGACAGGACTCCCCGTTACCTTCCGTCGAGGTATAATAGTGGCGGTAATGCCACGAATCTCCACACCACCAGATATTACTGTATTCAAATTTTTGTATACGTGCATAGCGAGTTCTGAGAATATTTGAACGTGTTTTACTTAGCTTGTATCATTTAATTAATTATTTATATAATATATATATATCTTATAAGTGACATTCTAATTAGAATATTAATTATGAAGGAATATTTGAAAGAGAATATTACGGAGATTCCAGACAAGGGAACATCGAAAGAAATCTATATTTCTTTCATTCTATCTATATTTATTTATATTTATCTAGAAATCTGTCTACATTTATGTTTCATAGTCAATCTACCTGTATTTTCAGTCGTAGTATCTTTTAGATATTGCGCATGAAGCCTCGGATTGATCACCAATTTTTCTATCTCAGTAAGAACACGAGGACTTCTCGTGTCTGTCCCAAGGATCCTTATTTGGAGCATGTTATCCATAAACACTACCCAGTTGTTCATCCATTCTATGTGTCCTCGGCTGGCTGTAATGGATGCACTTCTTAAAGAACGAAACAAATCCGTATATTGATATCCGCGTAATTTAAGCTCCTTATATATATCTCTCGTTTTCATTATTTCTTTCTCGTTATCGTCTTCTTCTAGATAATCGATGGGCACATTTTCCTTGTCAAGATCTAGTGGAACACGTACCGTGCCAGTGACAATTGCGTTACCATTTTCTGTTATCTCAAACCTCCCAGTACCTGCGTAAACAAATATATAAAATATATTATATCGAAAATTTGAAAAAAGATACCTGTTGAGCAAACACTATTGATTTACTTTTTTGCACCATTAACGTTAGTTTTACAGCTGCTTGGTTCGAAAGAAGTGTCGCTCGGAGGAATTTAACATTTTCAAATACGACGGGTATATTTTTGTACGACTACTCCCTTAACTTTCCAACCATTTTCCAAATTAATTCAATATATGCTGTAGCTGGCAACAGATTTCTGCCATCGATTATGTGGCCGCTCATGTATTCATAATCTTCTTCTCGTATGTTGATTTCCATTACAATCTCTCTAGACGTGATTTGTTTCTCCGTTGCGAATGACGCGACGTACCAGTTTTCCAAATGCTTCCACCTTGTAAATTTATAAATCAATTAGGTAGATATATTATGTTTATATATTGTTTCTTAACACTTTTAACACGTTCATTGCCGTTCACGCGATATCGCGTGTTGTAGCCCTCACCAAACGGCCGTTCACGCAATTGTTTTTTATTATGAGTGACAAACCAGGACCCTCGAAAAGACTCAGTTCAATGCCAGTTCAATCATGCAAAAAAACGACTAAAAATAAATAAAAGAAAAAATAACTTTGACCACCACACGTAATTCAAATTTTCAGTTTGGCAATGAACGTGTTAAAGACATTTTATTATTTATTTGTCCTGTATAAAAAGCAAAATAAATGCTATACTACAGTAAATATTTACTCTAGATCATGGACTCTAGATTCTAGATGACATAGTATAGAAGTGAGACAGTCGCATCATAAATGGGTCGCAGAGTGCCCAAGTAATGTAATCAACTTACTTGATCGACGACGAGATCATCGGCGTGCTGCGACTAACTGGAAATTCTACAGGCGGATAGAGATTGGCTAATTGCGGCTGCAAGCCAAAGTTGTACATCTTGCCGAGTCCTTACAAAAATACTTTAGCGTTATCTTCGTGATGGCGTTGAGTCAACGCGATGGTTGTCGTATCGAAAATTTTATTCAAGACATCCTGCAGAATTCCATCCGGCGCGATTTCCACGAACGCTGTATTCTCCGGAATCATTTTCGCGACATTTTCGAAAAATATAGGATTCACTAAATTGTTGGTAAAGTATTCTGCATACGATATGTTATAATCGCAAGGCAATCTGCACCATTTTTGTTTATGCATCATCTTTTGTGGTAATGCCCATTGTAATTTAGCCAAAATATTTTCTCTCGCAGGGACGATATAGCAACTATGAAGAGGAATATTGCAACAATTTATCTCCTTATAAGAGATTTTGTTAATCTGTGTGTGAGTGAATAAACAGAATTATTTATTTAATATATTGTGTAAGAGACTGAATATACTGAAGGAAAAATGAGGAATACCTCTAATTTCTTCGTAAATGCCACTATTGATTCCCTCAGCCCGACGATGGAACATGTGTCTGGACTATAGCTGCATATTACTTTGATATCTACTGGACACATGATTTTCGCTTCTTTGTAACTAACGCCAATATCCGTCATGGCGTACTTCGCTATTTTTGTTTCTTCCAACGCCAATCCTATGTAGTAGGCAGACAAAATCATTTGTTCGATCGTGAAGTCACCAGTTATATATCCGCAACAAAGTTTACCGATTGAATGACCGATGGTATAGTCTGGCACAACGTTTACCGACATCAAGAGATCTATTAATCCAAGCTGAGGAAGGAAATAAAGGGGTCATGTTTTTCGAATTTCACGTAATGCTTGGGAAGAGCATGAAGGTTATTCTTCAAATCGACCATATCATATGTTATGTAAATGAGAACAATTTATTACAAGCGTTTTAGCTTAATTGAGCTATGTTAAAATTTACGAAGTACGTGAGTTTCAGAGTAATCAGTAAAATGATCTTCTCTCTTCGATATTGGTCTTTACTGCGCGATCATTGTTAGAAAATTTGTCACCTGCATTGCAGTGATGCTCACGACTGTGTTCGATATACAGTCAAGGGTGACTTTTTGTTTACTTGTTAAAATGTCGATGATGTGCACTCCATGTATCTTTAGAAGTGTATCACATTTTTCTATGGTTTCACAGAATGCTGGAAAGCGCAGTAATGCTTTTCCTGTCAACGTATAAATTCAATTTTATTGATAAACAATTAACTATAATCGTTTCGCTTACGTAAAAGAGAGAGAAAATACCCATGCCAGACCATTGGGATCCGATACCGGAAAACACAAAACAGATCGGCTTTCTTACTCCATCATAATGATCTATTTCGCTCGTTATGTTGCTCGATATTTGGTTTTCAACAATCGTATAACCTCTGTAAGGATGATTTAGAAGTTTTTCCGCATGGAGTTCGTGCAACAGCCGAACATATTCAACATCTACCGGTTGACTTCCAATCTAAATTGGACATATTTTGCATGAATGCAGACTTCTGTCTTTTAACTGACACAATTTTTACTTACCTCACATAAGAATGACTCCACTGCTTGTTCGGTACGACCGGACAGGACGACGAGTCTTGGCAAATCATCCTTTGGTGCCCCACCGTTGACTTTTTGCTTCATATTAGGTGCTAATAAAATATGAGCATTAGCTCCGCCAAAACCAAAAGAATTTAAAGCCACAAAAGTAGGTTCCTATATTGTTGGAGTAGTCACGACTCGTATAGTCCCTCGCTTAAAAGCTTCAATATCATCTCGTTCTTTTGTGATATTTATGTTTGGTGGAATTATGCCAGTTTCCATTGTTATCAGCACCTTGTCAGAGAGAGAAGGAAATATCCATTTTGAGAAAATTTCTAACTTCAAAGACGCGTTATGTTGAAAATTTGAATATCCTTATGAATAATGATCTCTTTCGACATTTCCATAAAAAATATTTCAAATATTTTCAAGAATAACACTATTTAAATGAGCGCAGATTACAGAACATCCCAGTTGTATGACGTAAGTTGATGTTTTATTATTATAGCGTATGGAATAGCTATTTTTGATATTGATAATATCTGTGTCTTTGATAAATTTATTTAATTATTAATATCTATCACGCTACCTTAATAATTTGAAGCAGGCCGCTGGCAGGCTCAGCATGACCAGTGTTTGACTTGCTGCTACTAATTAGTAAAGGGCCTTGTCTATCCTTGCAAAAAACTTTTTCGATTGAATTAATTTCTATTGGGTCGCCAACTTTCGTGCCAGTACCATGAGCATCGACGTAGGCAACAACAGACGGCGATATATTGCATTCATCGTAAAACTGTTGTAATAAAAAACTTTGCATTTTTATCGATGGGAAGGTAATGCCTTCTTCTTTGAATCCGTCGCAATTCGTCTTGCAATGAATTACAATTGCGTAAATTCTTTTAGCATTCTTCGCTTTTTGTAAAAACACTACCCTGATCGCCTCACTGCGCATGTAACCATTCGCATTAATATCGAAAGGTTTGCAAAACCCGTCGGACGATAAAACACCTGAAATTACAAAGTGCTAAATGATAGCAGTTACTTTTGTAAAAAAATATAAAGAAATATGTTTATAAATATATTTCTTTATTAAATTTTGGGATTAATTATTTTATCTGTGACGTTCGAAGTGCGGCGTAAAGAGTAATTATAAGGTACCTAATCGCATGAATTGCAAAGATGTTACAGGATTTAAGCAGAGATTTGTGGCAGCAACGATCATGTTATCACATTGTCCAAATTTTATATTTCTATATGCTTGCTCCATAGCGTACATAGTCGAGCTGCAAGCAGTATCAACCGTGTAAGATGGCCCTGTGACACCTAACCAGTGAGAAATCCAATTTGCTTGCATGGACCTTCTACATTCTAGACCTCCATGATCAGTAACCTACAATACATGTATATATAGAGTATATTAATATACAGTATATAATACTATAGTATGGAAATAGTTATATAAAATTATATATATGGATATATAATATTTTTTGTAGATAGTTTCTTCTTTATAATCTCTTATGATATCTATCTAATCTGCTTTTATACAATATTATTTTATCGTATCTTATACGGTTAAGATGATGGTAATATAAAATCAGTAGCAATAAAACTCCAAATTTTCTCAATTGATCGTGCTTTAAACGTAACAGACGGCAACAAGCACAAATCATCATCATCAATCAATATCTCAAATTCAGTTTAACAAGAGTTTTTGCCGGTTAGCTATATAAATAACATACAATTGTTATCTTTCATTCTTGTCTTGATTTAATTCACTCAATCTCATCTCTTTGCGATTTAAATATCAAAATCGTAAATTATCGAGGAAAATAGAAAATTTACTTTCGTTTAAAAATCGATCAGAAATCCTTTATCTATTAAATTAAATTATCCCCACACTTCTCTTTTTATATTAACTGATTACACTTATTAAATTTTAAATGAGACGATTATACGAGGATCATTCAATAAGACCTTAGAAAATCCAAGAGATGGCGCTCGCAGTATCAAAAATGGTTTGTTTTTAGTAAGCATCATTACTCGTACTCGCTAGACAGCTGTTAAAGTCTCAGTTATATCCATCACATGGTTTCATTTTTATTGTCGATTGAAGCAATAAACTTTTCTTTATTTAAAAAAATGGAGAAAAGTGAGTTTCTAGTGGTGATTAAACACTTATATTTAAAAGGCATAACACCGAAAGAGATTATAGCTGAGTTAGATGAAGTTCATGGCACATCTGCTCCTGTCTTTGCAACTGTTTACAATTGGGTAAATGAGTTTAAACGTGGCCGTACATCCACAAAGGATGAACATCTTTCGGGACGTCCAGTGGAAGTGACTACCCCCGAAATGATTGACAAAATCCACGATATGGTTTTGAGTGACCGACGAATCAAAGTGCGCGAAATAGTTGAGGCCACAGGCATATCGCAAGATACAGTGTTTTCAATTTTGCACGAAAAAGTGGGTGTGAAAAAAATCTCGGTAAGATGGATGCCGCGTTTGCTCTCAATGGAGAATAAACGCAATCATGTGGTCGACTCTGAGACTGTTTTAGCGCTTTTCCGTCACAATCCTGACGAGTTTCTGCGTCGATACATAACTGTGGACGAAACATGGATACACCACTACACTCCAAAGATAAAGAAACAGTCAAAACAGTGAGTTTTTGAAGACGAACGAGCTCCGAAGAAGGCGAAGACGGTGAAATCGGCCGGCAAGGTGATGGCCACGGTTTTTTGGGGCGCACGCGGAATCATCTACACCGATTACTTGGAAAAAGGACAAACAATAACTGGAGAGTATTATGCGTCGTTATTGCACCGGTTGAGGGAAAAAATCAAGAAAAAACGTCCTCATTTGAAAAAGAAAAAGATCTTCCATCAAGACAATGCACGGGTGCACACCTGCGCAGTTTCGATGGCTAAAATTATGGAATTAAAGTTCGAATTATTACACATCCACCGTATTCACCGGATTTGGCCCCCAGTGACTTTTTTTATTTCCAAACTTGAAAAAATGGCTCGGCGGACAACGGTTCGCGTCGAATGAGGAAAGGTCATCGCCCAAACAGATGGCTATTTTCAGAGTCTTCCGAAATCCTACTTTTTGGACGGCTTAAAAAAGTTGGAGAAACGCTTGGAAAAGTGTATAGAGCTAAAAAGAGATTATGTTGAAAAATAAAAAAAAATCTACCCAAAATAATTTGTTTTTCTATCTTTTTCTAAGGACTTATTGAACGACCCTCGTATCTTTCGAAATAAGAAACCGATTTTATAATTTTATAAGAAATCTATTTATCTGCGTATAAAAATTGTGACAAAGATTGGAATGATTTACTGCATATTATTTGCATTTTTGTACCTGCGTCTTTTCATAAACAAGCATAATCTCCGATTCGGAAAAACTTGTCCCGACGATAACTCCTGTTTTCGTGCCGCGTAAATCTTTCGGATTTATCCCGGCGTCGACGATGGCGTCGTACGTACGTTCCAAAAGACATCTAGTCATAGGATCCAACAGGTGGGCTTGGTTGAAGGGTATGTCAAAATATTCCGCATCAAATTTCTCGATATTATTGACCTTTCCCGTGCGTTTTGGTATATCCGGATGGTCTGCGAATTCAATAACATGTGGAAAGCAACACACTCAGATATCAGATAAAATGTAATATATCGATACTTCTTTGGATAACAATACTTAAGAAGATATTATCATGTTGCCAACGTCGACAGTCGTCCGAACCTAGATCTACTTTATTCAGTAGATTTTCTTTTAAATGTCTGACGTTGTCGGATTCGGAAAATCTGCCAGAAATTCCGGATATAACGATTTCATCCTGAATCGGCGCCGAATCAATCGTGGATGTGCCGTTACAATACATTTTTAAATATATTTATACAATTAATACAAGCCCGTAAACTTTAATGTTATCTATATTTCGTTTTCACGTATATTGTACGTCACTTCTTTTAAATTAGTTCCTACTTTGAAAATATGTTATTGATAGATAGATTATGGGGTGGATGTCCCCTCCCTCCTTGACAGGAGACACCAGAAAGCCAACCGGCGGGGGGTAACCCTCGTCGGGGACCGTGCCCTGGATTCCCTTCGTGGAACAGGGCGCGGTACACAGGTGGCGAGGGGCTCCCGGAAGGGAGCCCTGGGGCCGGGGGGTTGGGGAGGGAATACGGAAGTAGTTCCCCTGACTCCCCTCTTCACGGTTCGACAGGTAGACATCCCGCAGGGGTTTTAGTCGGTAAGAGTCTGACATAACCCCCTCCCCCCCAAGGGGAGGGGGTATCCATGATGGATTTCCCCTGCGTGACCAAAAAAAAAAAAAGGGGTGCGGGAGGAGGGACTCCGCCTCTCCCCCGCGCATATACGTGTACTATTTATTATATTCCTTTGTATATACTATGTGCAAAAATATACACATGAGTATATATATGCAATATTTATACAACTTCTTTTGTTAATAACTTTTTAATAAATAGGAAGCGACGGCTAAAACCTTTTTAGTGTTATTTAGGAAGGTGAGTTCTATAACATATATCAATATGAAAACTATCGGAGGTGGGTCCCCTAAACCACACTTTTACCCTATTTTCAATCGGTTTTATAACAGTTATATCGTATGACATATGATTTCTCAGATATATTAATTTTATATGCAAATATATTGCAATTTTATATAATTACAAAGGGAAGTGCTTATGTCATACTGTTCACCGATTTTTTTTGCTTTCAATAACTGCAAAATATTTAAATTACTAGTACCGATGTTTGTAATAAATAAATTTTACATTCCCATTTCCTTGTAATATGATATTTAATGAACATATCTCCTAGGTTTTTATAGGGTTAATTATATTATAATTATAATATAATTAATTTCATAAAAAACCGGAAATTATATTCATTGAACATTACAAGGAATTAAAATGACCAAATTCTCAATATTATTCAAACACAGTAAGTAGGAGAAGAAAGTTAAAATTTCTTTGATAATTGTGAGATTTTAATTAAAGTTAGTCAAACTAATTTTCTGATCACCGGTCTTTCCACCCTGTTGTTTGCTTAATTTTCTTAAAAGAAGAACAAAACTATATCCAAAAAGCATTCATACTAAATTTCTCGAGAACAAATGTAGATATGAAAAAATATTTCAAGCAATGTGTTATTTGTTTCGGAATTCTGTATAAAAATAGTTCTTTTCTCATACCTTTTTCCTCTTTTTTCTTTTTTTTTTGTAAAAATAACTTCTTGACCGGGAATGTCTGAAAAAAAATATTAGATTAATTTTACTACGTAATGCGTCACCTAAAATTCTAAAATTCTAGAAGAAAGATTCGTAATTTCTGAAAATAAAGGGAATCCTATAGGGAGAAAAGATTATTACAAGAACGAATTGTTAGCGATACTCTTGGAGCAGCAGAAACAGATAATAGTTCTTTCTACTCAATCTGATCTTAATGACCTGGACGATAAGCATGACGTCAAATACGTTTTGACAAGGTTAATCTAAATTATTCTTCGACTTATTGTATAATGATATAGCGGTAGCCAATCGCAGCCAGAATCAAAGTTTACCGGATCTCATGAACCGGACATATGAATATGGAGACTTACAGTGGCGTGCAAAAGTTTCAAGCCATAGTGTCTTTTTAAGATATGACAATATTGATTTGCTCTAAAAATTAATTATATAAAATAGTTGACATAACATTCTTACAAATAATAGTACAGTTACAAAATTTTGAAATTATATAGTTTCCAATTATTTAATACGTTGAATGCCACGCTAGTTTTACAGGGATTGCCCGTGGCGCCACGATGAATTTTTTATTATGCGATACAATTATGTGTGAAATATTATCGACAACATGTATAAATAAAACTATTTTTATGTTTTATACTGCATTAATTTCTTCAAACCATTGTAGTAACGATGGTAATAATGAAGAATTTTTAAGTATTGACATTTGTTCTAATTATGTATTTCTACTAATCTTGGCGCGCCGGTCACCGGTGGCCCCCACGGCGCTACCGCCAAGTTGAGTGCCGGTCACCGGTGACCCCCGTGGCATTCAACGTGTTAATCATATAATATTTACATGTGTTCAAAAGTATTGAGCCATACTCTTATTTTGTGACTTTATGAGCCCGGTTTATTTACGTTTCTTATGAAACTCCTTCGTAAATATTTGCTTTAACTATTGGAAACTTGAATAAGTTCTCGTTGTTTCCCGATAGATGGTGTTATTTTTGCCTTTTTGCATCGGGCAATACCGCAGCCAACTTCATCGTGAAGCTCCACCATTAGGCTCGAAGTGACAGTATATGTTATTTCGCCGAAGCGTAAACAACATATTTTTTCATAGCGTTAAACATGTTCGTGCCAAAAAAAGAGTATTCGCGGGGAATTTTACTGCATTACTTTTTCAAAAAAAATCTACAGCTGAAGCACATAAAATTCTTGTGGAGACTTACGGCGACCATGCTCTGTCGGAAACAACATGCCGTGATTGGTTTAGATGCTTCAAAAATAATGATTTTGATTTTGAAGGTAAAGAACGCTCTGGCGCACCGAAAAAGTTTGAAGACGAAGAATTGGAAGCATTACTCGATGAAGACCCCATGTCAGATGCAAAATGAACTTGCAGAATCATTAGGAGTTGATCACACAACAGTTGCCAAACGTTTAAAAGCATTTGGAATGATTCAAAAGCAAGTAAATTGGGTGCCGTACGAATTGAAGCCGAGAGATGTCGAATGGCGTTTTTTCACGTGTGAACAGCTGCTCCAACGGCAGAAAAGGAAGGAAAGGTTTTTTGCTTCGTATCGTGACTAGCGATGAAAAGTGGATACACTACGATAACCCGAAGCATAGAAAATCGTAGGGTAAGCCCGGCCATGCATCAACATCGACGGCAAAGCCGAATATCCATGGTTCCAAGCTCATGCTCTGTATTTGGTGAGATCAGCTGGGTGTAGTATATTATGAGCTCCTCAAACCCAACGAAACCATCACGGGAGATCGCTATCGACTACAATTGATGCGTTTGAGCCGAGCATTGAAGGAAAAACGGCTGCAATATGAGGAGAGACACGACAAAGTAATTTTGCAGCATGACAACTCTCGGCCACATGTTGCAAAACCGGTCAAAACCTACTTGGAAATGATCAAATTGGAACTCCTGCCCCATCCGCCCATCAACATCTACCGATGAAAGCCACGTCAAGGAAATCAAACTGTTAACAAGGAATATTATTTGAGTGTTATGCGTCGTTTGCGTGAGGCTGTTCGCCTCAAGAGGCCAGAATTATGGGCAGACAATTCTTGGTTTTTGCACCACGATAATGCACCGTCCCACACTGCATTGGTTCTTCGAGAACATTTCGCCACAAATTTAACCCATATCGTTCCACAACCACCGTATTCGCCTGATTTAGCACCGTGCGACTTCTGGCTGTTCAACAAACTCAAAGGACCGTTCCGGGGACACCGTTTCGACTCGATTGAGGAGATAAAAGCCGAATCGAAGAAAGTATTGAAGGCCATCCCGGAAAAAGACTTCTCTGACTGTTTCGAGGATTGGAAAAAACGTTGGCATAAGTGCATTGTGTTGGACGGGGAGTACTTTGAAGGCGATGAAATTGATTTGGAAGAATAAATAAAGATTTTTCATTTTATGAACAAATTCACCTTATTTTTTGATCACAGTAGTATACAGTCTGTAAAGTAAGAGCATGTACGGGTTAAAGTGTAGAAAAATTTATTTTTAATGATTTTTAAGTACATGGATTTGTTGTACTCCATGAGAAGAAAAACGCTATACCATTAATAATAAGTCTAGTCACCACCGGCATCGATAATTGCCTAGCGTCTCCGAGGCATACTTTCCACTAAGTTGACTGCGTGTTCGTTCGATAAAGACCTCCAAATGAGACGAATTTGTCGTGTCAACTGCTTCAAAGTGCACACTCTTTTTCCTCGAAGCTTGTGCTTGAGATATGCCTCACAATATGGCTAAAAAAAAACTAGGACGATATTTGAAGCCAACTGCCATTTATGCCGTACACGCTTTTACTTTACAGATTGTATGTTTTGATTCAACCAATCAGACGTGAATGTCGGACCACCAAGACGGCGCATGCGCGAGATTTTTGTATATTTTTTCGGGGTCATGTATTGAATCGGAGTTAACAGTCTAGTTAAACTATAGAAGTCTGTGGGTGGTACATTCAAGGACCCTTCTCAGTTTAGAAAATTGAAAAATCGATTTTTCTTTCATAAATTGATAGTTTCAAGTATGTAGAATAACGCCTCAAACGGTTTTTTCAACATGTAAAATATTTTCAAAGTTATTTAAGTCAGACATGGACAGGTCATAGTGCGCTCAGGTCAGAAAGAGATACAGCCATCTGTTAGTCGGGTTCTACGTCTACAGGGTGCCCAATTTTAAAGTTTACAATGCTATATTTCGCGAACCGATGATTTTATTGAAAAATGTTTCAAACAAAAGTTGTAGGGTTCAGAGGGGGACATCTGATGGTGATGATACAAAATCAGCTCTTTTTAAGGCCACTATGATATACAAATCCGACCGAACAACTTCTCTGCGGTATACATCAGGTAATGCGAGTGCCGGCGGTATGACAACTTTGAAGCTTCATATCTTGGGAATGGCTTACGCAAAAGATAAAAGTAGGTAGTGTTTTGAAGACGTCTCGATGTCTACAAGAATATGTAATAAAAATGGGGGGTTCCATTTAGGATTTTAAAGTTGATCTTCGAGCGACAATCCAAAGTCAAACCAAGGTCACCGTCAGATGTCTCTCTACAACTTTGGTTTGAAACATTTTTCAATAAAATCATTGATTTTATTGAAAATAAATATAGCACTATAAACTTTAAAATTGGACATCCTATATATGCACTTATACAGTTGGCTCATTGCATTCGGGGAAAACCCTCCATTTCAAACTAGTGTTAATTGTCCGTTATCATTATTGAATAGGACCTGTACATTAGTAGAGTCAGTTTATTTTTGAGCATCGTTGTGAAGAGATATATTCTCAGTGAAGTAGTTCATTTCGGAAACATGAATAGAAAACACGGCTCCAACGATTGGCAACGTCCGTCACGTACGCGAAAACGAAAGATTCATGGTAATAAATATACATTTTGTTCAGAAGGTTCAGGTAGTTGATGTGATTGGCGACGCGCTAAAGCTAACAGCGAACTCGATGGTTTCGCCCATAAAGCACCATTACATCCAGATGTTACAAGCAGTCATAAAACTAATCTATGAAGACTTAAGTAGTCTAGAGTCATTAAAAAGATGTGTTGAGGGTCATACTTGGAAGAATAATGAAAGTTATAATGCTGTTATACGACAAATGGCCCTAAAATACATAATCACTGAGGCGAAAAATGTAAATATTTAGCAACGTATTTAGCAGCTTGTTTTTTTCAATCATGGTAATACAACAATTTTACATACACTGAGTTCCACTTAATGGAAATAAAAATAGGACACGTAACCAAAAACTATGTTGAAAAAAAAAAACGATGCGAGCTTGAAGACGGCGGTGCGCGAAACGACTTCTGCCTCTAAAGAAGAGAGAACCACTCGAAAAATAAAACAAAAAATGAACTAATGGAGCATCAAAAAGAAGAGGAAGGATGTTTATATGACCCAGGAATCGCCGACTGAAGGTAAATATCGAATTAATAATGGCAAACTTGTCATCAAACTTTAAACACGTTTTTCTCAATATGCTGTTTTTCAACGCTATGATGTGGATAACTCTGGAACCGATTTATCCGATTGACTTGAAATTTGTTATACACCTTTCAATTTATTGTTTCTGCTGCATGAACTGCTATGGTGCGTATATATTTATTATTTCTATTTTTTAACATGAAAAAGCCATAAAATTTCGTGAAAAAATGATTTCATTTCTTCTACATGACGCCATTTTGTTAATGATTATTTTTAAATTTCCGCAGTTCATGTGTGTAATGAAGGACACCCTATGGATTAAAAAAAACGTCGGTATTATGTTGCCGCTCAATTTGACGAGAAGATTTCTACGCCACCGTGGAGGCATGCAGATTTCATCAGCTTCTGTTGACTTGGGCATAACATTGTCAATACGTATATTTAAATACGTATCAATTTTGTATTTAAACTATGTTCAATAAATATAGAAACCCTCAAACACTTTTATCTTATCTTTCGTTGAACAAAATATTGTTGTTTAAAAACCCTTTTTTATTGTACTCTAGACTGAGGAGGGCCCTCAATCAAACGTAGACGGGTGAAAAAAGCGCTCCCGCTTGAGTTTGTGGAAAAGGATTCTCTTCGCAGGCATTCGCAGGACGAGTCGTGCACATCGAAGGCGGAAAATAGGGACGAGAGTGCGGTGTACCATCTGCTTCCTTCTCTTTTTCCTCTTTTTTTTTCAAGGATTTCTTTATTTTCCCCGATATTCTTGTTTCACAATGTTATTTGTTATTAATCTAGTTTAGGAAGATGAAATGGGCAAAAAAAATAAAGAAACAAGTATACAGCAGCAGTCGACAGGTGTAATGCAGCGCGAGACGATTGTACGTTGTGAAGTTCGATTGCCGTTTGGATCTCGCGGCAAAGTAACGACGACAATAGTAATAATCACAATTGCGTACGCGTGTTGTGTGCTGTATAAATGAGAATGCGTTCACCTTGTGCTGTAACGACGTTAACGATTATTATTTTTATTATTATTATCCAGTAACAAAGCGTTCGAAGAGACGCGCTCCTCGCGTCTCACGAATAGTCGAAATTTCTTTGCTGTACGCGCATATCGCGATGTGTATCGAATACATATACGAATACGTTCCCCAAATCAGAGTATATACCTCTCTTTACCTTTTCCCCTCTTTCTTTTTGGCATTGTACGTATATATTTCTCGTTTAGTGTTCATGTACATGTGAGAGAAGGTGTACGTGTGTGTTGGTCGTTTGTGTATACTGTAGCAGCAGTTACTCTCTGCTTCGGCGTGTGTGTCTCTCTTTCTCTCGTTATCCAACTCGTCTCTCTGTGTATGCCTAATAAATATTACTCCGAGAGAAAAAGAACGAACGAATGAAAAATTAAGTGAACTGTCTCCTTCTCTTTCTTTATTTCTCTCTCTCTCTCTCTCTCTCTCTCTCTCTCTCTCTCTCTCTCTCTCTCTCTCTCTCTCTCTCTCTCTCTCTCTCTCTCTCTCTCTCTCTCTCTCTCTCTCTTCCTCTCGATTTCGGCGTATCTCTATCTCTCTCTCCCTTCCCCTCACTCAAAGAAGAAAATGAAAAACGACAGAGAAGAAAGGAACGCGTTAAGATAGACACTGAGAAGCGCATTAAAGCCACAAGCGAAACAAAACTTACAGTATACTTTTTGCCGATAAGTAAATTGCATTTCACACACACGAGCATATTTCTTTTTCTTTTTATCGTGAATGGCAATGAGACGCTTTCGTGACGATTTGAATATTAATAATGATGATCCGACTTCGACTTGTCACTTGAGACGGATAATGCTGCGAGTGGTAAGTCGTTGTTGTTGTTGTTGTTGTTGTTGTCGTCTGAAATGTGATACGAGAAATGGCAGCTGGCGATTCTGGAGATTTTACACAGTGGACTCTATTATATTACACAGTTTTCTTTTTTTAGCGCCTTATCTCTCTCTCTCCCTCTCTCTCTCTCTCTCTCTCTCTCTCTCTCCCTCTCCCTGCGCAGATATTTATAAAAATAAATACTTTGAAAAAGTGTTTCGCTCACTATACCATATAATCGATACGTATACATATACACACACACATATATATGTATATCGGAGCAAGATAATAAATAATTATTACGTCAAATAAATAAATAAAGTTGCTTCGTTTAGCATTCGTTTCGCGTATCTTTAATATATACGATTTACAAAGTATATAAGAGGCAACGGCTTGTCGTTCAGTGGATTTCGTAGTTGCCGCGCTCATAAAAAAATATGAACATTATTCGATTTCGTTTTTTCTGGATACTTAGCGAGAAGGTCGATTTCTTTTCCCGTTTCTTTTCGTTTGCAAAGTTCGCTATTACTACTCTTCTGAATCTTCTTTTGTCTTGACGTTTTCTTTTTTTCTCTTTTTTTCTTTCCGGACGTTCGTGCGAGCATTGATCTTGAGCGAGAACCGAGTTCTTACGAACGCTTTCGCGGGGCGTGCGCCTGTTTGATGCGAATCGAAGAATCTTGTTTCCGAAGAATGCGCTTGAGATGAACTTAGAGTTTACGCACTTACAAATCACAAATCGTATAGGAAGAATCCAATTTCACGGAGGAAGTATCTCTAAAATCCATTTCACCGTCAATGGTAAAAAGCACAAGTCAAAAAATATATCTATATATATCTTCCACTATAATCGTACAAAATGTCGACAGAATATAGAGGGTCTTTAGAATAAATATATATTAGAGGAAACAGAGCACAATAGTTCGGCAAGCCTCCAATATCAATGCACTCACTAACTGCGCATATCCAATTACACGTGAGTTCTCCCTTTTGGCATTGGATCGTCGATGTCCAAGCATGGCTCGAGATCCCCTCCCCTTCGCGGAAAGGGATTCCCGTGTTCGAGATCCTCTTAATTTAACACGTTGGCACTTATCTTCCGAAGAGAAGAATGAAAATCCAAAAACTTTGCCTCCAAAAGGTAGACTACGTAAAAATATACGTATAGAAGAATAAACACGTAGCAAAAACGTTCTAGAAGAGTATATCAATTTCGAACTTCGTGTTATCAGTTTACGCTTCACTTCTTTTTTCTTTCTTTATCCTTTTAACGAAAGGCATCCAAATATACGCTATTTGTTATTGTCGCTTCGTAACAGACTCACGTAAGTACGAACCGTCCTTCCGCCTCTCCCCCTCCCTCCTTCTTCTCACTCATACACACACTCTCTCTCTCTCTCTCTCTCTCTCTCTCTTTCTCTCTGTACGTATCTGATATGTGATTTCCATTTGTGCGGAAGAGTATTTTCCTACCTACGAACGCTCCACATCTACCGTTTTTTCAGACGTATGCGATACCTTAGATCCCTTTGCGTTAAAATGATATCGCGTATTTTTACTAAGCCCACCGACGTTTCGTTCGTGACACGTGCGGCTCTTAGGACCACGATCCCCTTTCCCCTCCCACCTCTTTAGTCAAAGTCTCACAAGAGCGCTCGCGTTACGACCACGCGATGTACGCGCACGTACAATTATTAGTATTTAGCGTAATGACTGATATCGTATTGTACTCTCACATACTGAGCGTTTTCTTAAAATCGTATCGCCATATGAAAATACGTTGATGCGTTGAAGTACCTGAATCCTAGAAGAAACTTTTAGGCATCGCTCTCGTCTTCGCCGATCGGCTGGCGAGACGTTGAACCCGATCCTATTCTTTGCCGACTTTTCGATTTTACGCTCGATTTTACAAATCGGACTCGCCGTAGAGAGCCGTCGAGAAGGAACGGTAGTCCAGAGCTCCGGGAACAGAGCTCGGTCCCTTGTACGGAGGCATTCGCTGAATGCAGTACTCCGCCTGATCCGGTGGCAGTTCTCTCCTTAATTCGTCCGGCAAGATGTAAGGCTGTGTGAAAGATGAAGAGACTCGCGTTATCATCCACCGCGCTCCTTAGCTGCGAATCGTTCACTGACGTGATCGTCCAAGTATATTCTCACCTTGTCGCCAGCGAGGATGCGGAAGCTGTCGATCACTTGCTCCGCCGTGTCGGTGTCGGTGGACTCGCGCGTCATGAAGTCCAGGAAGGCGTCAAAGTGCACGTAGCCAGAGTTGTTGGGGTCGACGATGGCCAGGATTCGTTGGAAGTCAATGTCGCCCTGCCTGTCCTTGCCGATGGAGTATCCCAGGGAGACGAGACAGGACTTGAACTCGTCCGGCGCCAATCTGCCCGTCCTGCCCTTGTCGAAGTGGTTGAAGCTGCTACGGAATTCGCTCAGCTGCTCCTGGGTGATGCCCTGGAATAGATACAAGTATATTTTTTAAATATCCATTCTTTTCGACAAGGTATAAATTGTACGACAATCGTGGTATCGAGAAAAAAGAAACAACACCTTCGAGTCTCTAGTGAGAATTTGATTCTCGACTTCATTGATGTTACGATTGATCGAGGTCAGAAGCTGCTCCCAACCGACGCGTAGCGTTTCCATGGTGTACTGAGTGTACCGATTCTCGAAGATCATGCCTTCCTGGACCGCTTGGTGAATCTTCTCCAGTTCCTCGAGATGGGTCTTGTATTGGTACACAGCCTGTTCGTATTCCTTCAAACGATGCAGCTGATCCTCCAAAGTTCCCTGAAACACAGACGTAGCGCGACTTGAAGATTTACACGCGGCGAGAGACAAACTTCTCGGTGTACAAACTTGTGGGTGACGCTATAATGATATCTACTACCTGAAGACCTAGACCAATAGCGGTGACCGCGTCCAATTGGCGTTCTATCCACGGTCCGACGACGTTGGCTTTCTCAGCGAACTGTCGTCTAAGCAGTTCATTATCTATTTCGACATTTCAGGAAATTTCGAGTCAACTTCCAACGTGTAATTGTCGAACAAAATGTATCGTTATACAGGATGTATAAAAAGTGCCGGGACGGTGAAATATCACAAAAACTAAGTATTTTAGAAAAAAATGTTTTAAATAAAAATTGTAGGATTTTAAAAGATCTATTTACTGACATTATGATTTGACCTTGAGTGGCGTCGCCAAGGTTAGAACAAAATCGCTTTGAATTTTTTAAATGGATCCCTCTATTTTTTATTACATATTCTTGTAGCCCTTTCTCAGACTTTTTCGAAGTATTATAATTTTTTCCACTTTGAGTAAGCCGTTTCGAAGTTATCGAGCTTTTTATGATAAGATGTCCAGCCAGCGGCTGGAACAATTTCGTCACTTGTATTTCAGACACATATAATATTAAAAAAAAATAATACTAATGTATTAAATTTATAACAGCACTAAAATTCACCTTCGAATCACTTCAAATCAATTACAATAAATTTGGCTTGAAGTGGAATACATTACTTGTACATGATACGCATTGTTACATACGAAAGAGATAAATGATTTTTCTTATTGATTTTTCTTTCTTTAATTGAATTATTGATTTTGTTATCTAATTAATACAAATTTCTGCTTATTGGATAAATCTTTTTGTTTCCTATCTTATTCGTTAGACTTTACTTTTTCTTTTAGAGATTAACATTATTCTCAAACGCTTTTGTAAAGATCTTGCCTTGGCTGGCTGGATATTTCTTTGATCTTACTTTGGTTGGCTGGACATCTTATCATAAAAAGCTCGATAACTCCGAAACGGCTTACTCAAAGTGGAAAAAATTATAGTGCTTTGAAAAGGTTTGAAGAATGGCTGCAAGAATATGCAATAAAAAACAGGGGATCCCATTTAAAAAATTCAAAGTGACCTTGTCCTGACCTTGGCAACGCCACCCAAGGTCAAACGCATGTCAGTAAATAGATCTTTTGAAACTCTACAATTTTTATTTGAAACATTTTTTTCTAAAATGCTTAGTTTTTGCGATATTTCACCGTCCCGGTATTTTTTATACACCCTGTATAATCCGTTAACGAGACCTCGTATTCGCGCGTATCAACGCAGCGAATTTTAAAGGACAAACTTCCAAATGAAAATATAATATGTAACTAATGCGACAGAGTAAGGATACTTTGCTGCTTGCGTAGTTCAGCTGCCAAGGTACCGTCGCGTTGAGGCACCAATTGTTTAACGTCGCTCCACTTCTTATTAAGATCCTGCAGCAAACCATGAAAATAATATTAATCAATGTCAAACCCGCCACATCATGTACTAGCGACTGATCCTCCCCGTCTCGTACCATGGCGGTGAGAGTGGTGTAAGGATTTTCCAAGCCTCCAGGGATCTGGTACTGCTTGACTATGGACTCGACTTCGCGCACCAGCGAGACGATCGCACTGAATTCCTTGTCCGCCTCGCCGAGGGTCGCTTTAAACGCGGCATGGGCGTCCATCAGGCCCTGAATTTCCTCCATCGTGTGCACGATAAACATGTCCACCAAGTCTTCCCTGGTTCCGTCCAACCAGTTATTGAACGGCTGAGAAAGACAACGCGTGACGTGAGATAACACACATGAGATATCGCAAAGAGCCGGGTGATATCGCAACTCGGCTGCAAGACACTCACAGCGGCACGCTTGGCAAACTCCAAGTGCATAACATCTATCTTCTCCAATATACGCTCGGCATCGTTGAGAGCTTGACGTCTGCGTTGGGTGAGCGTACCCAAGCGATCCCACTGATCGCAAATACTTTGGCACCTGGCGTTCACGGATGCGCTGTCGTGGTACTCGAGGGTGCTGCAACAACGTGGCAAGGGTAACGTGACAATAACGCGACGGTAATTCGCACGGTCGACGCAAACGGTCAACACTGCAATCGCCGCAGATGACAGATCAACGCGTGGCGCGAGACTCACTTGAGCTCCTGGGCGATAGCCGCGATCTGCTCCACGCGATCCTGATGGGCCGCGAGGTCCGACTCAAAGGCCTCGTGCTTCTTCTTCAGCGCCTTCAACTCGTTCAACTTGCACTGCCGGAAGTGTTGGGACGTGAGCATCTCCTCCTTGCCCGCGGTCCACTCCTCGTGGGCGTCCGCCTTGTGCTTGAATTTCTGCGCCAGATGTTCCAGTCGCTCGAGACGCATCATCTCCGACAGCAGCCAATCCTCGAACGTCTTCTCCGCCAGCTCCAAACCTAAGGGACATTTATTTTCGGGACATATTGTTATTTGATGCGAATAACGCGTAGAGATACACGCTCGTGTATACGTGGAATGACACGGAGGTAATCGCGGAATGGGAGAGACAGCGCACCTTTCCACGCTTTGTTTATGTCGGACACCATCTTCCCTTCCGTCGGCATATACGCCGGCCTGTTGCTCAGCCTCAGCTTCGTTTGCAGGGTATTGAAATTCGTTTCCAGCTTGGCTTTCTGTTCGACACGCGGCGGCTTGTGCTTGCGCCGGTACGTCCTGTACTCCTCGAGCTTTTTCTGACAGCCGGCGAGGGAATTGTCAGTCTGTCGATTGGCGAGCCATGGCATTGTTCGTCGTATCCATTCGAGCAAATCGGAAGCCAGGCGCTCGTACTCCTCCATGAGCCGCTCGTTCTCCTGGTTCACCTTCAGTACCTTGCAGATTCTGTTAGCCGCCGTCTCAGCCTACAATGAGAAAGCGCGCGTTTCCGTATTATCAGTATCGAGTCGTACCTCGGTATCTCATTCATGTATATACAGAGTTTACTTCCATATATTGAGCAAGACGCATGCAATCGTGAATGTCGTACACAGAGAGCCGTGTCGAAAGAACGAACAGGAAACTCGCGAGGCAAATTGCGAAAAAGTTTGGCTCTCGCACGTGTGAGACATGTTCGCATGAAACGCGTCAAACGATAATTACGAAGGCGCGAGCAAGCGAGAGCGCGTGCGTCTGCGCGGAAAACACTCGCGTATCTGTTACAGCTGTTAATGCCACAAATGCAGAGAACACACCTTTTGAGCACCGCTAAAACAGTGGTAGTACGAGGAAACATAGGTCATCACGGCCCTCTCATCAGGCATTGCCGTATTTCGCATATCTAGAAAAACACATTCGAAGAAACTCAAACCATGCGTTGTTAGCGCTTGAAAAAACTTGCCGTTAAAGATTTGATTAATTTTTTAACACAGTAAAACCGTGTCCGGGCAAGGGGCGGGTACGGGTGGTAACGTTATTAGTCGGCGATTCATCATGGCTCTCGATTCATCTCGTGCCATCTCGTACGGGTATCTCGCAGATATTTATACACGACAGAAATGTAACGAGCTCTGCGCGCAGTGCGTTTTCTCTCTCGCACTGGACGGGAAAACTAGCGTGTATGAAAAAAAAAAAAAAGAAGAGAAAAGAAAAAGAAAGAAAACGAAAAACTTTGTTACTGCCTCACTCGTAGGATACTCGTAGGATACAATGCGCTGGTCAGTGGATCGATCTATCGATGCGCTCCAAGACGACGGAACGGACAAGCCGGTAAACAAGGGTTGGCAAGGGTAGGTCGATTAGCGGGTTCGCAACGTCGTTAAAACGATAAGCACACAGTATTGTTCGTATTAATGAAGAGCAGAGCGCAGCTCGCGTCCGCGACAATTCGCAGGGGGAGGCGGAGGGAAGGCGGAAGAAAGAGCAACACGCATGTCTTGACGCTGACCTGCTGAGCACCTTGGAACGCGTGGTAGTAGCAGGACACGTACGTCATGATAGCTCGCTCATCCGGCTTGGGAGTGTTGATCAAATCTACGTGATATCAAGGGAACATTAAACATCAAGTGCGTTTACATGTGTGTCGGTACGATACTCGAACAAGTCCGATCCTAGCTGCTGACTCCTGTACGAACGAAAGTAGCCTAAACTGCCTGGAGTCGAGGCAGGATTTCATCCTGCCAATTGAGATTCTCGCGCGGGCGCGCGCGCGTCTCCTGAATGTACAGGGTGACTCATCTTGATTTACCCACTGAAATATCTCGAGAAATAATAAGAGATACGGAAGAGTATTTCGGACCAGAAGTTGTCTGATCCGAAGGGGGCCACGAGACAGCGATGTCATTTTGTTTACAAATAACGCCACTTTCGAGATATTCACCAAGCATCATTTTTCTTAACCCTTTGCGGCACACATTTTTCTATTAACCCTTTCACTGTTAGTGGGAAGTGTACTTCCCATCTTTTCTTGACTCGATTTTGCGTTGTAAATCACATAATTTTGAAGAACTAATCGAGGATGAGTTTTCCAGATAACTGAATAGTTGTTCAACATACTCCAATAAGATTTTATACCCAATTATTCATTTGTGATCGTTTATAATAAATCAAAGTTGAAAAAAATGCTTTTTTTAGGAAAAAATCGATTCCTCAGGCAGATATTGAATGTAGAGGTCTGAAATTTTCACCAAATATTTTTCTGATGTTGTACAAAAACATATATTTTTTTTCAGTATTTTTTGGCAGGTTAAATTTTTTTTATAAATATATATTTCTACAAAAACGGCCGAAATTTGATTTTTCGCACTTTTCAGCTCTATTTTCCTAGTTTTTTCATTCTGTATCTTCATCTTATCCATACTATCAATATTATTTTACTCAAAAATGAATGTTTAATCTCTAGTAAGCATAAATATGCAGTATTGAACATTTTCCCACAAATTTTTTCCAGCTCAAGCGAGTTCTATCGTCTAAAATCATATGTTCTTATTACGACCTGGCCATTATTTCGGATACAGATATCCAAACAATTGAATATTATATTTTGGACATTTTTCCAATATTTTGGAAAATTTTACATTATCTCGGGGGAATTTTTATCAATTTCGTACATTATGATCGCCATATTGAATCCGCCATTTGGAATTTTGCAAATCTGACTTCAGATTCGTAATCAGCGATTCGAAAAACCCATATATCATTAATAATAATCGAAATTTTTATCAATTTCGTACATTATGATCGCCATATTGAATCCGTCATTACGAATTTTACAAATCTGACTTTAGATTCGTAATCAGCGACCCAAAAGCCGTAGGATTACCAAATATTTTAATATTTTAATTTCTCAAGGGAAGTTAATTCAACAGTGAAAGGGTTAATTGAATTTTTATGAAAGGAGGATGTTGGAAAATCGCGATTTTTTACTATGCGACTATGAGTGGAACGTAAAATGTACATTCTGCATTATCAAGGACATCCTAAATAACATAAAAAAATGGTTATGTATTCTGAAAACTCGAGGAACATCAATTCCAGGTCAAAGACGCACATTGTTTAGAATACCGTTGATCGACTGTTTTGCAAACTCTGTTCACAAAGTAATTCCTCAATTCTAATGCAATAAAACTTTCTACATATCTTAAACTTATAAACCCTAAACCTTTAAATCCCATATATCCACATAAATCTTAAATCTAGAAACCCTAAATACATAAATTCTATACCTATATATTTCAAAATCATGAATCATAAATCCAGAAATCTTTGAATGAATATTTCTAGACACTTTTGCTTTGATAACAGTCTCTCAGACGTCGTTCTGGGCAACTAAAAATACATTTTGATGAATGTACTGGAACTATCGGAAGATCTATTTTAATCATCGAATTCGGATCACCATATTCATTTTCATCATTTGATACTCTGTCAAACCTCAAAGTAAGACCTTCATTGGATGAGCGCGATACAAATCTATAACACTTTTGGTAAGAGCATTTTTTATCTCGCTCATGATGATCGGTACGCTTGAGTTTTTCAAGATACTTTTTGCAGATTTCACAAATCTTTGATGACATTTTAATAGTGGTTTACTTTATAAAAAAGTCTAATATTATTTTTTCTTTCGACGGATAGTTAGTGAGATATCGTAAGTTAAATGTTGGAAAAGTTACCAAGTTTTCCTTAAATATTTCAAAAAATATTAGGCAAATAAAAAAATGTTTCAGACAAAAGTTGTTAAAATTAATTGGTAGAAAAAGAAGATAAATAAAGAATACGTTACGTTACTGTTACGTTTGAAATTTAGCATCCTGTATATACAGGGTGCACGATTTATCTGAAGACATTGAAATATCTCGAGAACTATGCATTGGATAAAAAAAAATGGTTAATGAAAGTTGTTAGTCTCGAAGGGGGACATCCAATGATACCAAACTCGACCTCCCACCCCACCCCCTGGGGGTGGGAGTTGGGGGCAACTTTGAAATCTTAAATGGAAACCCCCATTTTTTATTGCAGATACGGATTCTACGCCACAAAATACGTAAATTTTGTCCGAAACTTTTTTTTTGATTCGTGATAGATGGCGCTGTAAATAAGCTTATAATACGGCTTATAATAAGCCGTAGTTCGCCATACACCCACAGTGGCGCGTCGAACAGTTCCCTCTTCGATTCGGGTTCCCATTTGAGATTTGAACGTTACCACCCACCCTACCCCGAGAGGATGGGGGGGAATAACTTTTATTATGTTCTTTAAAAATATTGAACAGGTATTTTTTATTTCTCAATCCAATGATCATTTCTGGAGAATTGCGGAAAATATAATTTTTTGCGATTACAGCGCCATCTATCACGAATAAAAAAAAAGTTTCGGACAAAATTTATGTATTTTGTGGCGTAGAATCCGTATCTGCAATAAAAAATGGGGGTTTCCATTTAAGATTTCAAAGTTGCCTCCAATCCCCACCCCCAGGGGGTGGGGTGGGAGGTCGAGTTTGGTATCATTGGATGTCCCCCTTCGAGACTAACAACTTTCATTAATCACTTTTTTTTATCCAATGCATAGTTCTCGAGATATTTCAATGTCTTCAGATAAATCGTGCACCCTGTATATATTGGGTGAGTGCAAAAGTTCGTGCGGAGTTTCAATAGATGGAGTTATAAGCGTCGTAAAGTGTTGTCATTAATACTTCCATCTACATATTATATAACGTTGGAAAGGTGACGTCTTCAGCTGTTATTAAAAAAAAAATCATTTGTTTTCATACAAACTGCTTCCAGAAATATCACTTTAAAAATGAGTATCGATAAGGTGCATTTACGGCATGTTATGCTTTACGAGTTTCGGAAGGGAATAAACGTTGCCGCAGCCGTAAAAAACATTCAGGATGTTTATCAGGATGAAGCACCAGCTAAACGAACTGTGGAAAAATGGTTTGCTAAATTTCGGCGCGGAGAATTTAACCTTGAAGACGAGCCACGCTCTGGTCGACCTTCTGACATTGATGACGATGTTTTGCGTACTTTAGATGGATGGAAAAGATGGGATTCGATTTGAAGCTCGATATATGGGTGCCCCATTTGCTGACCGAGAAGAACAAAATCAAGCGAATTTCTGCAGCCGTTTCTTTACTCGGGCGGCTCAATAACGAGTCGTTTTTGGATCGACTAGTGACGGGCGATGAGAAATGGGTCCTCTACAACAATGTTCAGCGCAAACGGACATGGAAACAATCAGGTGAGCATGGTGACGCAATGCCAAAGGCCAGTTTGCACCCGATGAAGGTGATGCTCTCTGTTTGGTGGGATTGCAAGGGCATAATCTATTTCGAGCTTCTCCCCGCTGGCGAAACGATTGATTCGGACAAGTACTGTCGCCAATTAACCAATCTGAATCGAGAAATAAAAGAGAAACGTCCGATTTTGTCAAATCGCAAGGGAGTCGTCTTTCATCACGACAACGCCAGACCACACGTTTCGAAAAAGACGCTGCGCAAACTGAAGAGCCTGAAATGGGATGTCTTAACGCATCCACCGTATTCTCCTGATATCGCACCATCTGACTATCACTTGTTCCGGTCATTGCAAAATTATTTAAATGGAAAAAACTTTGACTCTTTGGAGGCCTTAAAAACGGCGTCTCTTCGTTCTTCGAATCTAAACCGCGCAGTTTTTATGATCGAGGCATCCGTATGCTGCTAGAACGTTGGGAAAAGATTATAGAAAACGATGGAGAATATATCATTGATTGAATAAAGATTTTTGTTTGCCTAATCACTGTGTGACTTTTACTCACAAACTCCGCACGAACTTTTGCACTCACCCAATACTTTCCAAATATTAAAATATAATATATATTACTTCAACATTATAAGAGAAGATAAATAAGATATAATCGATTTAATCTTAACATATGTGGTAACGTTGTATAAAACAATTTTATCAAATGACTTTGGATTAATTGACAAGCATCTGTTTTTTATAGCAATCAAGTATTGAGTATTGTTTATGAGTTTAGGACATGTGAATTTTTAAGTTTTATTGTAACAGAATTGAGGAATTGCTTTGTGAGCAGAGTTTGCAGGACAGTCGAGCAACGGTATTCAGCGCCTAAACATTGTGCGTCTTTGACCTGGCAATTGATGTTCTTCGAGTTTCCAGAATATATCATCACTTTTGTTATGTTATTTAAGATATCCTTGATAATGCAGAATGTACATTTTACGTTCTACTCGTAGTCAAAAGATCACGATTTTCCGATGTCCTCCTTTATATATAGGGATTTTTTGGATCGCTGATTACGAATCCACTATCAGATTTTGACGATTCTTTTTCAAAATGGCGGATCCAATATGGCGGCTCGCGATTTTTTTCGTCGGTTTGGTGGGCACTTTCAATGTATTATTACTAACATTATTATATTCAAATTCAATCAAATACCAAGCTATAACTTGAAAGTATAATCTGTACAAGTATAGACTGACTTTCATAAAAAAAGAGAATATTCATAAACACTTCAAATGTATTTTGATGCTGACGTTTTCTCGAGTAAAAAACAATCAATCTTGCTATTTTAGATACTTATTTTAAATTTTTTATAAAAATTAACGAAAATACATGCTTTCGGATGATAAACGACTTTGAAATTGAATCTTACGAAATTTAAATATACAATGTTAGTTTAGTGAATCCAAACATTAGAATCTACTAACAAATTTGTATCCAAAGGCAAGAAATTTTATTTATTGAATATCATAAAAATAATTTCAATTTTTATGTTTTTGTCCCCGCTAATTTCGAAACTGTAATAAGTTGTTTGTATTCGAAGATGTGAAAAAATCAATATATAATTTTCAGAAATATTTATAATATTTTAGAGCCTGATGTTGCTAGCGGACTCAAAAATTTTGTATTTTTCTAATATACTGATTTTCGCGGCTTCATGATTCTTCTTTAATTCTAACATGAATTTTTTGTGAAAAAAACACAATTTTTTATACTTTATTTATATAACAAAATTAATTAATAATAAAAAAAATTACACCCTATCAAATACTACTAAGACTTACTGAAATTTACAAAAATTACAAAATTACAAAAAAAAAATAATAAAATGCACTATTTAGTGTTTGAAAAATTAAAACAATGACTTCGAGATAGATGGTCGATATATCGACCACCATGCCGCAAAAGGTTAAACGAAAACTCCAATCTTTTATTTTGTCATGCCCTTTTCTACTGATAAATTTGAACAACTTTTGTCTAAAACATTTTTTTATTTGCCTAATCTAATTTCCTGAGATGTTTAAAGAAACTTGCTAACTTTTTCAATATTTAGTTCGCGATATCTCGGTAACTACTTTTTATATTGTCGGCGGAAAAAGTAGGGGGAGGGGCACTAGACTTTTATTATTCTATTTGGTCTCAAGGATATACTGTCATAATAGTGCCTTAACTTTGGTTAACTTGTTGACTTTCGAAAATTTCAAAATCATCAAGTTAACAAAAGTTAGGGCGCTATTGTAACAGTATATTCTTGAGACTATTTTTGAGTATATTCTTGAGATAAGATAAAAAAGTCTAGTACCACTTTTCCTTCCGACAAATAATCACCGAGATATCATAAGCTAAATATTGGAAAAATTATCAAGTTTTCCTTAAGTATCTTAAAAAATATCAGACAAATGAGAAAATGTTCCGGACAAAAATTGTTCGAATTAATTGATAGAGAAAGATGATGTAACAAAAAATTGGGACTTCCATGTGTAAAGAAAAGTGGTGCTGTCTGTAAGCAAAATGATATCGCCGTGATATCTCATGCCCGTCTTCGAAGCAAACAACTTTTGTCCGAAATCCTGTTGTTCTTCCGTATCTTTTACATTTTTCGAGATATTTAAGTGGAATTGAGTTAAAATGACCCACCCTGTATTATCCATCACATCACGAGCAACGCGGCTGGTAGCACCTGGACGATCTTTCCCTTCTACTCTGAACGAGATCGCAGCTCATACTTACCATCGGGATCTAACATGCGAGGAATGTCGAGATACTTTTCCGCGACATCGAAGGCAGTGTTCAAGTTCTCCAGCGGATTGTCCTTGCTGAGTTTATTGTAGTCGATCAGATCGGGCCGATGGCGATGGATGAGGGCGCAGAACGCGAGACCGTCCTTGAAGG
This sequence comes from Harpegnathos saltator, assembly GCF_003227715.2. Lineage (NCBI taxonomy): Eukaryota > Metazoa > Arthropoda > Insecta > Hymenoptera > Formicidae > Harpegnathos > Harpegnathos saltator. The sequence goes on from NW_020230625.1 coordinate 503,419, forward strand.
ACAGGTGGAAGTTTTGGACGTTGACGTTCTTGTATGGCGCCGTCTTGCGTTGGCACCAGAGCAACAGTCCCTCCTTGGCGGTCATCTCTTCCACGGAGATATCTTGGATCGCGAATCTCAGGATGATGGTCCATATCATTCCCAAAGTCATCTTTAAATTACCGTCCACGATTTCTGCCGACAGAGACGGACAGTGCGGATAGAGAGGGGAGAATTAAAATCGCACGGAAATGCAAAAGTCGCAAGTTTCAACTTGCGAACTTACCTTCCGCGCCAATGGAAACCAGCTTGACGCCCTTGCTGGCGATATAATCAAGGGCTTTGTTGACATTGGCGATCTTGTGAAACCTCATCTTGCCTCGGTCGGGTCTCGGGAGGGTCTCACCCGAGATCACCTCCAGCAGCAGCATCAGTTTCAGCCCATTTCTGAAGTCGTCCTCGATCGACTCGATGGCAGTGCCTGCTTTGCGAAGATGCGAGTTGCACCACGCTGTGAATGTCTGACAGAAGGAGACAGAGGGAGAGAAAGAAAGGGTCAATTAATCTCAGTGTCTCATGTCTCATGTCTAAAACATCATAACACACGCGCCATCAACAATCGCAAAATCATCGCCAAGGCGATCTCGAGCGACCGCTGGCCGACGAAGGGCTCGAACGAATCCGAACCGCTCAAAATTCCCTTTCGTCCCTTTCGCTGATAATCGCGCGAAATCAACATTTGGAAGAATCATTTCAAATGGGGGATTGGGTTTCTCTCCGCTATGCTGCTTGGTGTATATTTTAGTAACGACCCCGATCCCTCCCGCTATATATATCTTCTGTCCTGGTTCGTAAAGCACGCTTTCTATCGCCCGCCGCGATGATTCTCGAATTCTCGATCTCTCGATATCCTCGGACAATCGCGAGCTATCGAGACGGGTATCGCGCTCTCTCGCTGGAAACGCTCTTTCTGCGCGCAAACGCGAAAAGCTGCTCGTTCACAAGATACACACACACACACACACACATCGGGGAGGCGCCAGAAAGTTTCGCGATACAACACACACACACACACACGAGTTTAAAAATAATCACTCGGCCGTTTATATGTAGATACATCGAGAGTTAAAATTCCCGGATTGCTCGACACGCGATATAAATCAATTACTAAAATTAGCAGCGACGGGACCCGGAATATCCGCCGCTGCCGCGCGGCTCCATCATCGAGGTGACGAGGCTCGATTTTCGCGACGAAAAGAAATCACTCGGACCGTGTCCGTACGTCAGAAGCACGCAGGTGAGGGACGTGCATTAAAGGATCGGGCGAGGATAAATCGGGACAAGCGGGAAGAACGAGTTCGCTGGACATTTATTCGTCGCGTGTCGCGGCCGATTTAATCAAGACCGATGGAAAAAGGCGGGGCTGCCCGCCGTCGTGAATTTTTCGGCTTGGAAAAATATTGCGTGAAATTCAATACGGGGCTAGCGTGAGAAGCACGACGGGCCAATTTTGGACATGAGCCACCCTAACTTCTGCACGCGCTCTAAGATCTATTTGTAAAACATTGACTCCTCCCGCGCCGGGTATTAAAGCATTTTCACGACATTTCGCGGTTTGCCCCATTGTTTATTAATTGAAACCGCGAATGACCTTCGCTCTCTCTCTCTCTCTCTCTCTCTCTCTCTCTCTCTCTCTCTCTCTCTCTCTCTCTCTCTCTCTCTCTCTCTCTCTCCTCTCTTTCTTCCCTTCCCCCCCCTCTCTCTCTTTCTCTCAGAGCCGTGTTATTATGTCATCGATCCGTCAACGAGAATTACGCTCTCCTACGTATCCCTGCTGTTTCGCGCAAACGATTTGCATATCTCTCGTCCGTTTTCACAATGAAAATAAATAATATCGCACACCAGACGGCTGAATAATCAATAATATCCCGATATTTCATTTCGTTAGCTTTTAACACAACACAACACGTCGTGTACGTACATATATGCGGAGTTTGAAATTTAATACGCGATGGGAAAGGCTTTTTGCGGATGCGCGCGCGCACGTGTGTGTGTGTGCGTGCTAGCAATATTAACACATCGACAGAAGGTAGTTATAAGTCTAACAGGCGTTCTCGTGGATGAAGGAATGCCGTAGCCCAATGTATTTGCTGATAACACGTTATTTCTACTTCCGCGTGTCCATGTATGCGCGTGTCTCTGTGTGTGTGTGTGTGTGTGTATGAACGTGTGTACACCCGCGATCGTCGGGTGCGACCATTCTCACGTTTTATATGCGTCCACGCCGACGAAGGCGCGTTCGGTCGTTTCCCAAAGGCGATTTACAACGAGCGATAAATAACATCCTCCCAATTTACAGCGCGCGGTCAATTCACACGCACGGACTTTAGCCGAACGAACAAACAATTTCCACGGCCGATCGGCCGTGCGCCGCCGCGCGGCTGAGCGAAAAGAAAGGGAAAAGAAAGGGAAAGGTATAATATGTTCTCCGCGAATAGCCGAGAAGCTATTCTTAGGAAGTCGCCACGCGCGTTTCCCTCCTGTTCGAGCTGTTCGATTCTGCCGACCATTGAATTTCGACGGCACATTATCTCCCGCGATAACGCTCCTCGCAGTCAGTCGAGCATAAGAGATCGTACGAAGAGAGCGATGTTCCTCTTGGAAAAAATGTCACATATATTACACACACGCGCGAACGTAACGATGAAATAATAACGAGGCTTTATTGATAGGCGGATGACATCGTTATAGACTTTCTTTTTATCTCCGTGAATCACCGGGATCCCATTATAAAAACCGGCGTGACACACGTCGGTACGTCGAAGACAATATAAACGGTATCGTTATTTCCGTGGCATATCGCGCTATTTTGGCGCGCGTTATTCAAGAATCGTCGTCGTCGTCGGCGGGAAACTTCGATACGACAAATATGTTCGACTGGATGTCTAGTTAAAAACGATAAAGTGGGAGCCGCGTATATATCACATGCATACGTATATGTACGTGTGTGTATTCGTAACACTAATATATTCCGCGTCGCGATCGCTCGTGTGTCAACTCAAAAGAGCATGAGGCGTGCATTCGACGATAGCAGCGCGTGACATGAGCAAAAAATTGTTAGGACCATCCTCATGAAGCATGAGGCCCCGATAAGGCTGAAAGTAGAACGTCCTAAAAAGGGATGCCTCATTATTACTGCGTTAGATCCCAAGATGGATTTTACGAAATAAGACTTTGATAAGGGAAACTGATGAGGACTTTAGGAGGATTTATTAGGGGTGCCTTAGATTTAAAATGAATAAGACTTTGATAGGAAAAACTGAGAAGGATTTTGGAAGAATTTCTTAAGGATGCTTTAGATCTAATAAATAACGTTTTGACAGGAAAAGCTGAGAAGGGCCTTCGAAAAATTTTTTAGGAATGCTTTAGATCTAATAAATAAGACTTTGATAGAGGGGAAACTGATAGGGGCCTTGGAAGAATTTTTTAGGGATGCCTCAGATTTTACGAAATAACGCTTTAACATGGGAAACTGATGTGGGCCTTAGAAGGATCTTTTAAGAGAGGATGCTTTAGATATACAAAATTAAGTTTTGTTATAGAAAATTAATAAGATCTGAAGCGCGTAATAAAATTGTCATAATTTAGTATTGTTTTAGTAGATACGTTCTATGTGGTTCTTTAAAAAAATTTTTTAATTATACTGCAATTAAGAACAATTTTATCAGTTTTATTAATTGCCATATTCATTAGTCTCTTCCGAGGATTTTTCTAGTATTGCCTTCGTTTTGAAATACAGCGAACTTTAATGAAAACAGTAGCAGGGTTTTTATGTGCAAAGAATATGCTATATTTTGTTGTAAAGTATGTTATATTTTTAATATAAAAAATTTTTATTGTATACCAACAAGGTCATAAAAAATAAAGAAATTATAGTCTAAATATCTTGGAATGAAAAGAATGAATATTGTTACTCGAGCAATAATAAAAATATTTCCTTATAAGGTCCTGATAACATTGTCTTACAAGGACTCGTTAAACCATTTGTCACACATTTATCCCTTTCTATCCCTATTAAGGCTCGTCTACATTAGCTGTAAGAGTAAGGCTGTAAGGTTGCAAGACACGAAATGAAATATTTTCATTCGCTACCATCTTACGTTACAGCCTTACAGCCTTACTCTTACAGCTAATGTAGACGAGCCTTTAGGGGCCGATTAATATTAGAGAAAAATAATCAGGCCCTTAGCAGAGCCCTATCAATTTTTCTACTCGGCAATTTTTTGCTGTTTCTCGAGCGAGCGCGCCACGATGCGAGTCGACCGCCACATTATTCGCGCGCGTGCGTGGTGGTGCGTATCGACTATAAATAAATAGTTGTGCACAAGCACAAAGCAGTCCAAATGCGATGCGCATAATTCACATAATCCAAGTCTCGAAATCGCGCACGCACACACGCGCGCGCGACACGCGACGCACGACCACCGTGCGCTAATCTATTTCTACTCCGAAAATTTGGCAATGCTCGTCACTCGTCGCTCGCCTCCGTACCTCCTATCATTCTTATCGGATCGCCCCGTGTCTTATCGGAATGCAAATTCCGTCGGCGAGCGCATAGCGCGCGGTGCGTCGCGTCACGACATTTGCGAAACGCTCTATCCCCAGGATCTATTACCGTTTCTTTGCTGTCCCGCGTCTGCAACTCGAGAACGTATGCCTCTATCATGTTTCATTTAAACTTGGCAACGAAAGACCTTAATTGCGAATCACTCCGCGAGTGAGAGATCCTTTTCGCGCGAATTTCGCGTCGACCGCGTGCTCGTCTCTTCGGCGACCAGCTTAGTTCCTCAGGATCGCCGCTTTGCGTTTCCGCGCTTCTTTCCGTGATTGCCGAGCGACTCGAGATCTCGACGCTGCCGATCTCCGAGCGATGAGAGATCCTTAACTATAGATCGGCCGATGGGTGAACGATTGCTGATTGGCTCGCGTCGCATGCGGTGAAACCGGAAGTGAGAAAGAAAGATATGTATATATCGTAACGAAGAAAGTCTAACCTCTAGCCGACACAACTATCCGTCAAAACAATTTGTCGTTAAAACGCAAGGTAAAGTATGTATTTTACCATCAATAATTTAATGTAATATTTATTATTATACTTATTGAGTTCATATTTTTGATTGTGAACTCAATTTTAGGTACATTTATCATCCAATATACATCCAGCTATTAAAGGAATTGAATTTCTTCCTTATGAGTAAGATACAAGACTACAACTGCAATTAAATTGATAAACTTGGCTGGCCTTAGTCAATCAGATCACTGTGTATACATATATACATATATATAGTGTGTATATATATATATTTGCAATCAAAGCATACTTACATATTATATATAATTACCGGTAAAAAATTGTTTATATTGTATATAATCATATATAAAACTATACGAAATATATAGAATATATAAAATTATGTATAAGTTATTATATAATTATATATAATTTTATATAAAAATATCACAATTTCATATATTATTGTATATAATCATATATATAATTAGATATGAATTTATCCATATGTATATAGACAAATTTTATATGTAATTATATATGAGTATATGCAATCACATATGTAAATTGAGGTGCTTTCATATGAAATTATATATAATTATATAATAACTTGACATACATAATTTTATATATTTCTCTATAATTTTATATAATTATATATATAATTATATATGTGTTACTAGATAAGTATATATAAAAAACGACAAAATATAATAATAAACAATATAATGAACAGTTATACATAAAAATTATATTCAACACTTAAATGGAAATAAATACAATTATTCACATTTATCCTTTACAATTATACCTATACATGTTATACCTATTCTATAACCTGCATTTATTTTTCTGAAACTCTAAATACAATAAATAAATTATATTTATAATATACAATATATAATATAAAAATATAATAATTACAATAGCACTATTCATCATATACTCATGTTAAAATGAAAAAGTATATATCATTCTTGTGTATTCATGTAAATTCAAAATAGACCGCCACCAAACACGTCACATCCGGTTTAACCCTATGGCGGCACATCGGCCGATCTCTGGTTAAGGACCTCTCTACGAGCGATAACTCTCTCTAACGATTCATCGCGAGACGATTCACATGATCCGTACGTGCGACGGTAGAAATTTCTCTCTCCAAACCGGATCCATTTCGCGCGAAAGAAGGAATCGAGGTGATCGGCGGAAGATTCCTTCCGATGAGTCCCGATGACGAAGATGTTAGGGGACAGTGCTGGAGCATCGTTTCGTTCACGAGGCACTCCAGGTGCCATCGATAGCGAGGCGCAAAGGTGCGACTGTCGCCGAACCAGCATTACGTGACGCGGAAATGCACGCTCTGTAATGACCGGTCGGCGCGACTTTTCGCGGTTTGGAGTGACCAATACCTGGCCCAGAATAGTTAATCGTGGGTGTGCAGCGGGATGTCTGCGTGGTGAATCCGCACTTGACGCACGCAGCTGCGTGCAGCCGAATGTGCAGATGCGCCGGTTCGAGAAAAAATAATCCTTCGCGGACAACTCGCGAACGACGACGACGACAACTCGCGGTCGCCCGAGTTCTCGCGATTAATTTTCATCCCCTCACTCCTTTCTCTCTTTTCTCATCGAACTGGTCGGGTATGACGGAATTCCGAAAAACGCGGGTCGGCACTGACTGGCACCGGTCGCTCAATTACGTGAACGTGACATTTTAAAATGTCGCATCGGTCGCCAGAGCCACGATGAAATTCCGGCTCGAGACTATAAAGGCGACTAGATCGCAGATCCTTCATTCATGATCCGTCGCGTGGTCGCCCCGATAATGAATGACTCACGAGACTTCCGAAAAATTCCTCGCCGAAGCTTTCACAAGCGGACACGCAAACTGTCGGGTTCGATGAAACGTGAAGATCCAACGCGAAGAATACCGGAATTAATCGTCAGCCGAGTGATGAAGACAAAATCTGCACGCGCGGGGCGGCGATCGCGAATTTCTCGAAAGGAAGTCCCGGACGAACGGAGACGTGAAAAGTTTCATACGAAAAATTTCACACGGAAAATCGGGAAACATGCGAAAATCTACACGTTCGCTAAAGTCGTCGAGAGTTTACCGAAACCTGCCCAATTTTAAGAAAAAAATTACAGGATCTGCGCTCGATTTATTTTATTTTCGATTAATCGCACGTCGCCGAGATCTCTTTTATCCTCCCTCCCCCCTCATCTCGCACTAAGAAAGACTTCAGTTGTCACAAACGAACGTTCCCTTCTTGATAATTATACGGGGAACAAATCAAACAATTAGTACAACAAATCATTTTTCGTTATTTTCGTAATTTTAACAAATATACATTACTAAATATGCAAATCATACATGTTTGTTGGATGCACAACTTCTAATACAAAGAGTAACGGGTATGTGAAGTTAGCAACTCAACTTTAGTTCTCGATAGTTCTGATTAGAGTTCCAGCTTCCTTTTGAAGAGTATAAGAGTTCTTTTATATTAATAAAAAGAGTTCCGACGATTAACAGTACTAAAATAGCAATTAAAAAATGAGGTACTAACTTTATATCCAACTTCAAGATCAAATAGTTCTGAGTAGCTCATTCGATGTCTTTTTCGATGACGAGCACTAAAGTTCCTGATAGATAAAAAGATATTCTGATTTTTTTCCAATAAAATTCAAAAAAATTAAAAATTTCGAAAAATTGAACATCAAGCTCGAATAGTTCTAAATGGTCCATTTGATTTCTTTCGATGAGTTCTAGAGTTCCTGATATTTGGTATATGATATTTGGAACTATAATGATATAGTAACTAAATTATAGTCCGAAATATCATGTTTATAGTAAGTATTACCATAATATCGGTAATAATTACGATATAGGCATAGTATAACCAACCATATAATATTTTTACTAAGAATTATAGTAAGTAGTTAAACTAAAATTATTGTATGGATGCAAATATAAAATGGTAGGTAAAAGTAACTCTTTTATATAGTCAATATTACCAGAATATTTTCTAAATGATGACAGATGTAACTATATGAATATTAAATCTCACTATATTTGTGAATGAGAAATTACCATATATACGTGGTAAAAGTAATTAAACAATTATTTCAGACAATTATTGACTATATATTTGTGGTTATTCTATTATATTTTGCAGGTTTCCACGAACTATAAAACTATAAAAATATAGTTTTATACGCCAAAATTAACTATAAGATATAGTGAGATTATAGTTAATTCAACTATATTTTTCTATCAGTGTACAGTATTACCATAACAGATCTTTGACGTTAAATAATTTTTTAATTACTGGTCGGATCGCTTTCGACCATTATAATTTATTTTAGAATTCTTAGAATGCTATCCAAAACTACTCTCAGAACTCCTAAGAACTCTCAAAAAAAATTTCGCTCAGAACAGCCAATTTCGTTCACCGGATCTTTAACGCGGAATAAATTTCTTTTAGAACTCTTAGAATGCAAAGCTGCCTTCAGAACTCCTGAGAACTCTGAAAAAAAATTTCGCTCAGGATTTAGTCAAATTTCCCTCGCCGGATCTTTAAAGTGGAATAAGTTTATTCCAAGAGTAGCAAGAGTAGCTATCAAGAGTAGCAATGTCGTAATAGCATAATATGTGTATATACGACACTTTTCTATGGTATTCTGGACTCTCATATACAGGGTGTCCGGAATCTTTCGGAAACAGAAAATTGTGAAGATTAATCAGATCAAACTGAGAAGAAAAGTTCAGTATCATTTCAGAAAAATCGCAATAGTTGTTAAGTTATTAATGATTGAAAACGACCATATCTCTAGATAGGTATAAGTATATTGAACTTTGAATCCTGAATGTTGAACTTGTTGCTAGGCATAATAGCCGTCATATAATTGTAGATTAAATCATTCTGAACAAAAACTGTACCATTTTACAAATAAGTATGCAAGTTTTCAAGTTGTCAATTAAAAGAACTTCTAGTGGTCATTTTCAATCATTAATAACTTCATAACGATTTTAAAAATCGTTATGAAGTTATTAATGATTGAAAATGAGTTATTAAAAAATTACTTGTAAAATGGTGTTTGACTTTTCTTCTCCGTTTGATCTGATTAATCTTCACAATTTTTCGTTTCCAAAAGATCCCGGACATCCTGCATAGATAAAAGCATTTCCTAAAGTGATTTATAGTTTTATCAAGTAGCTACGAACCACTTTTACTAGACTTTTTCATTGATAAAAGTACGCTTACAGTATAAACCTTTCTATGTACATCCTCTTTAGCCTTGCTTAACCTTCTAATAATTTATTTTACATAATGTGTCGTACTAAAAATAAAGATTAATATAACAATGCGTTGCTCTATTCTTTTCCCCAAATTTCTGCCAAATACACACACACACGAAGAACTGTTATTTTGTTAACCCTTCTCTACCATTGTTTGATTAGATGTAATGGAGCTATATTTGAACTATCTGGTAATTATGATACGCGCTAGTGTAACATTGTATGTATGATTTCATCAAGTATTTTACATACTTTGCTACGTGTTATAAGTTGTTGAAGAAGAGTTAATGCAACTGATTTGCTCATACATAATTTCTAAAATTTTTGCTCATAATCTGCATTGCCAACAAATAAAAAATTTATGATTCGTTGGATTAACGTGACAATACCATTTGTTCTTATTATAAAATTGCTGGTTAGAGCAACAGATCATAAGTAATAAGTAATTTGTTACCACAACGAAGTCATTAACAAGCCATTTGTCGCAGCAACTGGTGTTTTGTTAATCCGATAAAAGCTCTTTTCTCACAAGGAGATGGCAAGACATGTAAAATCGATAATTGAATGAGTCATATTTCACTCGAATGGGGGGATTGAGTACATAAAAATCTTAAAAGGATTTACGTGCATGGGCCTTTGCGAGAAATTTGCAATTAAAAAAACAGCTCCATGTTAAGTGTAGTAACTTGGAATCAATAAGCGTGAAGCGCGGAAGCTAAGGCGCGCGCTAGTATTTTATTGTCTACATCCGAGGAGTGTTCGAGTCCTCGCAGTGCCAACTTTTTTTTTTTTATTTAAGTATTACTATATCTTATAATATTTCTATATTTTTAATATTTTTATTATTTTTTATAGGACAAGAATATAATGCATACATATCTGTGTAATATAATACAATATCTGTCTTATTATATAAAAAATAACAAGTACAAACGTTTTAATTATTTATTATATAATTCAATTTTAAATTCAATTATCGATTTTACATGTCTTGTCATCTCCTTGTCAATGCGGACACGCTTCAGCCTTCGAAAGGCCCCTGTATCGGTCGGCCCCCCCCCCACCTTCTTTTCCCCCTTGTCGTCACCAGGTGTTTTGACGAGGCGCTGCGCACGCCGCGCGTTATCGTCACGCCTCGTTCTACGCGCCGGCCCTTATCGTCACCGCGTGACAATGCTCTTAGTCGAAATATGGCGTGTGTGGGTCACCCGGTTCCAATTAGAGATTTGGCGCGCGGCCGAGAGACCGGCAAAGGTCAACGATCCTCTGCCGCGGAAAGAAATCGATCGAATGCGGAACGGCATGTACGCGACGCGGCGCGTCGCCGGCTCGGCTTTCACTTATCCACCGATCATAACGCCGATTACGCGCAGATCGTTATCGGATCCCACCCGTCGCCACCTATCCACCTAGCCTCTTCTTCTTCGTCTTCTTCCCGAGGCGCGTCCGGCTCGACGTCTGGCTTGCCAAATTGGCGCGACGCGCGCTCCGTCAAATTGAAGCGCGTGCGAAAAGGCAGAAGCGTCGGCGTGAAATTGCGAATCGGCGAAGGAGAGAGTCGCGATCGCGGGGGTGTGAGGTCAGAAATTCTGCGGCGAACCTCGTGAAGTAAAGTTTGCTCTTCGTGTCTTCGTCGTCGAAAGAAGAGCGAGACGGGGGTTGCGAGTTTCTGGCAAGTCTCGGAGAAGCGCGTGAAAATTGACACCGCGAGAATCGCCGCGTCGAGGCCATGTGCGAAGAACGCGCGACTGCGAAAAATCGGAGAACAAGCGAGATTCAGCGCTTTATTCGAGCGATTAAACGGAAGGAAATCGCGGTGATCAAGCGTTCTCGCGCTCGTCGCTACATCACCGCTATCGTGTGTGTGGAGCGCGTCATGTCGTTCGAAACCGATCGGAGGATATGGACCCCGCTATGATCTACAACATGCGACCACACGCGTTATATATTTATACGGTCTATTTATACATAACGTACGCGCGAACAGCCGCGAGAGAGTATCGTTCCTCCCGAATGCGCGAACGCGCAGTGTTCTCTCGCGACGCTGTCGAGCAGAACGACGTGTTCGAACGTCATCGGCAGATCTGCGAAACGAATCCGCGATGGAGCTCGCGATAAAAGTCTAGAAATCCAGCCTCGCGATCGGATTCCTCAAATCGATCTGCTGTGTTAAGGGGACTGAAGGGTCAGATTACTGAAAAATCGTGCTTGTTTTTGATAATATTTTATGACGAACTGAATAAATGTGCGAGAATGAAAATTTCAGATATATTTATATAACATACAAAGAGTAGAAAAATTTTATTTATTAACAAACACTCATATAAATATACGTCCACTTAAGTTTTAAACGCGTTTTCCTCGAAATTTTATTGTTCAACTTTTTGCAGTGATTTCTCCGAAACTGAGCTTCGTATCGATTTGAAATTTTAAAGCAATAATATTTCGTTCGTCTGGCTCTCAGGTGAACCATGGACAACTCCGTCAAAATATTTCATTTCGAGATATTAATTTTTTTATTGTAAAGGAACTGAAAAATTTGAACTTTTTCCTAATAATAGCTGCCATTTTGTTAATTTTGTTCGATTTTTTTTCTAGTGGTTCACCGGATATAATGATAAGCCTCCTCATGGCCTCAAGCCTCCTGATTTCTAGCTAAAATTCGTTCTGCTCGGACCACCAAGAGCCGAGATATTACTGCAAAAATGACAACTTGAAAAAAAAAAGAAGAGTATATTTCAGCTATATACATATATCGTATATTTATATCAATATTTGTTAATGAACAAAATTTTTCTATTCTTCATATGTTGTATAAATATACCTAAAATTTTCATTCTTGCACATTTATTCAGTTCGTCATAAAATATTATCAAAAACAAGCACGATTGATTGTTCAGCAATCTGACCTTCCAGTCCCCTTAATAAGGTTGCCAGATGGCCGGGATTTCCGGGATTGTCCCGGAATTTTTAAGCTTGTCCTGTGTCCCGGAATTTAATTAGCAATTATTTTCTAAAGCAATTATTTTCTAAAATTCAAGAAAAAAGTTTACATTCAGGGGGGACCTCTGTATTTCATTTTAGAAATTAGTCGCTTAATTTGAATAAATGTATTCACAGTCGTATTCGAACAAATATTATTTAACAAATATTATTTAATTTTAATACAATCTTTTCTCAGTATACGAAATTAGCACGCAATTTTCTTCGTCTCTCAGCGTCCTTCCTATCGTTTTCTGGACATTTCTGCGTGAACATTATCGTTGAATCGTCACGACCGAAAAAGACGACGAACCCGCGCGCGAGGGGTTATCTATAATTGCCGAAGATGCACCGGCGTTAGTTTAGCCGTTAGTTTAGCGTCCGTTATCCGGCCTATCCGTTCGATTTTATCCGCTAAGTACGTCGGATGATTTGCTACGCGCGTTGCCGCGAGGACGACGACACGGTATATTAATCTCTCTCTCTCTCTCTCTCTCTCTCTCTCTCTCTCTCTCTCTCTCTCTCTCTCTCTCTCTCCCTCTCTCTCTCTCTCTCTCTCTCTCTTTCTCTCCATCGTGAACACGAGAGAACAGGCAGTCTCTGCGCCGATACGCGCTGTAAAATTAATTGGTGATTTCTAATTATACGGTATACATGAGAGACAGAGAGACCGCGTGTCCGCGCATGAGAACGATCGCGGGGTCGACCGGGATAATTGCGCGTCGATGGGAGTTTAAGCTGGAGAATTAATAAGCACGGTCCGCTTGTTAAGATTAACATCAACAATCTTATCGGAGGGAGATATCGCGCGATATCGCGTTCGCGTCAACGTTGAAATTGTGCGCGGAAAGAATGTGCAAACTGCGCGAGGATCTCCTTCGCCCCCGATCCCGCCTCTTACGTTGTCCTGAATTTTGAGAAAAATCTACAAGGTCCGAGGTGCGAAAGCCGAATGTTAGGTTTCAGCGTTAAAAGGGAAAAAGACCGATAAGAGGCCGTAAATTCCGGCCGCGACGCTACCGCTTTCTAATCGCAAACGAAGATCTTAACGGCGCCAAGGTGTCACGGTGAGTTTACGGGGAGATCTTGTAACGTGTGCGCTCGGGAGACGACGTCTCGACATACCTTGAACGCTTTAATGCGAGCGTCCCGGCGGGAGAAAACCGCCGCCAGCCGGGACAATTATCCGTGAAGAGATTTACGCTCGCAAAATTGGCAAGCAAGTTGCTGAATGTACGCGCGTGAGGGCTAACCGCCTCGGCACCGCGGCAGCGCCGCGGTATTATCAAGTTCCTCGACAACTGTCCGAGGTACAAATCAGAAATGGCGGTACATCGCGCTGTGCTGAGCGGTCATGCGAACGATCGACTGCCCCGCGTATCAATAACAAGACCGCGGCGACAAACAGCCGCGGTGTTCTCCTCTTTTTTTTTTAACCGTACGCGCGCGCGCACGTTGGTTCAACAAGGCGCTACAAAAGGGGGAGAGAGAGAGAGAGAGAGAGAGATTTTTATCTATTCATAAATTCCTATAATTTTTTTTTTTTACGCTAATGAAGGATTTTCACAATACATTCGACGATCGATATCCAATGGAAGAATCTATTTTCTAGGAACAGTTTGTTTGTCGCTGCACTTCTGAACTTATTAAAGTGCTTCAGAAGTGCAGCAAGGACGAACAGACCAGTACTCGTGTGTATCCCTGTATCCCTGTATCCCGCTTCTGGTGGAGTACGCGTTAAGCTACGTTCCAAAACTTTATTCTATGAGTAGAATATAGAGATGTGCGAATGACTCGAATTCGAATCGAATCTAATGTAATTCGATTTGATTCGAATCCCTATGATTCGAATCCGAATAACTCGAAAATTTCGAATCGCGACGATTCGAATACGAATCAAATACATTATCGTTTGCGCGCATCAGCTATAAAACGGGCTATCTGAGCCTATCTGAGCCTTTGTTTGAACTCTTAACTTGTAATTAACTTGACTTATAATTACTTAATTATAAATTACTTTAAGTATTTAAATATATATTTTACTTTAAGATTACAATATCAATATTCCCTTTCATATTAAAATCGTCCATCATTATTTGCATGTTTAATAGTCATGTTAAATTTTTTAATGATTCGATTCGATTTCATTCGATTCGATTCGAATTCGAGGGAAATTTCATAAATTCGATTCGATTCGAATTCAAATTTAAAAAATGGGATTCGATTCTATTCGACGTGAAAATCCTTGATTCGCATATCTCTAATAGAATAGCATTGAATTAATCAGTTATGATAAAGTGATATTAACTCTTTTCGTTCTGATTGGTCAATTATATGCTATTCTACTCGTGGAGTAGAGTTCTGGAACACAGTCTTGCCTAATCAGCAGACAACACTTTTTTAACGTTTTTCAAATATTTATTTTACATTTTTTTCACATTTCTTCCACATTCATTATACAACAAATATTTATTTAACGTTTATTTAACTTTTATTTTGCATTACTTCTTCATTTAAAATAATTAATAAAATGATTAAGAGAGAATATTTATTTAACGTTTCTTTAATGTTTATCAAATATTTATTTTACATCAATACATCAAACCGTTTAAAATTATTTTTAACTTATTTTAGAAATGTTTTTAAAATGTTTTTTTAATATTTTTAAAAACATTTTTTGAATATTTCTCTTCTACTTGGATAATAGTCTGAAAATTGGCTGTGTATACACATATTTTATTCGCGTGGAATTACTTCTATCGCAATTTTGCGTATGCAAAATACCTGTACAGTCGTTTGCAAAACAGTTTTTCGAATGTACGTTCAGTCGGTAGTTTGTCCTATAGGGTAAACAGTTGGTTCGTCCATTAATATCCACCCTGTATATACAAAATTTTTTACAAAATATCAATATGTTGCAGTTTTTTTATTTTTTACAAAAACTAATCGGAAGATTCGGTATTTTAGTTCGATATTCATATTCGATATGAATATTAAAAAAAGTATATGAATATATTTTTACGCGATATATCGACATGTCTAATTTATACCCTGCAAAGCAACGAGACGGGAGCCCGGCGACGAGAGTACGTGCGGGATTTTACGCCGCCGTTTACCTGAGCGAGGGGGGGTCGGGGAGAGAGGGAAGACGAGTCCCCCCGCTTTGATAATATTCCACGTGAAGGGAATATCGAGGGGCGCGTGCAACGTGTGAATAGAGACAGGGGAGAGCTCGAGAGATCACTGCTGAATCTGAAAGCTCGCCGAACAGCTGTTTCCGCGAGCAGTCGCGACCTATTTAAACGTGGGAGAAAAATTCCTATCGCCGGAATGTGTTTCACGGAGAGCGGCGCGGAGAGAGGAGAGGGGGGCGGAGGGGGGGGAGAACTCTGACAGCACGACGACGAGATTTTACGAGAAATTCTCCTGTACAGTTAATCGACCGGCTCTGAGACGGGGGGAAGCGCAGGCCTAGCAGCCGAGACTGTTTCGATCGCGTACGACGTCGTCCAGCATCTTCTTCTTCTTCTTCTTCTTCTTCTTCTTCTTCTTCTTCTTCTTCTTCTTCTCCTTCCTCTTCCTCTTCTCCTTCATCATTCGCGTGTTAATGCTTTTAACCGGTACTGTTAATTGGCCGCCCCCCGCGTCTCGTCGGATCTCGTTCGTTGCGAGCCGTACTTGGAGCCGCTGCGAGAGCGCGAGGACGCGGAGAGAAATCGGGAAATCGGAAGAAACGCGACTCGATCTTTATACGAAGACCTTCATACTCCGCAGGGTTGAGTCGGTCGATTTTTTTTTTTACCGAGAGAGGCCAAGGGAAGAATGAAAAGAATCAGGCGGGAGATCTGGGAGAATCTTTCAGCCGACCGAGAGGTCAGTTCGCCGTGATAAATATTGGCTTCCTTCGTCGTGAATTCCCAAGCTCGCATTCTCGTCGAGAACTCGGCCGGGGAAGAGGCTCGCGTAAGCTCCTCGGCAAAGCGCGAGGCAAACCGCCGATGCTCCCTGCGGTTCGACGAACCGAACGAATTCTCAACGGCGGAGCGAAGGCGACGGAGGCGGTTCGATGCGGGTTTTCGGGCCGCGTTTCCGGAACGGGCCACGCGGATCTCTAAAATTAGAGGCGTTACGAAAAATCCGTCGGCGCGACGTTGAGCGGCGCGGCGCGGCGATCTCAGGGACGCGTAACTATTATCAGCGTCGCTTATCTAATACTTGATGTGACCGTCCAGCGCGCGCACATTATCACAAAGTGGAACAAAAAGAGAAAAAGATAAGACTTTAGAATAGGGCCTTTTCCGAATTTTGATATTTATTTGTTACTCTCATGGTAAAAAGCTTTGTTGTGACTCCGACAGTGATAATCAATCGGGGGAGCCCGAGAAAAATGTTACCCACTTATTTTTTGAACAATTTTTTTGATAAATATTCAGAAGTACTATTATCCAAAAACTACGTTTTCTTGTTCAATAATTTACAAAACTAGCTGTAAAAAAACAGGTATATAAAGTTTTACATATATATAATAAGAGAGGGGAGAGGGGTGCTAAGATCTTTATAGGAAAAAGCACGAAAATTTTATTTCATACATTTAAAATTTTAAATATCGATTTTATACTGATTAAATACCGTTCACAGTTGTTACTCGAATCTTTCGCCTTACTAAACAGATGAGTCTACGATATACTAAAAATGGATACTGAAAAGATTAGAAAGACCTCTACGCAAGGTAGAACGTATCATAAATTACAAGCAAAATAAAGCAGAACATTATTCACAATCATGCTCTGCTTTAATCAAAAGAACAAATTTATATTATGAAGTCTGAATTATAACGGAGAATAGTTTATGTCTTTGGTTTATTAAAGTTCATAGAGTTTATTGTACTTTTACTCAATAGTTTATAAATTTGGTGCATTTTTCCTTCTGAGTTTTATAAGATCCGAAAAAAGATCTGAAAAAAATAGGTCGGTAACATTTTTTTGGGCGCTCCCCATTGATTATCATTGTCGTAGTCATAACAAAAATTTTTATCCAACAAGTAGCAAAAATATATCAAAATTCGGAAAAGACCCTATTCTAAAGTTTTGCCGAAACGGAAAAGGCAGGAAACAGGAGAAGGAAAAGAACGATGTGCGTGAGCGAGAGAGAGAGAGAGAGAGAGAGAGAGAGAGAGAGAGAGAGAGAGAGAGAGAGAGAGAGAGAGAGAGGAGAGAGAGAGAGAGAGAGAGAGAGAGAGAGAGAGAGGAGAGAGAGAGAGAGAGAGAGAGAGAGAGAGAGAGAGAGAGAGAGAGAGAGAGAGAGAGAGAGAGAGAGAGAGAGAGAGAGAGAGAGAGAGAGAGAGAGAGAGAGAGAGAGAGAGAGAGAGAGAGAGCGGCGGGAAACCGTGAAAATCAGCGCTGGCGGGCGTGACTCATCGCTCGATTATTTTTGTCATAAAGTCTGAAAATACAATCCGAAGGGCTGCGGCCGACATATATGAAAGAGTCAGGCCTGGGAGAGCCTTGAGCCCCGGCCAAAAATGAAGAAAACACACTCCGCGAGCGCACGTTACTCGAGGAGATGCTCCACTTTGTTAGTATTTAACGACATCGCGCTGAAACGAAAGGGGATCGTGAGTAGGAGCCGATGGGGGGCGAGGGGGTATGCACGGACGAAGAGCCTCGTTTGTTGCTCCTCACACCGAGCCGGTCTCCTCCACGAGACGAGAATCATGTTTACGTCTCTCTCCTCCTCTTTTCCCTTCCTTTTACTCTCCCGGAGTAGCAGCGGCCCGACACCTGATGCATCGTACGATTCATCATCGAGCGGATTCGTATCAATCGGGCAAATAGACAGACGCAGATCGATGCGCCGAGAGAGAGAGAGAGAGAGAGAGAGAGAGAGAGAGAGAGAGAGAGAGAGAGAGACGACGAAGCTTCTGCCACATCAAGAAAAAACCAGCAACTACAAATTCACGATTCATTTTATGATCGCGGATGATTCAATAATGCAGACTCCATACGAAAGAGAGAGAGAGAGATATATATATATATACGGGCGACGTCATTATTAGCGTTACTCTAAATTACGTCACCACCGCGAGTAACTACGCGAATAGCCGCGAGTATTTACGCGCCCCTACTAAGTTACGCTGATAGCACGCAAGATTGCCGCTATCTGCAGAAACAGATAAATGAAGCGTTTCTATTCGCGATCTCGGCTGCGCCGTACAAATATCTCTTTTGGCCGCGTGCAACCGTGTGTTATCAGTCCCAGTTTTCATACTGACTCACTCTCTCTCTCTCTCTCTCTCTCTCTCTCTCTCTCTCTCTCTCTCTCTGGCGGCGATAAATTAACATTCCCCAAAGCGCCGCGGTGGTTACTCGCGCATAGAAAAACTGCAGTCGCAGGTTCAACTTTCGCGCGAACCTGTGATTTCTTCGTGGCACGACAATTGTTCCGCATGATTGACTTGAGGAACGCGAGGATTGCATTGCTGTGATAACATCGCAGAATCACCGATTATTTGTTGCACATTATTCATCTCCTGGTCTAATCTAGAGATGGAGCGGACCACCAAGCCCGCCGGACGGCGGGCCCAAAAAGGCCCGCGAGCCACGAGATGACGAAAAACGTAGAAAAAAATATATGGGGCGGCAAAGGGGCAAGAAGGGGAGGAGAAAAATGGAGGTAAGGGAAGTAAAAAATCTAAACGGCGATAACGCCGATTTGCTCACCTTTTTCTGCTGTTTCTCCCAGGCAGGGTCCAAAAGACCCTCCCTCTCCCATTCCTCCTCCGGTGCCATGTATCCGTCTCCGTAGGCTTCCATGTCGTTCATCCTCTCGCTCGTGTGCGTGTCTCACGTTCCTTTAAATGCAAACGCCAAAACGTATGTCACACAACGTTACGCTCGCCCGTTGCAACGGCAAGGAATTCAGAGTGAGTGAAACAGAGGGGGGAGAGGGCCGCGGAAGAGACGCTTCTCGGAGCGGATGAGAGGAACGCTCGATCGAGATCGATACGTGTCTCCTCGGCGTACGTTCGTTCGGTGACAGCGACGCGTGTACTGAGGGAGTACAGGGGGAAGGGGTGCGATAAAGGGGGAGATAAAGGGGGAGATAGAGACAGAGAGGGAGAGAGAGAGGCACAAGGGAAAAACGAAATCGAGGGGCGATCACGGTGACTAAGGGCTGGAGATTAACTCAGGGGGAATTGAGAGCGAAAGAGAAGTATATGAGGAAGACAGACACACACACACACACACACACAGAGAGAGAGAGAGAGAGAGAGAGAGAGAGAGAGAGAGAGAGAGAGAGAGAGAGAGAGAGAGAGGAGCGAGCAGTAGAGGGAGAGAGAAAGAGAAGTGCCTGCGAGATCAACGTGGAAACGTACCCGCTAAGCCCAGAAAACGTTCGGTTCGTGTCGTTCTTTCTCTCGCGCTGACCCCTCTGCCACGAGTCTGACATATACGATTTGCTCGCCGGTGCACAACTCCCCCTCCCTCCCCCCAGCCCGTCCGCGCTTTATCCCTCCTCCCGCAGTTCTCGTTACTCGCCAGAAGAGAGGGGCTGAGACCCCTCCCACTAATTCCCTTTTAAATTCTCCCTATCACCCTCTACCTCCCCCTCTCTCCCCCTCCCTCTTTGTCCCTCTCGTTAGCAAATGACGCTCGAAAATATTCTTTTTACGACGACAGCGCGTTTTCGATACCGTAAACGCTAATGGCGCGTCGCGAGTGCTCCGGGGCGACAGCGCAAATTGCAAAATTGCCGTTGACAGACGACGGCCGTGTCGCGTTTACCGTATCGACGAAGAGCACTCGGCCCGTTCGTACGCGACGTCGGCGTCGGCACCGCTGGTTTTACGCTATTTCGTAACGCAACCGCGCGCTTCGAGGGTAGCCGCGGGGACGCGCGCACGATAATCGCGTTTCGTCATGGATCGCTACGTACGGAGCCGCCGTCGCCGCCGCCGCCGCCGCTGCCGTCGCCGTCGCCGTCGCCGCCGCTGGGCTCATCGGCCGAAACTAACCTCCGTCTTTCCTCCTTCTCTCCCTCGTCGGCGAGCACGCCGATCCTCAGCTCTCGGAGAGGACGCAGGGGCGACAAAAATAGCGTCGAAGACGAGCGCCGCGCGGCACCTCATTCACCCACACACGCGACTAAAATAGGACCGCCGGTCCGCGCGAAATTCCCAAATCGACCAGGGCGACGCCATTCCCGCGAGACCGCCGCGGCGCAATGCTAACATAGAGCGGAAGTGCGTTGCACGTTTTGTATACCTGCTCTCTACCTGCGCCGTGTTGCACTTTCTATACCCGCGACGAAAAAGTGTATGCGTGCCACACACTTCTATAGTATAACTAAACTGCTTTAGTATTTATACTTTATAATATAGCTAAACTGTGCTACTGCTGTAGCACAAAATTGACCGCAAAAAGTATGTATTACCAGAGAGAAACCTGAGAGCGACCATCAGCGAAGGTTCAGAAATTTTTATGAATTCGACACGCCCCCTGAGAAAATAAACGTCAACTACGTCGATGTCGCTCGGTAACGAGGTGTGTTTGCGATAGTTTGGTTCATATCTGAGCTATTACACAGAATATAGTAAAAATTATATATATATCATCAGGAGGAATCATCCCAGTAAACACAATAGACCTGTTCATTTTGTCTGCACTGCTGAACTAGTGCAACAAGTTGAAGTGAGAAAACCTACGTTTGTCTCACTTTAACTTAATGCACCAGTTCAGCAATGCAGACAAAACGAATAGGCCTAATATTACATGTAACGTGCATGTTAGTTGTAATTTCCTACTTAACAATATAACTGTTATATAACACAAGTGTTATATATTAGGTGTACAAATGAATAATCCAATTTTTTCAGCCACATTCAAGGTTTATTTTAAAAGAAAGTAAATTAAATTGTTCAATCAAAGTATTCGCCGTTGCTTTCTATAACTTTAAGCCATCTTTCAGGCAGCTGATGAATTCCATCTCGGAAAAATGTTACGTCTTTGGACACGATAAAGTCATCAAGCCATTTTCGGATCTCATCCACTGATAGGAAGTACATATCGGACAAGGCGTGTTGCATCGACCGGAACAAGTGATAATCGGATGGAGCAATGCCTAATGAATACGCCGGGTGCTGCAAGACGTCCCAGCCAAGACTTATTATGGTGTCTTTTGTATTGGAAGCAATGTGTGGCCTGGCGTTGTCATGCAACAATTTCACTGGACGTTCTCCTTTGCCAGTATACGGGCGTTTTCGTTCCAATTCTTGACTCAAGCAGATTAATTGACGTTGGTAGCAGTCCGCAGTAACTGTTTCACCTGGTTCCAACAACTCATAATAAAGCACGCCCTTGATATCCAACTAAATGCAGAGAAGAACCTTCTTTCCGAAGCGATTGGGTTTTGCGACCGATTTTGATGATTCGCCGGGATTTACCCATGACTTTCTACGTTTTGGATTGTCATAGAGTATCCATTTCTCATCGCCCGCAACGATTTTCTACAAGAAAGACTTCGACGCTGCTTATTGAGAAGAGAAAGACACGCTGCCACTCGTTGATTTTTGTTGGTTTCAGTGAGTTCATGCGGTTAGGCACCCATTTTCCTTCTTTCTGGATCTTTCCCATCTCATGTAGGCGTTTGGAAATTGTTTGCTGCGTTACTCCCAACTGTTCTGCAAGCTCTTTTTGTGTTTGTGCCGAATTCTCAGCGAGCAGTTGTTCTAAATCATCATTATCGCACTTCGGAGGGGCTCCAGGGCGTTGTTTGTCGATTAGACTGAAATTTTTTAAACCGCTTTTAAATCGTTTAAACCAAAATGCGCACATATCGATACAACACCTTCGCCGAGAAAGGAACAAATCGATTCGCACGCTCTTGCAGCATTTTTTCCTTGTTGAAATTCGTAAAGAATGCAGTGTCGCATATGCACCTTATCTATTGCCATTTTCGACTGTACTAAACTGAATACTTTTGAAGGTTATGTTGGGCCTTTCGCCAAATTATATGTTTTTTTTAATAGCTATATGTCAACATTGCATAATCACAAAAAAGCGGGAAAATCTATTCAATTTAAAATTGATTTCATAACTGCTTAAAATAATTTGGATTATTCATTTGTACACCTAATAATAGTTATGAACTAAGATCTTTATCAGTTTTCTTTCAGTATGTATAACAGTCAAGATATGATGAGCAAAATAATTATTCGATAGAATTATGAATAAGATTATCGAATTTGAAATTCCGGGCGGAGCCCCTCTCTCACTTATATATACTGTTTCCTATATTTAAAGTAAATGAAAACTGCTTGTCTACTTCAAATATATGGTACTTCAACGTACAATTATAAAACTTTAAAATCAAATATCTCAGAAATTATAAACGACCCCCATATAATTGTATTAGGAAAAGTCACTCAGAATTTCATCCTTTATAACATATTTCAAAATGAAAAAAATCGGTGAGATGTACCCTTTTCTATATATTTACCTTGCTTTTTTTCCTCTTTTCATTTTTCTCTTTATTCTGTCATTTTTAGTTTCTTATTTGTTACATATTTTTTCTCACATATCTAAAATTATTTCTTGCACTGCATTGCAAATAAAAATATAAAGACTATGTCGACTCCAGAAGATAGCTTTTATAACAGATGCATGTATAGAGATTGTCAGAATGGAAAATCGACTGGAAGACGATTATTCAAATTCCCAATGCAGAAGGATGCAAGATATAATACATGGATACTTAATACAGGTAGGTCTTTCTGCAATAATTATTTTCTATATAGAGGAAATGCGGATAATAGTACGTATTTTTTACATTTTAATTAATTGTACACTGTAACGATACGATATACTTACTTCAAACTAACACTGAATATGAAGTGTTATCTGCTGTGTAGTGACACTATATACTAAAAATTGAAATTAATATAGTTGAATTAATAGTGCTTTAAATAATTAACAATGTGAAATGCTGCAAATGCGTACTCTTGGACAACCTATGAGATAAGAGTACGCATACGAAGTACAAGAATACGCATTTTTTTATTCTATTAATGAAATTAATGAAATTGATTAAATGTCATCCTGACTTACTGCGGTTATAAATCCTCGCCGTTCTATATTTTTGCGCTTGTATTTTGATGTCTAAAACTAAAGGAAACCGCCGAACTTCTTATAAGGGGAGGACGCATCGACCGGGAAACGGTTTGGAACGAAACTTACGGAGTTAATAGTACTTGACTACTAATAACTCATGGTAATAGCATATGACGCAATACCTCTTCGTTTTCGAGAAAAAACGGTCTAAAGAAAAGAGCCAATAAGGTGTCCGAGTTAGTAAGAAAGGTGTTCAACGAAACGGCGTAGCGCAGCAGCGAAGGTAACGAACTACCGAGCTGACGGCTGAGGTTCGATTCCTGCTGTATGGTTTTTTTTTTATTCTGTAAGCATAAAAATGAAACAGAAAACATTAATAAGTAATAAAACTGCGTTTCTTAAATATATTAATGTTTGTTAAATATACTATTAATAATTTAAATTGCAAAAAAACCGTAAATCTTATCTATAAAATATATAGTGTATGAGAAAATTTTTATATAATAATTGCAATAGAAATAGGAGTAAAAATATATTATATTTTCGCTGGAGGATTTTTCGATAATAATTCATTATTCTCGTAAATAGAATTCGCATATACGAGAGCATTAGTGAATTCACCTTTAAAATCTTCATTTTCAAAAGATCTTTCTTCTACCGATTCTACATCAACTATTTTGCTTGTTGAAGGATTCTCTGACATTATTGTGATATATGTAATTTAAATATGATCACCGAATTACTCTGTATCACTAGTAAACGCACACTGCTGCTTGCTCTACTGACGACTGTTCCGATGCTCGAATCATTTCGTCATTCTTAATGATCGTTTAGAATGGCACAAAGGAAGTTTCTGGAGGGGGATTGCCAGAAGAGATAAAGACACAACATAACTTCAACACAACACGACTTCTACACAATATAGAGAGTTGTAACAGAAATAAATATTTTATATATACGATATAAGATTACGAAAAATTATCTCATACTAGTTTAACCCTTTGCGATCGGCTGATTTCGAAGAGATCGATAAATATGGATATCTGTAAGTTGATCTAAACATTTGAATCTAGCATCAGAAGGATAATTTTCTTTCATTATCGCTAGCCTCATTTGCCGTGCCGCACGCCAGGTGATCATGAATGCCAACCTGGCGGCATCGACTTCTACGACGACTTGCGAATGCCGCCACTGTAGCGGCATTGACTGCAAAGGGTTAATAGCATTCCTATATATTTCATAACAATATTTTTATTCCTATTTCCATTGCAATTATTATATAAAAATTTTCTCATACACTATATATTTTATAGATAAGATTTACGGTCTTTTTGCAATTTAAATCATTAACAATATATTTAACAAACATTAATATATTTAAGAAACGCAGTTTTATTATTTATTAATGTTTTCTGTTTCATTTTTATGCTTACAGAATAAAAAAAACCATACAGCAGGGATCGAACCCTCAGCCGTCAGATCGGTAGTTCGTTACCTTCGCTGTACCGCGATTCTGTAACTCGTTATTGGAGTTAACGACAGTTTCGTTATTGTTGCGCAGCTTTTCTAAGGTAAACAAAAGCTGCGCAACGATAACGAAAGTGTCGTTAACTCCAATAACGAGTTACAGAATCGCGGTACTGCTGCGCTACGCCGCTTCGTTGAATACCTTTCTTACTAACTCGTACACTTTGTTGGCTCTTTTCTTTAGACCGTTTTTTCTCGAAAACGAAGAGGTATTGCGTCGTATGCTTTTACCATGAGTTATTAGTAGTCAAGTACTATTAACTCCTCAAGTTTCGTTCATACACGAGGATGACCGGTCGGTCAACGACATACACATGTGTATACGCTGCGACGGCTACTCAGACAGATCAAAGACGCTCGCGACAACTATTGTCGGGAAATCATTAAAATTTTTTCCTCGTTTAATAATTATTTTAAAATGTATATGTTTATGTGTGTTTAATGATAATATGACACAAAGATGCGCTCCAGCTGATTTCTTATACATAGCGACGGACCTTAGCGGCCCGTGATCGTCGCCTCGGCCGCTAAGTGCGGAACGGCGCACAGTAGGAAAAAACTCATTTTTTGGACAAAAATCTACGGATAGTGCAATTTTGATTGCTTCTTGTATGTTAGAGAAAGAGGCGACGTGTTAACTTTGCAAACCTAGCACGTTGTACTTCCATTTTTTATTTTTTGGATGTATTGTTGCAAAACTATTTTTTTGTTATAGAGGAACTGTAGAATTATCAAAAGTGCTATTAGAAAGTGCTCTACTTGTTTTTTTCATATTGATAGTTTGACGTGTTAACTTCACAGACATGCCTTCCTGCTCCGCCACGTACTCCTTGAACGTTTTACTTAAATTGGTTATAAGGCCTTCTGAATTTTTTATCTTTCATTTTCTCGCGAATAAAATTTTCTTGCTCATTACTTTTCCCTAATTGCTCATTATACTTTTACCTAATACTAATGTACATGAATACCTACTGCTACGAGATGTAGCTAAAAATTATATTTACACGTCAGACCCTTTTCTTGTAAGATGCTACGTTCAAGCTGAATGTAAGTTTTTCATAATTAGTTTCGCAGCCATATCATGCTATATGCAAGATTTACAGTCCTACAAAAGTTCGGAAGAGTTTTCTTGTATAAAAGCACAAAAACTGAATGACACAACAAAATTAGGGACAATGATTAAATGAGTATTAATGAGAATTGAGGCGCTGGCCGAAATATCGAAGTTATAGGAATGTCAAAACAGATTTTGCATATTTGTATGCATACGAAAGTATTTTGTACAGGGTTGTAGGCACGTTGTTGGCACTATACAGGGTGTTAAATTTCAAACGTAATAGGTAAAAAATTTCGAAAACTATGAAAGATATTGAAAAAAGCTAAAACATGTGTTCCATGATTTCGAAAGGGAAAGAGAATGACATTATCAGCTTTTTATTTGGAGGGCATTTTCAAGGTCAGTTGAAGGTCAACTTAATTTTTTTAAATAGAAAGGCCAATTTTTCATTATCTTTTTTTTCTACCAATTAATTTTAACAACTTTTGTCTGAGTTATTTTTTTATTTTCTTAATATTTTTTGAGATATTTAAGGACAACTTGGCAACTTTTTCAACATTTAATTTACGATATCTCGGTAACAATTCGTCGAAAGAAAAAATAGTATTAGACTTTTTACTTTATTTACTATCAAGAATATATTACTATAATAGTGCCCTAACTTTTGTTAACTTATCGACCTTTGGAAATTTCAAAATTATTAAATTAACAAAAGTTAGGGCACTATTATAGTAATATCTTCTTAATAGTAAATAAAGTAAAAAGTCTAATACTATTTCTTCTTTCGGCGAACAATTAGCAAGATATCGTAAGTTAAATGTTGAAAAAGTTACCATGTTTTCCTTAAATATTTCAAACAATATTAGGCAAATAAAAAAATGTTTCAGACAAAAGTTGTTCAAATTAATTGATAGAAAAAGAAGATACAATAAAAAATTGGGCTTTTTATTTAAAAAAATTAAGTTGACCTTCAACTTGATACAATAAAAAATTGGGCTTTTTATTTTAAAAAATTAAGTTGACCTTCAACTTGACCTTGAAAATACCCTCCAAATAAAAAACTGATAATGCCATTCTCATTTCTCTTCGTAATCATGGGATACGTGTTTTAGCATTTTTATATCTTTCATAGTTTTCGAAATTTTTTACCTGTTACGTTTGAAATTTAGCACCCTGTATACAGGCTATCTTAAAAATACGGTTATCCGGAACCTCCGGATAACTTTACAGAATCAAGTTCTCATGAAAAACTTTAAATACAAAAGTTGTAGAATATCGAGTAGCGGGCTTGATGACCTTGAATTTGACTTTAGCCATGACCTTCAAGGTCCTTTGGAGATTAACTTAAAAAATTTAAATGGGAACCATTATCTTTTATTACACGTCTTTTCTACCAATTAATTTGAACAACTGTTGTCTAAAACATTTTTTTATTTGCTTAATATTTATTGAGATATTTGAGGAAAACTTGATAACTTTTTCAGTAAGTTAACAAAAGTCAGGGCGCTATTATAACAATATATTCTTGAGACTAAATAAAGCAAGAAAGTCTAGTACCATTTTTTCTTCCGACAAATAGTTAGCGAGATATCGTAAGTTAAATATTGCAAAAGTTATCAAGTTTTCCTCAAATATCTCAACAAATATTAGGCAAATAAAAAAATGTTTTAGATAACAGTTGTTCAAATTAATTAGTAGAAAAAAATAATGTAATAAAAAATAGGGGTTCCTATTTAAATTTTTCAAGTTGATCTTCAAATGATCTTGAAGGTCATGGCCAAGGTCAAATTCAAAGTCACCATCAAGTTCGTTACTCGATTTTTTACAACTTTTGTATTTAAAATTTTTCATGAAAACTTGATCCTGCAAAGTTATTCGGAGGGTCCAGTATTTTTAAGACAGTCTATATATCGATGGATTCGGCATTAAATACTCTTTAATTTTTGTCCTTATAAAAACTTAAAAATTTGCAAAGGTAATGAAGAGGAGGGAGGGGAAGGGATAAAATATTGCATTTTGAAACATTTGAATAGACCGATGGAAAGAGTATAAAATACTGTAAAACTTTTGTCTGAAAGACTTTTTCATATACTTCATATTTTAAGAGATATTAAATAAAAACGAAAAAGTCCGTTTTTTTCAAGGAGTTTCGACTTCTGAACATCGAAATAAGCACATAAAAGAATACGTATCTAATGTTTTTTAATGCTCTATAAAATATCCAGTGCCCATCAAAATCAGTGAAAGACGGCCCCGACCCTTTCCTTATCAGCGCGCAACAAGACGATCATAATTAGTGATAGCAAATTTCAGCCTAGCGGCTCCGCGGCCACGCGCAGTGGGCCAGAATAT
Organism: Harpegnathos saltator; assembly: GCF_003227715.2. Classification (NCBI taxonomy): domain Eukaryota; kingdom Metazoa; phylum Arthropoda; class Insecta; order Hymenoptera; family Formicidae; genus Harpegnathos; species Harpegnathos saltator. The sequence goes on from NW_020230625.1 coordinate 531,794, forward strand.
TTCTAAATGTGGCCAAAAGTAAATATCCGCATTGATCCAAAATAAAGTTATTATTGTATTTAGAATATTTGAAAATAGTTATAAGAGAAATGTTATGTTGATTGGATTGTTTTTGTATCAATCTTAATAGGATGAAATTACGAAATACATTAAATTTATTTTTTTTATTTTCTTTACTTTATCGTTCATACATTAAACAACTATATATTATTTTTTGGACCTTTAATTAACGAATATGATGAGCAAAGATTAAGAATGAAAAATATATAAAATTGGAGAAAATAAAAATAAATTATAATATTTTACATTCTCTTTTATTGCATTATTACAAATATATTAATCATAACTACTATTTACCATTCCCCGAAATTCCACTTTTGAGAAAGAGCATTCTAAGTTATATATGTTGCTTATGATATATATTTTAAGAAAAAGTTACTACTTTTTGCTACTTTTATTATATAACGTAAGCAAACATATGTAAACAAGTCATCGTCTATATCTAAAGGCCCGTACTGACTTGCTAATTAACATCGCGGTGTACTCATACACATATATATATATATATCATTTTCACTATAGTCTGTTTTACTAGCTCGGACATTAACCAGACTCAAATCACAGACACAAACCTCGTGTCGTTACCGAGACATCGAGTTAGTTGACGTCTATTTTCTCAGAGGGCGTATCAGGATAGATATATGCTTTCGCCCGGTGGCCGCTTTCAGGTTTCTCTCTGGTATTACACAAGGAAATTAAACATCTGCGCATGCGTGAATTTGAGTCCACAAGGAGAGGAGGTATATAAGCAATATGGCCCATCCAATTAGAAGAAATTGTGTTTTGATTCAACCAATCAGACGTGAATGTCGGACACCAGGACGGTACATACAGAGAGGAACCCGAAAGCGGCCAACACGACGTTTTCGGCGACACCGATTTTTCGCACTGGGAATGGGCGCTATCTGCATCCATTTTGAGAGGGGAACTACGATGCTATATCCACTTTTAGGTCTCGACGGTAAAACCTGCATCTGGTGGCTGTCCGTGCTACATCCACTTTCAGGCGGTTAATGTCCGTGCTACAACCATAATAGCGTACTTGACAAACACGGTCTCGCGCATTGTTATGCATTTGTAACATGAATTAACATGTTAACATGCACAAAAAAAATAAGAATTGAGATTGTATATGATTAATATCATGAAGATCGTATACGATTTATATCGATATATAAATATATGATAATAAGATAATATTTTGTGTGTACCCAAAATTATTTTTCTAAAATATTTCAGCGTTACGTTAATATTTATTTATACTACGGCAGGCGTTTTTTAGCGCAGTTGTGTCGTGTGCATGTGTGTATTGAAAGTGTGCGTGACGTACGTGTGCATATACGCACTCACATACACACATACACACACACATGTCATACGCACAGATAGAATCTCAGGGTATATCAGGGTACATATATTTTTCAGGGTCATGTATTGAGTCGGAGTTAGCAGTCTAGTTATACTATAGAAGTCTGTGATGTGTGCTTGACGGTTCGCGAGAGGGATAAAGAGAGACAGAAAAGCAGTAAAGAGGTGCGGAAAGTGCAAGTGAAAGGCACAGATTTATAATGTTACTAGACGGATCACTCGTTACAAAATAAAAGTTCGTCGCATAGAAGAGCAAGGAAAATGTAGGAAGCGCAATTTACAAAGTGAATAAAATGGATATAAAAACACAAAAAATTTGATCGCATATTCGCATGTTGAAATATTACGCGACACACACACACACACACACATATGTATGTGTATAATCTGTTATTACAAATTCATTCGCTACAGGAATGAAGTCTGAATAATGAAAAATCTTCGGGCGATTTAGCTATAATAGATTTTAAATAGTCTTAATCGCAAATTTTAAATGATCCTATCGATCACAAATAATCTGAAAGGACACCCGAGTCCTCCTTGACCTATGCTGTCAATGATCAATGAACTCGTTTCGGAGTGAACTGCAGGGCTATCTGACAATAAATATACAATTCAGTTTAAAGAAACAAGGGCTACTTTGAGATTTCGGATCTTCATCTAGAAAAAAAATACGATGTACATCGTAAGATGTCTCCTTGAAAACTGAATATATTTTTTATTTAAAATATTTTTTTTTTAATAGCAAGCACTTTGAAAGCTAATTGTATAGAAAAATTAAATGGCTCATCCTGTATATGTATGTACTGGAAATATAGAAACATACATATACATATATATAAATATGAGTATAAAAAATTATAAACATAGTAAACTGATATTACATAAAATAGATGCATAATGACAGATAAAATTTTTCTTAAAACAAAAAAGAAATAATAAACGCTGGATTTCAACTACTTAGCTTATAATTGTATATTACAAGTTATACCTTTGTGTCAATCCTTATACAAAATTAAATTATTCAAAATTTCATGTACGCACTTTTAAATAAAAGAATGTTTTATCATTAATGTTACTAGAAGATATATATATATATACATATACATGTATATATATGTATATTTCCTACTAATATATATATATATATAGAAACCGTAATATATCTTTTTTATTATATTTACACGACATTGCAATACGCAAAATCAGCCTTGTAATCCGAGTGTAGTTAGCGGTATATGTTCTCTTGATGGAAAAAAGATTGGAGAAAAATTAAGTAAATCACCATTAACCGCTAACTAACAATCAGTGCAGCTGGCTTAGGGAACTACCTAATAACTTTGTACAAAGTAACAATCGCAATCCACTGTTTTTTGACTTAACGATGTAATGACGATAAAAAAAGAAAACGCCTATACGCCTAATCGGCTAAAAACATCTGCCTTCTTCACATGTGTGACTGTTGCCACTTTGCTGAAAGTCACTTGTTTAGGTGTGGTTGTACCAAGTCGCGCCTTGGCTGGTATTGAGACGAGTCGTTCCGAAGCTATAACGAATAGAATATCCAGATATTATTTAAACGTAGTGTTCTGTGAATATAGAAATGTTTTGTACAAATGCTTGCGTGTAACATATATAAAAGGCGCTGCAGAGTCTTTATGGGTAATGGCTAAATTTTTTGAAAACTTGCTACATGAGTTCTTAATGTGTAGATCAAAAGTGTCAATGAACCCAAAGTCCAATAATAAACAGTTTCCAAGGTACAGCGACTCAATATTGGGATTTTTATACATCATACATAGCATAGTGAGGGAACACATTAATGTATATATATACACACATATACTTGGATATGCACTCATATACACACATACACACATAACACATGTGCGCGTGTACGCACACCACACACACGCAATTACCAGACTTTAAGCCCATTGACACTTTTAATCTGCACATCAAGAACCATTTCTCATAAGGATTCTACAGAGTCCTTTAATTGAAAGCCATTCCCCATAATTTCCACAAAATCCTCTGCATACATACCCAATTTGCCAGGTGACATTGTAATTTTGGTAATTCTTTTATCACTGAGAGTAGTATCAGGCGGTGATATCAGTTTCCTTTCTACCTTGAGTATACGTTTCGTATTGTTTAATATGGTCTTCTTGCCGACTTCATGATCAGCATGCATTGTGCCTGTAGTTTTAGTTGCGATTCTCTTTGTCGTTATGATCGACGTGCGTGCATCGGGAATTTTGTTCTTCAGAATGCCTGGTGAACTGATGGTATTACTTGAGCCATTTTTTAATATCCCTGCAGTAACTACGTAATCTTTTTTGTCATCTATTTCACCGAGACGCTTAAATACACTGACCGACTTCTTAAACACATCCTTATTGATACCAGTGATATTGAAGGTAGGTGATGTGTCAACCAAGTTGGTTGTACTTGTAACAGAACTGTCACCTAATCTGTCAAACACTGTACGTTTCTGTTCCATAGGTTTATGTATCTGTTGAACTCTTACACTTGAAGTCTTTGAAGGAACGACTTTATATTCAGCACTGTCTTCGTTATTATTTATTGACATTTTTACTTTTTTCTTTTCCGTAATATTCCAATTATCTTCCTCATTGCTTTCATAAGCTTCATCAGAAACAAGTTTTCTTTTAACAGGCAACTGCTTCTTTTGACTAACATATTCAGTATTGGTAACATTTGGTGCAGAAATTGGTTTTTTTATGGTTATAATTTTCTTTGTCGTAGACAGAGGTTTGATTTGAACCTTCTTCACAGGTTCTTCTGCTTTAACAGTAGTGGGTGAAATCACTATCTTTTTGCCTACTTCTTTTACTATTTTTTTTAGATGTACAGGTTGTGCAGAGAGGTTCTTTGGTGCAGAAAGTGTATCTTCAGAATCAACCAAAAATCTCTCGCAGGTTGTTTCTTCGACCACTTTCTTGGCATATCTCAAAATAGCAATCATATCACCCATTAATGTAATACCCATGTCCTTGAGACTAGATTTATCTAAATCTGGTAACATGTCTGGTTTGATACGATTGTTGGAGAATACAAGTGCATGTTTCGTAGCCAAATCTTGAGGAAAACCAGCGCCTTTGAAAAATTTTACCCAATACGCTGTAATAGATTTAATTTATGAAACAAATTATTATGTCTACTTATCACTTAAAACCCTCAAAATTAATATGTCTGAAAGTAAGATAATTGTTATAACCTAATATATATTAATAGTTGTACACTCACCTGACAAGGATGCAGCCATTTCTCTTCAAATACAGGATAACGAGTCTCTTGTACGAATTTCTGTGTCTCGTATATTTCTCCAGTACTTAACCAAAAAAGCAAACTTCAAGAATACGTCTTTACTTCCTTATACATGCTGAGCCGTCCCGGCTAGTTTTCAAGTTAGAAATGTAGTTTACCTTCAAAGTAAGAAACAAATTTACAAAAGATTGCTAACAATTGGAATTGTGCACGTTTCTAAATCGTTTCCTGATAGATCTTATACAATATCTCGAAAGAAATTATTAATAAACAAGAGACACTACTAAAATTCCACCATACCTAATATGTGTATATATAGCGTAACATTTGATACACACAGTACAAATTTACAATATAGTACAAATTTACTCATGAGCGAGCAAACAAACGTTCACTAAACACTATACGTAGATGAGGATGCTAATGGGGGATTCTCAGCGTTGTCCGACGTCCAATTCAAGATGTTTCAATGGCCGCGTTCAGTAGAACAAAGTGGTCAGAGAGCGCTTAGTGATTATTGTCTGTGATTGGAGCATTCTTTTAGATTCTTCATAGACCCAGAAGTATTGACCAATCAGGAGCGAGATTCAATGGAAAATCTAGTAATGTTGTCTAACTGTTGAGTCTACTGAATGCAGCCATTGGCCGCGTTCAGCAGAACAAAGGGTGCATTCAGTACTACAACCGCTCACTGAGCGCTAAGTGAGCTCTTGCATCTGATTGGTGTATATTTTTAAATCTAAAGGTATATACCAATCAAATGTAAAAGCTCAGTGAGCGGTTGTAGTACTGAATGCATCCAAAGTGATCAGTGAGCGCTTAGGCCCAGTGCCACAACTTGTTTTAGGCCCAGTTCCACAATTTGCTTTAAACGGAATTTAAAGCAAGTTGTGGAACTGGGCCTTAAACGGAGTTTAAAGCTAAACCGATGATTAAAAGCAATAGTATATGCGCATATATGCTTTTATGCGCATGCTTTTATGCATATATTGCTTTTAACCATCGGTTTAGCTTTAAACTCCGTTTAAAGCAACTTGTGGAACTGAGCCTAAAGCCAGCGGCACACGGTGCTTGTTTCCGTGTTGGATTGCTTGCTGGATGAAAATACTGCATTCTGATTGGTGCATTTCCATCCATCTTCGGAAATGTACCAATCAGAACGCAGTATTTTCATTCAGCAAGCAATCCAGCACGAAACAAGCATCGTGTGCCGCTGGCTTTAGTGATTGTCTGTGATTGGAGTATTCTTTTAGATTCTTCAGAGACCCAGAAGTATTTACCAATCAGGAGCGAGAATCACTAAGCGCTCACTGATCATTGGGTGCATTCAGTACTACAACCGCTCACTGAGCGCTCAATGAGCTTTTACATTTGATTGGTATATTCCTTCAGATTTAAAAATATACACCAATCAGATGCAAGAGCTCACTTAGCGCTCAGTGGTGCGATTCTGTAACTCGTTATTGGAGTTAACAACAGTTTCGTTATTGTTGCGCAGCTTTTCTACGGTATACAAAAGCTGGGCAACGATAACGAAAGTGTCGTTAACTCCAATAACGAGTTATAGAATCGCGGTACTGTGAGCGGTTGTAGTACTGAATGCACCCATTTTGTTCTTCTGAACGCAGCCAATAACCAATTCGCTTTCTACGAACTCTAGTTAATTCTGAGCCACGGCTGCACAAATATCTAGATGGGAGGTGCGTCCCATTTTGAATATGTTTAAACCGGAATTGACGACACTAACGCACCGTATAAGAGTTGCATAAAATATAATTTACGTGATAATTCAACATATCCGTCTTTTAGTCTCTTCTTAATTAGAAGTAAGAATAATTCTGATTTTTATCTCATGAATGGGGCGATAATATTGCGTCAGTTTTTGAATGATATCAGCTAGACAACGACTCACTATTCCTGACGTCATTTGTGGGAGGTTACCCATGCGAGCCGAATCCGGTATCGGCCATTTTCTTTCTCTACGTTGTCCTGTAACGATTGCGTGCTCGTTTTAGGGTCTCGATTGAGAGTGTCGAATTGTCCTATTTAGAACGCTTGCCATCTGTACGTTTATAGCTTCTATAGATAGTTCACTTTTTTTGCATATATCACTTTCCAGTACTTCTTGCTCATATACATTTCTCTTTTTGTCTGCGAGCAGCGCGAACTTGTCTGTGGTGTGCTAATGCGTGGCGTTTCAGAGAGCTCTCCAACTTGCGCAATGGCGGAGGATTTGGATGTCGAGGCGATGCTGGAGGCGCCATATAAGAAGGGGGTAAGCCTTGTTTTTCTATTATTTTATTTTGCTCTCTTTCTCACTATCTCTGTCTCCTATCTATCTATCTCTATCTCTCTCTCTCTCTCTCTCTCTTATTCTATCTTCTCATCATCACTTTTATCTTGCTCACGCTCGTGAATTGCAATTTCGATGCGTGAGGCGTGCCGTCTTTTCATTTTTAACTTGTGCACTCGTTGACGCATACGAGAGAAAGAGAACCCACCATTTCTCCCCGACACTCCCCCTTTCACTCACTATTACTCTTTCTCTCTCTCTCCCGCCCCATCTTTCTATCTTTTTTGTGTCATAGATAGTTTATATGTATACATATATATAGAACAAAGTACGACCTTGTTTCTGATGTACCAACTATTGATCAACACCTCCGTTTTCTGTACTTATAGATGGTACGTAACATGTACCCTCGCGCTCGTAGGATGTTCGCCAGCGAGTTCCTAGAATGCACTTGAAAGACGAGGTATTAAGAACAGCCATCATCTAACATCATTCTCTACTTATTTCTTATTATTTTGTTTTCTCTTGTTCTTTCTTTATTTCTGTCTAGTTTATATTTTCATTTTTCCTCAAATTTTTTTCATCATTTTTGTCTTACAAAGGCGTAATGTTTTATGATGATGTAGATAATGATGTAGCTGTCGTGTTGGTACATATTCAAGCCGAAGCAGTTCTCAATGGCATTGTGATAATTCATATGGAACCATGTGTTGTTTACCACATGTCATAATGTTTGGTATCTTTAGCCAGCAAATTCAGGGTTTTTACATAAGAACTCGTGAGTGTGAGTGAGTGTGTGTGAATGAATAAGTGTCTGAGCCATAGGAATATTTGCAATTGAAAATTTACAAGAACACATGAGGAACTTTTAGAAATTCAGAATCTACAAATGTTAGCATTGATTACAGGCTTTTGAGGACAGGCGAATTGGAGGATCTTGAGATTTGTGAATTTGTAATTTATCCAATTTCACAGATCTTGGGAGATTTTGGTTCAAGCGTGTGTATGTTTGTATGTATGTATGATATATGTATGTATGTTGTGTATGATTTATATTACACATATATAGATAAAAATCAATATATGAAATTTGTTTACTGAATAAGCCAAATATTTTGAAAGTTTTTCATCATGAAATGAAATACTTCTGACGTTAATTGTGTAGCGCATATTGTTTCATCCAGAGAGAAATATGCATTATCTTATCTGCTATATGCTATAAGAAACAAGGGATATTCTTCGTATCTAATATCAACTCTGATAATTCTGTGTTTTCGTATTCTCCTTCTGTTTCCTTTCTTCAAGGATAAATCTCTTTCTGAAGAAATTAATATCTATAAGATGTATGCGATATTATAGATACTCTTTCTCTCTTCCTCTCATAATCCTCTCTTTCGTAATAACCAAAAATCATATTTGTTTTTGCTGTTTAATCGACTTTTTTTTCTTTCTTTAATCATCTGTTATCTTAATATGTAACTTTACATGATGTAACAACACTTGCCACGCTGCAATGTTGATGTATTAACGAATTCCAAGTAGAGTCTGCCGATATCATTTTATCGCAATTTATAAATTCGAAATTTGTTAGTTTCTCTGTTCATTTTCATACTTTAAATTTCTATTCATGCTGTCTGTCGATTGGAACAGTCTTCTTGATTTACAACCACAACAAAATATAATTGCTCCTTACTGCAAAACCTTAGATATGTTTATCTATCAATTGTTAAATGGTTAGAAAATGTTACAGTCCTCCAGTACAGTTGCTCTAGGATGTTTCTCGAAATGTTTTTCTTGTAATGGCTCGCGACCGATTTATTTTACAAAATATTCACACCCTATTTACTGTTTTCTATGCAACTTGTAATGATAGCAATTTGCCTTCTAGGTAGTGCCATCGATCAGGTATCACAACACTTAATTGCGGTGCAATAGAAGACATGTCAGGCTTGCGATCAATTCTCACGTTGTCTTTAGATTATTATTCTTCAAATCTGACATTTGTTGAGTTGCTGTTTACAAAATGCCTATCCATCTCGTCTTGATGCAACTGACTAATCCAGTTGTGTATCGACATAATTTGATCAACACGTCATCTTCGCTCACTGATGAAGAACTAATTTCTCATGCAAAGCATATCATTGCGTTTATTATATGTGATACAATGTAAGATTCGTGACTACGCGTGAATTGGATAGGAACTTTGTAAGCATCCTCGCTAATTACGTTTCAAGTTTACAAATGACCACGTGAAAATATGGTAAACTGGCCGCCAAGCTGGAATGGAAGACTCATAGATGAGGATCTACTCAAGAAAATGTTTCAGGAACCTGCTTTTGTTTTCCATTACAATGATAATCTGCCTGTCACCTTAGTAATATCTTAACACGATTGAATCGAACGGCTCTCTTTATGTCCGAGTTCTAAGAGAAAAGATACGCTGTTGGCTTCGTCATATCACACAACGCAAGCATTCACCAGCTCACACTTCGGTACGATGAGCGCGTAGCGAAAGAGTCAATTGGAAGAAACATTTTCTGGACTTGGCCAGACCGCGATTGCGAGTTTGCGCGAGTCGTTGCAGGCTGTTCACGGTCTCTACCGAGAGGGAAGAAGGTGGCTTTTCAAACGACCCCTAATATAATTAACACACATACACACGCATACACATACATACACATACAAATTCCCTCTAATCAGTAAGTGCGCGCGCGCGGGCAATCGTAGGCTAGCGATTAGGGTTGCTCACGTCTCTCGCGTTTACATCGTGCTTTTGAAATCGTGCTGTCTTTGATGAGGGCTCTCTTTTGCAGAAGAAAAAGGATGTGTGGTTGGCCATTGGTAGTTTAAAGACCAAGGCATGCTCAACCCAAGATTGCAATGATTTCCTAAAACCCGATAAAGCGATTGGTAAGTCTGAGCCAGGTGCATGCGACCGTGTCGCATCGCTATGCTCGCCCCGTCTCTCTCTCTCTCTCTCTCTCTCTCTCTCTCTCTCTCTCTCTCTCTCTCTCTCTTTTCTCTCTCCTCTTTTTTCTCTCTCTACTCTCTCTTTCTTTCTCTATCACACACGCTCGCTCTCTCTTTTCTTCTTGTACCTTCGCCTCTTCTCCCCTCAGCGCTCTCAGACCCATAGACTCCTGGAAAGAAAACCGAAATAAAAGAGAAAGAGCACGAGAATTGACGCCGACGTCTGTCTTTGTCCCAGCATCAAAAGCATTGCTCTTCCGCAGCAAAGGGAAGGTTGCTACCGTAGTACTGACGGGCGATAAAAATAAAAGAAGAGATATACCGTCTACCATTTCTAATTCATTGTCGGATTTGACATTCGTAATAGAAAGAGAAACAGAAAAAGATATATACGTATATACAATGTATATATACATTTATCTTATACATATATATATATATTTTTTGTATAGCGAATAATTGCCATTACGAAATTTACTAACGTTCTACGATTTGCTTTTTGTCCCCTTGTTCGCGCGTCCCCGCCACATCGGCTGGCTGGCATGGCATTCAACTGTTTGCTGTTCGTAGGAGCAGGACTCCTCGTCCAAAGACAAGTCCTCCAAGGAGAATGGGTCTAGCCGCAAATCCTCAGGGTGAGTAAGAAAAATCTTTGAGTTTTATATCTTTCTCTCTCTCTCTCTCTCTCTCTCTCTCTCTCTCTCTCTCTCTCTCTCTCTCCGTCTCTCCGTCTATATGTTGGAGGGTTGCAGGATCACACGAGACTCGAATTGCACATCCCTCGTGTTTAAACGTTGAAATTAAACGAAATTACTTGAGCCTACATCACCTGTGTCAAAAGTTAATTCATTCTAATCTGGGAGGCTTGCTAAGAGAAACATCGCAGCCGTCACACATCTCGCTCTCATCCGTCGCGCTCTTTGCGATTTTTACTCGAATCACTTTCAAGATAAACAGCTTGTGCCGATATCATCGTTGAAACTCGTTAGCGATAAAGGGGCAACTGATCACTGTGACAAGGTCTACCAAAGTTTTTGTACGGCGATTAAAATCAAGGAACGCTTGGATTTTACAATCTGATTGAGATTCGGACGTCGTGTATGTTTTTGAGATAGCTGTAATCAATAATCAGATAACGTAATAGCATCAATTGAAATTCAAAAACAAAAAAGAAAGAGGAGCGGTTGTGCATTGCCATTTTCTTGCAATAGACATACGTCTGTGACGTTACACACATAATGATTTTTGCGCCATGATTGAAGCAACATTAATCGCCTAATAGACCCATCTGAAGTTTTATTCTCTTTGTTATAGACCCCATACAATTAGTGTAAATGCTGGTTATTTTGATAATACCAAAGGTTAAACCTGAAAATGGTAAGTATATAGGAAGCATATCTGTACTACAGACTCCTCTTACGAATCTCGAATCGTGTTTCCTTAAAAGCTCCGAGATTAGGGATCAGAATCAGAATGTAACGACGTGTAAAGTTGCAAAATTGCACTCGCTTCAGGTTGCTGCCTAATCTCACCGAGTCTTGAGAAATTCTGTGATCTAGATAATTTCAGTTCATTAGTAACGCAACTTTGACTCACGACCAAACTCTAAATATTGCGACACCAAGAACGCATTTTCCAGCGTTTCACTTTATTCACACCATTTCTGAGTCGGTCCTCAAGTTTCTTGATCATGAGAGAGTGGCACAGTTTAACATTACAATACAATCCAAACAGTCAACTGCTGAGCAAGCGGCTTCTTTACTTTGATAATTAACACTTGTCAAATATTCTTACATGTCTACATTGTGTCTCTGCGCTCCACGATAATGAGACAGTCTTGCAATTATCGTAAAACGCTAGTGCAGGTGTCAAGATGAAAATTATTCGAAATTTGCGTCACTTCATAATTTTTTTTTTTTTATTCACTTGCAGGATGTGTTTCGGACTTATTCTCCGATTCTCGCCGGCTGCCGAGCCTCATTTCTTTTCTTAATTGGATCATTGTTCTTTTGTAGGAAAAGCAAGCATCGCTCTCGTTCCCGTTCACGATCACGCGATCGCCGAGACAAAGACCGGCGGGATCGTGACAGAGATAGAGACAGAGACCGCGACCGCGACAGGGAACGCGACCGCGACCGCGATCGTCGACGTAGATCACGCTCACGAGACAGGCGAGACCGGGACCGTGATCGAGACAATGATCGGGATAGGGATAGGCGAGACAGAGACCGGGACAGAGACAGAAGAAGGAAGAGATCGCTCACACCGCTGACTCTTCCCAGAGCCCGACCACCATTCGGCAAAGGTCACAGCCCACTTGGAATGTAAGTACAAGATTTATTTGGTTTTACTGATGATATTCAATTAGTAGCTATAATATATTTCTCTAATACTACGAGGGCAGTCTGAAAAGTTTTCGGCCTGACACATAGATGGCATTAGAAACTGTCAAACTATAATTGTATTGGAAAGTGGCATCCCTGATATAAACCCATGTAAAATTTTATTTCGATCTGTCAAGTCATTCGAGTAGTAGCACCAGTTTCATTGTCTTTTTTAAAATGGAAAAAAATTGAATATCGTGCAGTGATTAAATTCTTTGTTTTGGATAGTTTAACACCAACAGAAATTCATCCGAAATTGTTAAAAGTGTATAAGGATGCATCATCTTCACTTTCCACTGTGAAAAAATGGGCTGCTCTTTTTAAATCTGGTCGTACAAGCCTCGAAGATGATCCACGCGAAGGTTGTCCAAAAACTGCTACAACACCACAAAACATTCAACAAGTCCATGATATGGTGTTAGATGATCGGCGAGTGAAAATGCGTGAAATAGCTGAGGCCATAGGCATCTCAAAAGAACGAATTGGAAATATTTTGCATGAAGAATTACATATGAAAAAGCTTCGTGCAAGATGAGTGCCGCATTTGCTAACAATTGACCAAAAACGCATTCGAATGCGTATTCCTCAAGCGTGTTTGGATCGTTTTAAGCAAAATAAAATGGATTTCAAACGTCGTTTCATAACTGTTGATGAAACTTGGATCCACCACTATACACCAGAGCGAAAAGAATAGTCGAAACGGATTGAAGCCGGTGGACGTACACCAAAGAAGGCAAAGACGGTTCCATCAGCAGGAAAGGTTATGGCAACAGTTTTTTGGGATTACAAAGGTGTTTTGTTGATCAATTATCTTCACAAAGATAAAACGATTAACTCTGAATATTATTGTAACCTTTTGGATTTATTGGATGCAAAAATTCGTGAGAAAAGACCTGCTTTAAAGAAGAAAAGAATCGTTTTCCATCAAGACAATGCACGTGTTCACACAAGTGTTTTGATAATGGCAAAATTCAACGAATTAAAGTACGAATTGCTTGAACATCCAGCATATTCACCAAATTTGGCTCCCTCTGACTATTATCTGTTTCCAAACCTGAAAAAATTCCTGGCTGGAAAGCGTTTTACATCAAATGACGAAGCTATTACAGCCGTGGATGGATATTTTACAGACCTTCCGGAATTACACTTTAATAATGGTATTGAATTATTGGAAAAACGTTGGAATAAATGTATTGAAGTTTCAGGAGATTATATTGAAAAATAAAACATTTCACGGCAAAAAAATTTTTCTTTCATTGTTAGGCCGAGAACTTTTCAGACTGCCTACGTAGTTTTTAGACTTTCGCGGCCATTGATACAATCAGGGTGTGTTTCTTCCGGATGGATACCGCGTTGTAATTCAGCTTTGTGCCGACGCCAGCAAACATCAAGAAGGATTGGAAATTCTGAAACATCCTAACAATGTTAACCGAGATAAGGGTCTTCGGGTGAACCCTATTTGGCACGCTGTCCTCCCGGTTTTTAATTGACCAGCTGGCCAATTATGATTGGTCGAAACATTTCCCCCACCCCGTTCCCCATTTCTCCCAACCCCCACTTAGAAGAATGGTAGAATATATAAGGACCACAAACCAGGAAGATTCAGTATCGGAGCTCCTAACCCTGATGATGCAAGTTGCAATGTTTGCGAAACGTCGGCACAAAGCTGAATTACAACGCGATATCCATCCGGAAGAAACACACCCTGATTGTATATTTCTCTAGTTAGATTGCGTCGTGTAGTTTCCGATTGTGGAAAACGGCTCTGGAGAAATATCAAAGTCGAAGTGGCAGGGATTTTTCTGCGTCTATACTGGTTTACTTCGAAATGCATAATTGACTAGACCCAGTCATGGAACTTGTAATCTGTGAATTGGGGGATATATTTATGCTAAATTGATATGGATATTCTTCAAATATTTTTCTTGCATTATTACTATAGCGCATAGAGTAACACGAGAAAATATTCCACAATAATACAGTGTTAGAAAATTTACAATAGTCCAGTATTCCCCCCTGCTTCTCAGTACCACGTTTTTGTCCTGAGGTTAGTGAAAATTATTACCTCTGCGCTTTTCTAGAAACGATGAGCTGACACCGGAGGAACGAGACGCCCGAACCGTATTTTGCATGCAACTAAGCCAGCGAATTCGTGCACGCGATTTGGAGGAATTCTTCTCTAGCGTCGGCAAAGTACAAGATGTCAGACTTATCACCTGCAACAAGACACGGCGATTTAAAGGAATCGCTTACGTCGAGTTCAAAGATCCGGAGAGCGTGACACTAGTGAGTACACGTCGATACTGTTGATCACCGTGTAATTGGCGGTAACTATCAAGTATCGTTTCGCAAAATCGTGATGTTCCATGGACTTCTAGCATATTTAACGGCATTTTTTGAGGAGAGATCCAACGAGGATGACTAAAGATGACTTCTTTGACGTTCCTTTGCAGGCGCTCGGCTTGTCTGGTCAGAAGCTCCTCGGAGTGCCCATTGTGGTGCAACATACGCAAGCTGAAAAGAATCGTATGGGCAACTCAATGCCGAATCTTATGCCGAAGGGACAAACCGGACCTATGAGATTGTATGTAGGGTCTCTACACTTCAACATCACGGAGGATATGCTACGTGGAATCTTCGAACCTTTCGGGAAAATCGACAATATTCAGCTGATTATGGATCCAGAAACTGGGCGAAGCAAAGGCTACGGTTTCCTAACGGTAAGTTTTTATGATGTTATCGTGTTATCATATGATGACGACTGAATCACTCGGTTACTTGCAATCTGTTTGTTATCTGTGCGTGCCGATGTTTTAAACAAATCTTATTACACTTACTCAGTTATCGTTGTGTTTTCAGTTCAGAAATGCGGACGATGCGAAGAAAGCTTTGGAACAATTAAACGGATTCGAGCTCGCTGGCAGACCGATGAAAGTTGGAAATGTGACAGAACGTACTGATCTGATCCAAGGACCATCTCTTCTCGATACGGACGAGCTTGATCGAAGTGGAATTGACCTTGGAGCAACCGGCAGGTACGTAAGAGAATAAGTAATACGAATTCAGGGTAAATTCATACTAATACAGGGTGTGTAAAAAGTCCCGGGACGGTGAAATATCACAAAAGCATTTTAGAAAAAAATATTTCAAATAAAAATTGTAGAATTTCAAAAGATTATTTACTGACATTATGAGTTTGACCTTGGGTGGCGTCGCCAAGGTCAGGACAAGGTCACCTTGAATTTTTTAAATGGGACCCCCTATTTTTTAATGCATATTCTTGTAGCCCTTCCTCAGACCTTTTCAAAGCACTATAATCTTCAAGGTGATCTTATCCTGATCTTGGCGACGCCACCCAAAGTCAAACTTATAATGTCAGTAAATAGATTTTTTTTAAACCCTATAATTTTTATTTGAAATATTTTTTTCTAAAATGCTTGGTTTTTATGATATTTCACCGTCCCGGTACTTTTTATATACTCTATAGAAAGAACTTCGCGCAATTCTCGAACCTATGATATTGTTGTTGCAGATTGCAATTGATGTTCAAATTGGCGGAAGGTACCGGCCTGGAGATACCACCCGCAGCAGCGAACGCTTTAAATATGGCACCAGTGATGACAGCACCGCAACCACCACCTCAAGCTGCGCCTCCTATCGCGACACAATGTTTCATGTTGTCAAATATGTTCGATCCGCAGAAGTAAGTCAATTTTTTGTGTTGAACGAGCTCGCACGATTAGTTGCATATAAGTAGACCTAGTGCCATATGCTACTGCATTCACTAGGGGAATACATATGCTAAAGCAAAATGTTATTGAAATTACAGTGCGTACTCGAGCATAGTCGCGTGCGAGTTATCGATAACACGACACGTTTATTACAAGAGTAATTTTATTCGAGCTACTATTTATGATTTGAATTTCATCTCCTACTTAGAGGTTTTATTTCATTTATACTAAATTTATACTTTTTTCTTTTATAAATTATATGATTAATAGCCCTCTTGCATAAGAGTTTTCCCTGTCTTGAACGTTATCAAAATGTACGAGTTTTTTTTAGAAAGGATTGCAAAGTAAACGCGGTCATTTCTAAGGTTTTTAAGGATCGTAGGTTACGGATCTGAAGTTAGAATTTAAAAATTCAAAATGGATCCTATATCGGCGATCTCGCACACAATATTTCAGTGAATCCTGAATTCTTTTGCTGTAAAGGAATTTCTAATGTCAGACTTAAAAAATTCAAAATGGCGAATCCAATATGGCATTCACGTACCCAAAATTCAATAAATTTTGAATTTTCTTGCTACGATTGGCCGGAAAACTATTACTCGGGGGTTTTTGAGATTACTGAAGACGGATCTAAAGTCAGATTTTGATATGACGGATCCAATATGGCGGCCATATATACGTTTTCCCGTGAAAATTAGGAGATTCTCGTCTGGTAAACTTGAGAACTATTACTCAAGAATTTGAGGAATTACTACGAATTTGATTACAAATCTGAACTCAGCAATTGAAAATAAAAAGGATGTAAAATCGAATTTGGAGCTTCGACGTGGCGCATCCTGGGTATACTTTATCAAACGGAAAGTACAGCAAATCCTAGTCCTTGTATGAGTGTTGAACGCAATTGAATCCGTCATTTTGAATTTTGAAATACTGACTTCAGATTTGTAATCAGCAACCTCTAAAACCCCCCAGTAACAGTTTCCAGGCAAATCAGAATGAAAAAGTCGAAATCGGACTGGGAAATCGTGTACTTAACGGCCATATTGGATCTGCCATTTTGAATTTTGAAATTCAGACTTCAGATTCGCCATTAGCGATCTCAAAAACCCCCTAAGTAAGAGTTTCCAGACCGATTTGAGTACTTTTAGGGCCCTTTTGTAAGAACGAAAAATTAGAAAATGATTATATGAATTTTCTCTTTTTTTTTTTTTTTTCAATTTTCAATCCAATTTTTTATAATATGTATAAATTCGATACCGCAACTCGATCTATCTTAAAAAATCTATCTTAAAATGCTAGTCTCAAACTTTAATTTGCGAGATCGCAGGGCTCTCTAAATGATTTCGTTCAGTAGTTTCAAAAGAAAAAAATGTTTGGACGAGTATACTCGTCATCGCGTACATGGGAACAACTCCGTTTGAACAAGTATACTCGGGATAATGCACAAGGGGGTAAAAATCTAATAGGATGTATTTTTGCGAATTAATCTTAATTAATTTAAGGTCTGTAATCTGAATCTAGTTCGAGAGCGTAATTGAATTTTCCGTTTCTAGTGAGACGAATCCCAACTGGGCAAAGGAGATTCGCGACGACGTGATTGAGGAGTGCAACAAGCATGGTGGCGTACTGCACGTATACGTGGATCAGGCGTCGCCGCAGGGCAATGTATATGTGAAATGTCCGTCGATCGCAACAGCTGTGGCAGCGGTGAACTCGTTGCACGGTCGGTGGTTCGCAGGTCGAGTAATAACCGCTGCTTACGTGCCAGTGGTGAATTATCACTCACTGTTCCCGGATGCGATGACCGCGCTGCAACTATTGGTGCCGAGCGCGCCGCGAAGAGGCATGTGATGATCCTGAGCGAACGAAACACAGTCGTAAATCACTGGCGTGTAAATCCTATGCATAGTATTGAGTTTCTGCATCTTACTGTTTCTCTTGTTACTATCTGATGGATATATATATATATTTTTTTTTATTGCTAAGGCGCGGGAGAAAGAGAAAGGAGGGGGAGTCTGAGCGATGGATTTCGCACGTCGAGGGTAGATATTTGCATTACTTGTTGCAATAATTTCACGTATGTGACATTGTACATTGCGTTTGATCTTTGCGTTTCTCACGGCACAACCATCATCGTGCAATCATGAACTTCCGTTTGGTGTACGAGATTCGTTCATAGCAGTCAAAGACGTGCAGTTTTCTTCAACGCTTTGAATTTGACTGCTTATATATACACGCAACCGTTAGAAATCCTACATTATTTCGATACGAAAGTTATTTTGCGATTTTTGGTTTAAATTTCTTTGGGTATCTGATTTTTAACAGATATATCGTACCGAATTTCTCCTTAAGTTAAGGTAACTTGTATATTATATAATGAAACGTAAGAAATTGTGGAAATTGCAGAAATTGCGAGGAAAATTTTATATCAATGAAATCGTATTACTGATGATTTTTCTATATCGGAAAATTTAAAACAAGAAGTGATAATTTAAAATTCTATGAACATACAAAAGCCAAATTATTAGATTTTCACAGTGAGACGTGATAACATAGTATTTCTGATGGACCCAAAGTCTTCATTATTGTAATAAAATATATGCACGCACTTCTGTTTCATTATGAGGTGATAATCGTGTGTTTGTGTTTCTTGTGAAATTAAGAAGACAGTTATTTATTGACGCGACGTAATGTTTCGTCTCGTATATGTCGACGTATTGTATTTTTGCGATCGATACGGACTACGTTATAAATAGCGAAGTATTCAATCGATCGTTTGTTACGGTAGTAAAACACATAGAATGAATGGTGAAACAAAGTGGAAACCTTAATCCTCTCGTTCCTGATTTACATATTAAATTATTAGATAAACATAGAAAAGGAAGATAAGTACGTAAATCTAATTTAATTTTAAATCGCTCGTGAGTTTCATAATTACCAAGCTATACTTTTGTATGACTGTATCATAATTTAATAAAAGCCAGCAAGTTTCGAATGAATGTGTACGTGTGTATATGTGTGTGTGTGTGTGTGTGTGTGTGTGTGTGTGTGTGTGTGTGTGTGTGTATGCTTGAGAAAAAGAAGTTCCCTTTGACTTTGATGTATTATATAAGAGAGAAATGTGTTCTGTTTAAGATTGAGAATAGTTGGCGATGGAGCCGTGCTGCCACACAGCCACACTGAACATTGAACGAAGTTCAATTTGTTTGGAAATTATTTGTTGATGTGTTATCATATGTTTCTATTGGGAAGAAAGGATTAAGGATATGCTCGTAACGACTGCTGTAATAGGACTTAATAACGAGAATTGCTTTAGGACACACATTAGATTTGTTACATTTATACGGAGAAAGGAAGATCGAAAGGAGATGATGTGATAGAAAGGAGGTCTGCAAGTATTAAAAAAATTTCTCAATTATTGCACAAATGCACAAGACGATTGCATATATCGGAATAATAAATTAACGCGATATCGCATTAGGATAAGATACGATTACAAATTCAACAATGCTACTAATCAAAATGTTGAAGTAGATCTCACTATGAAATCTTAGTCTTTGATTCGTAAAATTAATTTTAATATTTCTAGCATCAAATCGTTCACCGGTAGTTACGCCGGAAATAATGGACCAAGTGGATTGATCCCATTTTTAGAGCTGCAAATGAATTTATTTCGTTGAGAAATACTCCAAAAAGTGAATCCATCATAATTCTAGATTCAGAATGACCGTTTGAACGATAAAGCAGCTGTAAATCATTTGTATAAGCAAAAAAATCTTGTACTCTCGTATTCGTCACTAATGATATATTCTTTACATTGCAGATCGATAAATAGTTGCGTTATAAACTTTAAACTACATCGAGAGACTCGAATTCTCTTAAATTAATAATATGATAATTCATCCGATATGTAACATAGAGTTGTGAATGTAGAATCTTGACGCGGTTGCTTTCGCAAACGACTCAATTGAATATATTTTTCATCTCTCTCTTTGAAAGTTCGCTCGCAGATGTAATTGTGGAAAATTTCCTCTTACGTGTACGCTGTAGACCGCAAAGAATTGAGCAACGATACAAAAATTCCGATCTTTCGCTTAAATAGAGAGTAACACGGGAAGATTTTAGCGACGTAGAAAACGTTCATGGTAGAAATTAGCGACTTTTCTCGTTACCTGCAGATCTCCATGACCGAGCCTTGCGAAGCAAAAAAGGAAGGAAGCGATATTCATCTGTATATAAGTTTTTGTAAATTAACTTTTAACTAGGTATAAACGTAAGTAATGTTACTTTACTGTATCTTCGTATTACTGAAACATGAATGTATACTTTGATCACTATAAATCACTATAAATCAGATTAATGTGATGTGTCTCGCATGTGTGTTTGTGAAGTCGTATGCTTCCCTGGATCAATAACACCACACTCCTCGTGAATCTCTTCTCATCCTAAAACAGGGCTCTGATATCACTTTTAATGGTCTGCCAATTGAGTCGATATTTTTTAATTATACACAATAAAATTTTCTCTTCCAGATTCCATCTTCACATAAGCTTGATATCTACCAATCAGTATTGCGTAAGGATAATGGCTTTCGGTAGAAGTGTCATATTTTCACATTGAAACGCAATAGAAATCCAAATCAGAATATGACGCAACTGGTACAATCAGAGTCAATTAGTCCTCATTTGATGATTCCCCGATATTATTCCTTAAATTTTAAATCAGCGCACAAGGAGATGTGATCGCTGGGAAATACTATGGACGGCAAACCCGTGTGAAGAGTGATTTCCTCTTTGCTGGGCATTGGAATCACCTGCTCCACCTCGAACTTGTCTCTCTCATAAAATATGTAGTCTAGACAAGCGGAAAAGTTCGGTGTGTAGTTTGTGTATTCCGGCGTGCCGCAAGCGCTGGACATCCGAAGATCCTGCGTCAAGGATACGTTCGCCACCTCTTCCTCGGCGTCTGAAATACAAAACACGCGATAATTTCATGTGGTTTCATGAATATGACGATTATATAGGGTGGCCCACGTAAAGTATTACAAGAATTCATAACTTTAAAAATATTTATCAAATAAAAAGATTGTTCATAAGGAAGTTTCATGTATTCGAGCCTCTCTAGCTATATAAACGTAAAGTCGCCCCCGCTTTCCCTTTAAGGGGGGACGGGGGTAACTTCATAATTTTTAATGGAATCCCCTATAAAATGTTGCATATTTGGATTCTACGGGGAAAAAAACAAGTAAATTTCATCTGAAACATCTGTTTGGAAAATGCTTTTATCAAAAGTTATAAGCATTTAAACCAGTTCAAAACTAACTAAATGTCTGATGATCTGTATTTATTTGTGATCTGTATTTACGTTTCCCGATAAATGTGTTTATTTATGTTTCTTTTGGTTAACATCAAGTATGTACTCTAAGGTCTTTTTTGTTGTATCGCGAACTTTGTGTCAATGGAGTTCAATCATGAATGAAATCGCTAAAGGTTTAAATGCTTATAACTTTTGATAGAAGCATTTTCCAAACAAATGTCTCAGATGAAATTTACTTGTTTTTTCCCATAAAATCCAAATATATGCAACATAGGGGGTTCCATTTAAAATTATGAAGTTACCCCCGTTCCCCCTTATATACCAAGGAGAAGCGGGGGCGACTTTACATTTATGTAGTTAGAGAGGCCTTTTGAATACATGAAACTTCCTTATGAACTTATGAATTTTTTGATTTGATAAATATTTTTAAAGTTATGGACTTGTAACACTTTACGTGGGCCATCCTGTACATATTCTAGTTGCATCTCAAGATATATATAAAGTGATGAGCAAAAATACAGGAGAGAGAAAAGCCAGGACTCCATGGACTGGTAATGATAAAAAAAGAGAGTAACTCACTACTTCTCCAGTCTTCGCAATTCTCCGGAATGTAATTCTCGGTGAACAACCGATATACACCGCGTTCCGGCACGCTATTGAAGTCTCCGCTGAGTAACACGCTCACGTCGCAACCAGGATTCTGTCGACACAGTGAGGTACACTTGCAGTCGTCAATAACAGAATCACAGAAGTGTTGAAGAAAATAACATTTTCCGCAGAACGTTAATTTCCATGAAAAATAATGTTTCTCTTTTTCTCGAAATACTTATTTACCTCCTCCCGTATCGCCTTCGCTACTTCATTTATATACGTGATCGCGTAATATCCTTGTAACAAACGTATGTGGCAGGCGCCGGGTCGAAAGTATAAATGCGTATTGCCAACGACCAGGATCTTAGATGGATTTTCTTTCGATCGTAACGACATTACCTGTGTCACAGCTGAGTTAAATTCGATCTTCTTGATTAATAAGTATCAATAACGCAAGAGAAATCGTGCACGATCATACCTGAACGGTCGTGTTCCTATTTAAAAATCTCTCCTTCACTCTGTCATTCTCGATCTTGCTCCAAACTTCCTTAAATTTGGGGGAATCAACATCGTGACTTATCACTTTGGATTCGACATTTAACATGTCGAATCTCTCATGATTGAAGAACATAGCGAGTCCCTCGCTTATCACGTTCTTCGTCACGTATATACCATCATAGTACAGCATGGACAGAGATGGTAACAAGTCTTGTTCGTATATTTTACGGTCTACCTCTTGCAGACAGATTATGTCGCTATTAAATCCTGCGGCAATAACAAAAAATAATATAACAATAACATTATTACTTTGACGGTAGTCAAAATAAGTACTAATTATGAATGTCTTATTTGCAGATTCTGCTACGTTTGATAAAACGATCTAACACGACTGGTAAATTGCTTGGCACATACCTACAATTTCTTTGAGTATCAATAGCTTTCGGTAGTCTATGTCCAATGCATACTCCGGACAGTACGGAAACAACACGTCCTTGGAATAAACGGAATCAGTGTACGCGTCTGCCAATATATTGTAAGACATTATTCTGAAACTTAATGTTTTTCGTTCAAGTATACAGTATATAGTACCTTTGTCCAGTACGATATATAATATGTTTTAAGTATCACACGTTCAAACACCTATTTTACATCCAATGTTCTATATATACTTAAATGTATACTAAATTTTATATTTACTATATTTACTATATATAAATATATACAGTATTTTGCTAATGTCATACCTTTTGCCCGATAGTCTGTTTTTTGTGAATTCATGTCGAATGTCAAACGGACACAAACCAGGACCAGCTTCTACAGTATTCTTCGATTGCACTTCAATGATACAACCAGAGTCTGACTCATTCCATGGCACACAGCTAATTTTCATGTTACAGCCAATGTCTGGTACATTTGGTATATATAGATATCCCTCATTCACATGGACCCATGAATCCGGTTTATTGTTGACAGCATTGTTCCTATACCAGTTGAATATCGATCGCTTCTTGTCAGTATATAGTGCTTCAAATTTAGTTGGATAAGTTGGAAAGCCCACCAGCATGCTTGTAGGCAGTGAAATGTTAGAGATGTAAGGTATGTTCCGTTTCACTATATATGTCTTTTCCAAGATAACTAGCTTGAGTTCTGTCGGTTCTTGTAGTAAGCTCTTGCAGGATATATTGCCATCCACCTGGATATCATTCTTAAGAAGCATTATCTTCCCAGAATCTACATTATCGAGTGGTAGTACAGGTACTTCACAAGCAGTGTTCTTCTTTTTCTTCCTCTCTGCCTATATAAAAACAATCAATTGATCCTTATATTATTTTATTGTATTTCATTTCAATATTTGCCTATATTATTTAATATTTTGACAGATATGTTTTTCAACAAAATTGACAAGTGCATCCTAGCATTAGGGATTCACCGTTACATTTTAATATCTTCCTTACCTTATTGTTTATATATTTACAAACATTTGTATTGATCCTACTGAGAAAATTGTTGACGCTCTCTGTGGCTTGCCTGGAAAAGTTAAACTGACGATCTACTTTTGCAACTTCATCCACATAGCGAAAGGAGATGTCGAACACATCACTGTCTTTCTCATAGCGAAGGAACGCCTCGTTCATCTTTAATATGTGCTTCGGTTGCGTATGGGTGTTACGAACAGGCAAAATTCGTGCAATAATCGACGAGGCTAGATAACTTCTCTGCACCAACAACTTAACTGGAAACGTGCTTTGCATTATAACTGACTATATCATTTATATTGACCTGAAAATAAGCTTAAAAATATAGAATAGTTTTAAATACAGACATATATGTTTCTTGTGCTAAGAGATATTAATATATTATTGATATTTTTATATAAGTGTTAACGAAAATATATTTTATGTTTATACCTATATAACCTCACATTCTGAAGAAAGTGCAGGCACATATCGGCTGTATTCCGATATTCACTGCCAGTACTGAAATTTTATAGTATACGTGACACAAACTATGTACTTTCAGTACTGGCAGTGAATTTCGGAACACAGCCTACATCTGACATCACAAATATCCGACATAGACCAATCAGATAAATCAAATTTAACTTAATCCAAGCTAAACAATAACTACGATTGGTTGGCTGCGTTCCGATATTCACTGCCAACACTGAAATTCTATAATATACGTGACATAAACTATGTACTTTCAATATTGGCAGTGCATTTCGGAACGCAGCCTCTATGTGCTACAGAAGTAATTTTTTTCTCCGACTCTTGCAGATTAATATAACTTCGTGAATATCTATTATCTCGTGTTCGATGAAAAGGAAAGTGATGTATGGGCATGTTGTGTGTAGAGGATATAATTTCTAGACAATTTAAACTTATATTCTATGCATTGATAAAATATATTACTGCCAAATGTTCTAGAGTATGTTTATACTTGTACATACGTTAAATCTGTGAGTTTACGAAACTTAAAAACATTTACTGCTTTTCTTTTTTTTTATCCTTATGACTTTCAGCAGCAACTCGAGGAGGCAAATTGTACTTGTATGTTAAGAATCTTCGAGCTGACAAAATGTACAGAATGTTTGCTAATATATCGCAGAAGCAATTAATCGTCGCTGTTAAAAAAAGGTATTATTATTAGATATGATATATTATTGATTTAATAACTAATTTTATTATATAATATAAAAAATATTTACATATTTATCTCCTAGTAAATGTTCCTTATTGTATAACAATTTTTAATTTTTTAGTTTTACGCAAACAAAATACTTTAACACTTGGCAAAAATGTAATTTCTCCTCTCAGAGAGAACCTCCTGGTTTAGAAGGTTCTCTTACAAAGAAAAGCGTTACACCATTTCCACCACTGACAGAACCTGTCCCTAATTTGCCAAAAGCTGTTTATTCCACCGCAAAAGAAGAACATCAAACAACACAAATCACAGTTTTATCAAATGGTTTAAAAGTAGCATCAGAAAATCGGTTTGGACAATTTTGTACTGTAGGTGGTAAGTGTTAAATTTTTATAATATAAAATGCAAATATCATTGATTGCAGCCCATAGATCTGTTTGTTTTCAAAGAACTTTTGAACCAGTCGACACTAATGCAATAAGTGAAAGTAAAAGAAAATAATATACTTGTTTTACTCTAATATATCGCATTAGTTTAAAAGCTCTTTGAAAAGAAGCAAAGTTAATATAATTACATTATATTTACATGGGTTTGTCTAATTTAATTTTTAGTTCTTATTGATTCTGGTCCAAGATATGAAGTGGCATATCCTAGTGGTATCTCACATTTCCTTGAAAAACTGGCATTTGGTGTAAGATTAAATATTGTTCTATTTTTTATATATAGCAAGCAGATTATAGTAGTTTATTAACATATATCTTTAACTAGTTTAATTCTGTAATATATATATATATATAATTGTAAGTCCATTAGGATAAATAACTTAGGTTTACAAACTACTGAAAAGTCTTTTAATAAATGCTTATATCTCTATGACAAATACACATACGTGTTATTTCAGTCTACCAACACATACAGCAGCAAGGATGAAATAATGTTAGCATTGGAAAAGCATGGTGCTATATGTGATTGTCAAGCATCTAGAGATACATTCATCTATGCAGCATCAGCACAACGTCATGGACTGGATTTAGTAACTCAAGTTCTGGGTGATGTTGTTTTAAGACCACAAATTACAGATAAAGAGGTACATATGCAATATGTAACATAAAAATTGTTTTGTACTTTGTTATTTAATCAAATTGAAATATTAACAAATATTTTTAAGAATATGTTCATATATATATATATGATAGATATAGATTAAAATAAAATCATTTTAGATAGAAGTTGCTAAACAAACAGTACAATTTGAATTGGAGTCTTTACACACTAGACCGGAGCAGGAGCCCATATTGATGGACATGATTCATGCTGTAAGTTCTAATTTTTAATAAATTTTCTAAATTGATCTGAAACTTATACATTGAATTTATATATTTCTTTAGATATATAAAAAATATATATTGTGATAATTAAAATATAAATTTATTATAAATATTATAAATATTAAAATATATAATTATGAATATGATTTGTTGATAGGCTGCATACAGATACAACACATTAGGCTTACCCAAGATCTGTCCAGAAAACAACATTGAAAAGATTAATAGAAAAGTTTTGCACACGTATCTCAAGTACCATTATGTACCAAGTAGAATGGTAGTTGCCGGGGTTGGTGTGGAACATGAAGATTTGGTCCATGCCGTTAATAAGTAATAACCATAAATTCTCAGTAGATGGTAACAAAATGATTCAGAAATAATCCGATAGATTTTCCGAAATAAGCAGAACACATTCTAACATTATATTCAAAGTATCTCTTAAAAATTTTATTTTTCTATATATATAAAAGTGTTAATAACGTTTTCTTTTACGTAGATATTTTGTCGAAGAAAAACCCATCTGGGAGGAACAGACCGATCTTATTCTGCCGAATAATGAAAATAGTGTCGATAGATCTATTGCACAATATACAGGAGGATATGTTTCAGTATGGTCATTCATATATTTTGTTGAAGCAACTGCTTTATCATAAAATGAAAATATAAAGATATATGAATTAAAAAAATAAGAATATAATAATTTACGTTTTTATAGGAACAATGTAACGTTCCGACTTATGCAGGACCTAGTGGTTTGCCTGAATTGTCACACGTTGTCATAGGTCTAGAAGGTTGTTCCCATCATGATTCAGATTTTGTTGCTATGTGTGTGTTAAATATGATGATGGGAGGTGGTGGCAGTTTTAGCGCAGGTGGTCCTGGAAAGGGCATGTATACGCGTTTGTATACCAACGTGTTAAATAGGTAAGACACAGTTACTTTTATATCACTCTGTATGTTCCATTCAGATGTAAAGTAAAAAAATAGTTAAGAATATCATTTTAAATGATTGATGTTGCAGGTATCATTGGTTGTATAGTGCAACGGCATATAATCATGCTTATGCTGACACTGGACTGTTTTGTATCCACGCCTCATGTACAGCGCCTCACATGAAAGAAATGGTAGAAGTAATTGTACAGGAAATGGTCGCGATGGCAAATGGAGTTACAGACACTGAATTAGCGGTATGATTGTGTTTCATAATTATATTCTCTTTTTTTATTATGATTATATTTTCTTAAAATGTTCATCAAAATAATGTAAGATATTATTCTCTATATATTATTAACATATATTCGCATAAGTTCAATGCATGTGCGACTGCAAAAAAAATAAAAGTAAAAAAATCAATCATATGTAAACAAATTAGCTTCAATCTTATTAAATCGCTATTTTATATAATTATATTTTATGTAATAATTGCACACGTTAATAATTCTATTTTTTATGCAGAGAGCAAAGAAGCAACTGCAATCCATGTTACTTATGAATCTAGAACAACGGCCGGTTGCATTTGAAGATATAGGTAGACAGGTCTTGGCAACTGGTTCCAGAAAACGATCAGAATATTTCATACAAGCCATTGGTAAGCCACATACAGAGAGTTCTGATTTAAAATAAATTGAAAGATTTTAATTTTTTTTATAAAACCAGTATGTCAGCAACACTTATAAGAAAAAATTACATTTACAGAAGAAATATCCAAAGACGATATTAATAGGGTAACAAGGCGATTATTGAAATCACCACCTTGTATGGCGGCGCGCGGTGATGTGAAAGCTGTTCCTTCTTTATCGAATGTTCAAACTGGCTTAATCGATGCACAAGGTCGGTTGCCCGGTTCTCGTAGCAGATTGTCACTTTTCCGTTAAAATCGCGCTAGCTTTTTCAATCTAAATAAATGTTACTTAATCAAGTTTAATGAATTAAGAATTTGAATACTTAACATCTGTTTATACATTGACAATTAAACTTTATATAAGATAGGACATATATGTATCTACGTAATTAATTAATCTCGATATCTTTAAAACAAATACTGTAAAGTTTTTAACCTTAAAATTTTACACGTGATGCAAGTGATATATCGGAAAGAACAATCACATCGTTATAAATGATTTTCTAAAATTCTATATATTTGTAATGTATTGTTTTCTGATATATTCATTGTTATTTATATTTTATATCTATATTTGATAACGTTAAATTAACAAAAACGTAAAATTATTTATTGTTCAGCAGCACAAAATAAAGAAACAAAAGAATTTTACCATCGAACGGAAACATGATGCAAGATGCGCAAGATCAAATACTTGATTAATACTTGATTGATGCTATATATTATATATCGTATTATATTGAATGATAGAATTTCATCAAAAAATTGAAATACATAGGAAGAAAAACAATTGAAATTATACAAGAACAAAACTAAATGTTGTTTTTAAGCTTTTAACAATTGGCATAATTTAAAAAAAATTGACAATTAAAAAAATTCATTATTTATAATATATATATTGGAATTAAATTAAATACAGATTCGTTGTATAGCCTCATTCTTTTGCATTCGTATATTACGTCTCTATTTCTTCTAGTGTCTGAAGAAATGAAGCTTTTTTCTGAGCTATACGATTTTTTCTTTCTGCCAATGATAACTTGGCGCGATTCCATCTCTTTTTAATTGGTTCTTTATCTCTGATGATCTTCTTATATTCTGGGTCAGCTCGGATCGCTTCATGAGCCTTCTTATAGATGTTCTCAATCTAAATAAAAAAAATTTTTTTGTTTAATGTCTATATACATGTATATATATGGATTAATGATAGTGTAACATAAGTTTACTTTGATAAATTATATTTCAAATATTCAAAATTATATTTCAATCGAGAGCGAGGCATAGTAGACAGCACATTAGTCTACAAAGCCGAAGATCAATTCCCAGCAGAACCCAAATATTATGTTAATCGATCGCTCTCCTCTCGGAAGGCAATGGCAAATCACCGAGAGTTTATATCCCTGTCTAGTAAAATCTCTAATACTGCCGTTCGGAATACATGTAGATAATTTAAATACGCAACGCATGTATATCGAAAGAGAGATCATCAATAGCACATCAAGATCCAAGATATTTCAATTGCTTACGTCGTTTGCAGAAATTCCATGCTTAATATACTGCGAGAATTGTCTCTTGAAGGCTTCATCGTCCTCCTCTTCAAGAGTTCTCATATAATTGGCAACATGCTGACCCAATATATGTTGCCTATGTATTTCTGCATTGAATGTTTTTGTTTCGTTATCGAAACCTGGAAATCTTTTAGTGCTGTAAAGATAAAAAGTTGTTAAAACAACTGAATTATAGGATATATTTTAAAAATTGTAAAACTAAATTTATCACCTATGAGGAATATCAAGGCCTCCATCAACTGCGCCTTTCATGGCACCAAAAACTCGTGCACCTGTTGTAGTGCGCATTAAACCAGTATCCAGGTAACATCTAAATGCACCTGGACCACCATCTAATTCCTCAATATTAAATTCATCACCAGATACTTCCGTGTTACCAACATACAAAGTATCAAGGCCTAGTTTCTTCAGCAACTAAGAAAATAAAAAATTGATTTTAACATTGGCTAATTTCTTAATATAATCTACACATATTTGACAATTTTATCATCAGATTATAATAATTGGGAACCTTAGTTTTCTTCAGTGAAACATCAAAGCGAGCTGAGATTATATATCATCATGTTAAAGATCACTCCATATGTTTTTTATAAATATATTTTGGAAAGTAATCAGGAAAAATAACTTACTCTTCTTGCTAAAAGTAAACCAGTGCAATATGCAGATGCATAATTAGTAAGGCCAACTTTTATTCCATATTTTGGAAGCTCATGGCTATAAGCAGCACATACAATTCTGTCTCCTTCAATCCGTGAATAAGCCACCTTATGATATAATATATATTAGTTATACAATTTATACAAATTATATAATACAAATTTAATATAAAATATTAAAAAATAAATTAAGGCTGAATATATTATTCTATTTACCTGGCAAGTAATATCTTTGTTAGATATTCGTACAATCAATCTGTACTTAGGAGTATTATACTTATTTTTGTCTTGTATGGTCAATCTTTTTCGAGCATAATAATCAGTCTTTCCTTGACGACGCCTCTTAAATTTAACTTGATACCGTTTAAAGTACTGCTTATTCTTAACTATTTTGATAAAACCCTATACAAAAGTTTATAAAAATTAGAATCAGATAAGAAATGATATAATTGAGATGATTTTTGTAACTGTAATATCCAGGATTAAAAGGATTTTTTTTCATTATTCATTATTATTCATAGAAATAAACTAAATCTGCAGTAAAAATCATCAATTAAATATTATTTTCCAATGAGATAAATTATATAATTAACATGGTTCATGGAATTTTCATTGTATGCTATTTTCTTTAAAGACATTCTTTACAAATCCACATATAAGAACACTTTTATATTGGACATTTTATATAAGGAATTTCATAAGGAATTATGGTTATAAGAAAGTTACAGAAATCACTCACAGACATGTCACATATATGATTATACAGAGTGTCCCATTTAACTTGAGACATCAAAATAACTCGAAAACAAAGAAAAACAAAAATCGCTGAAACATAAATTTTTTCTTTAAGGTGACCTCGTAAATAAAAATCTAACGTTAAATCACCACGATCAACCACACCAGAAAACATGAAAGAACGAATTCGAAATGCCTGTCGCGATATCCGTCCAAAGACTTTATTATCAGTGCATCGATCTTTTATTAATCGCATTAACAAGTATTTGGAAATGGAAGGCCATCATTTTGAGCATTTATTATAATACGTTTATTTTATTCATTTCGAATAAAAATCGGAATTACTTCGTACGATATCTTCGAAAGTAATGATAAAATAAAAAAAATTTTTCTGACAAGAGTTAATTGTTTTTTTATATAGAATATGCTTCCGTCATAAAAAATATAGGTTTTCATTTAAAATAACAAAGTTGGCCTTAAAATCACCTTGAGGACGTCCACCAAATGAAAAAGGAATCATGCCATTTTACTCGTCCTCGGAATTCGTTCGACACATGTTTCAGCGATTTTTATTTTTGTTTTATTTTCCAGTTATTTCGATGTCTCACGTTAAATGGGACACCCTGTATATTTTGAAATAAAAAATAAGTATTAAAATTATACAAAAATGGAAAATGTGTAAATCTTTCCACAAAGAACGCAACCACGAAGCAATGACGAATCTGTCTGGGAAATAAGCATCCTACTTTCTCGCTCTTTTTTAATAATTGACTTGTATTTATTATAATTGAATTTATCTTAAGGAAGAATAATATCAAGGAAAATAATGTTATTCTTAATATTACGAAAAGATAACTTCAATCATACCATCTTGCCGAACTATCCCAGCCGTACACCTTAAACGCTTGTGAGAGAAAAGAATTCTGTAGCTTAATGATGCGCACTCGTGGGAACTGGTGGGGGGACCTGGAAATAGTGATGTTTATCGATATTCGAAATTATCGACTATTCGATATTATTTCACTTTTGATATACAAATATCAAATAGAAAAAATATGGAATAGCATATCGAATAAATATATTTTATTGGCGTACATTTATTGAATATTTATTAAAAAGTCTTTATTTTTCACATAAGCATTATCCCGAATCTATAAAGGCTCGTCTACATTAGCTGTAAAGCCCGTATGAGACTATGGATTGGGATTGAGATTAGATTGAAATTTGACCAATTGAAAAAGAGAAAATAATCTCAAGTATAGTAAACTTACTCCTGATTGGTTAAATTTCAATCCAATACTCAATCCCAATCCGTAGTCTGATACAGACTTAAGAGAATGGGCCAGAGCACAGACTTCTGCATAACGCATAATACACAACGCATAAGAGAATCAACCAATTAGAGTTCTTCATTTCCCTTCTCAGGACAGAAATTAAGAACTCTGATTTGTTGATTCTCTTATGCGTTGTGTATTGTACGTTATGCAGAAGTCTGTGCTCTGGCCCTAAGGCTGTAAGGTTGCAAAATACGAAATGAAATATTTTCATTCGCTGACAGCTTACGTTACAGCCTTACAGCCTTAAGCCAACGGCACATGGTGCTTGTTTTCGTGCTGGATTGCTTGCTGGATGAAAATACTGCGTTCTGATTGGTGCATTTCCATCCATCTTCGGAAAAGTACCAATCAGAACGCAATATTTTCATCCAGCAAGCAATCCAGCACGAAAACAAGCACCGTGTGCCACTGGCTTTACTCTTACAGCTATTGTAGACGAGCCTTTATTCTTGCAGCCATTGTAGATGGGCCTTAAGGCTGAATTTAATAAAGCGGATGAACATAAAAAAACGTAAGCAATAAGACGTAATAAAGAAATTGACCAATCACAATCAATTATTCTCGTAAATTTTAAAATGGCGATCTTAAATTTAAATTATGATTGGTCGATTTACTTACTGCTTATGTCTTACTGCTTAAATTCGTTTATATGCTATGGCTCTAAAGCGTCGTCTACAATGGCAGTAAGCAGTAAGAAGTAAGTGTGAACAGTAAGAAATGGACCAACCACAGTTGATTATTTTTGTCATAATCGACTGTGATTGGTTTATTTCTTACCGCTTACGCTTACTTCTTACTGCTTAGGGCCATCACACGTAGCAAAATTTTAACCGTAACCGTAAGGTTGTAAGAAAACTGACCAATCACAGTCGATTATTATAATGTCACAAGAGAAAGGATCGACTGTGATTGGCCAGTTTTCTTACAACCTTACGGTTACGGTTAAAATTTTTCTACGTGTGATGGCCTTTACTGCCATTGTAGACCACGCTTTAAGCCGGGTTTATAATAGGGGTGTTTACTTCTAGCAATCTAATTTGTAATCGAATTGGAGGCAGTGATATAAACTGACTTTAGAAAAAGTTCCCTAGACTAATCCGATTTATGAAACGTGTCCTCGGAGCAATCCGATCAGGGTACCTATTATGGAACTCGTCGGAATCGATTCCGATCAGAATAATTCCGTTTCCCCTAGAAAAGACATTGGCCGCGTTCAGTAGAACAAAGTGATCAGAGAGCGCTTAGTGATTATTGTCTATGATTGGAGCATTCTTTTAGATTCTTCATAGACCCAGAAGTATTTACCAATCAGGAGCGAGATTCAGTAGAAAATCTAGTAATGTTGTCCAACTGTTGAGTCTGCTGAATGCAGCCAATAGAAATCTAGAAAGTAATGAAATAAATTCGATCGGAATCGATTCCGACGAGTTCCATAATAGGTACCCAGATCCGATTAGCTCATGACGAGTAGAGAAGGACGTGGTTTATTTACTTGTGATTTACATTTCAAATCATATTAATACGAATCAGGCAAAATATATAGGTATGTACTTTATGAATCTTATAATTACTTTTCTAGTCAAAGCAATCTACTGTGAAATCACTGTGAAAATCAAAATTGTCACTTTGCACTGCGAAATGAAATATGAATAATTAAAATTGACTGACATAATAGGTTAAGAAACCTGTCATAATAATGAATTATAGCAGTTGTTTGATTTACTAATTTTTTTTGTAATTAAAACAACAAGAAAATTAACGGTAACCTCAGCAAAGTACAAAAGAATTAGGCTAAGAAAGTGCTTTTCTGTTAATTATACAAAAAACAGGAAAGTTGGGTGAAATTAATTAAAAAACTTAACTCTTTTATATTTTACTACGACTATCCCAAATCTTCTTGTTATTTGATTAATTTTTTTTTATTTTAAATAGCAAAATATTTTCTGGTCCTAATGACTTTGTACTTTGTTGTGACTATCTGAAACCTTCTTGTTATTAATTTTATTAAAAAAAAAATCAAATAACAAGGTGGTTTGAGGTAAGTACAAAGTATAAGGGAGTTAAATTTTTTACCGATTAGTTTTACCCAATTTTCTTGTCTTTTGTGCAATTAATAGCAAAATACTTTCTTCTTCTAACTTGTACTTTGCTGCGGCTATCTTTAACCTCCTTCTTATTTGTTTTATTAAAAAAAAATAAATGAAACTGCTATAATTTGTCGCAATAACAGATTTCGTAATCTGTAATATTAGTCAACTTCAACTATTCATATCTGGCTTTGCAGTGTAGAGTGACTATTTTGACTTTCAAATATGGTTGCATTAAAACACAATATAATGGTATACATGGTTGCTATGCATTAAAACACAATATAAATATGTGAATTTCAACCAAATCGGAAGTGAAAGTCTAAATTGGATAATTACCTAATTTTCAACTTCCTTCAAATGTCTATTGACAAGATATATTTATATTTCACCGATATATATTTTCAAAAAGTTAATAAACTATAATGAATAACCTGCCACTCCTCGGATAGACAGAATACTGAACATAGTATGGTCTTTTTATTACTACAATAATTTTGTATTAATTTAGTTCTTTTGCCAGCATATTGGTAGCAATTTTTATGACAATAGAAAATTTCTGCAATATTGACACAATTTTCATGGCATCAGATGCCTTCTTTTACATATTAACAAAATTCTGTTTTGTACAAGGATGCATCTTGACGTATTTATGCTAGTCTATTAGTTTATCTGTGTCTACTTCAATTATTAGCACATAAGTTTATCAAAATAATCATTTTTTTAGAACTTGAAAATCAGTATGGCATGTGAACAAGAGGAAAACCTATGTGAACAGGATCAATACGGTATATATATCATATTATTGAAAAGACAATGTTTCCCAGTAAACATCAATTAACAGCAACATAACATAAATATTACAATATCTCATTGTCTAATTTAAATATAACATATAACGTGCATGTTATGTAACAGTTACATTGTTGAGTAGAAAATTATAATATTGATATTATGTTATTGACAGTTTGTGTTTATATGTAACTCTGTTATATATAAAGTATATGTAACAGAGTTACGTATAAATACAAACTCAATAGGTTTATAAACATAAATAGGTAACACTCTGTTACCTGTGAATTTTTATTGTAATATAAGAAATGGATTTTATTATTGCCAACCTATAAACTTCTTGATTGCCAAATATCCACAAGGCTACAGCTATCTGTTTCTCTAGTAGTATCTTAGGCCAATTGTCTAGTTGCAATAAGTATGGTCCAATATGTTGTATCAATACTTCAAAAGTTTCTCTTCTGACGTGAAAATGTGTTTTAAAATCTAAAAGAAAACATATACATATATAACATGACAAAACAATATTATATATACATTATATAAAATATTTAAAAAATTTTATATGCTTATATTATTTTATATACCTATACGCGTGTACACATATTAAACGATATTTAAATAAATCTTTGTTTTGTTTATAAGTATTGAACCTATATTATTGAAATTACTGTTTAACATTGTTATATTCAACTCAGTAAATATGTGTGTATATTTACTGTGTGTCCTTCTTACCTATCAATGAATAATAAAGAACGACGTTTTCATAAAAGTTATTAATTTTAATATGTTCTTCTCTTACTCTATGTATTTGCCATTCAGGTTCATTTTCCTCGTCATCATTAAACATATTCCATAAAAGTAATAAATCCATGTTTGTGTTCTATAAGAATATTTATAAAAATATTTTTGTTAAACAAGAATATGAATCAAATTATAAGTTACCTAAGATATATACCTAAGATATGTATGTATACTCAACTATAAAAGATTAGGTTTGATATCTTAATATGGTTTTTTCGAAATGCAAATAAATCAAGATGCAATCACGTCCTTTACTTGTTATGAGCTAATCGGATTTGATCGGATTGCTCCGAGGACACGTTTCATAAATCGAATTAGTCTAGGGAACTTTCTTTAAAGTCAGTTTATATCACTGCTTCCAATTCGATTACAAATCAGATTGCTAGAAATAAACACCCATGGATACTTTGTTCACTCAATGGATCAGCTGTGGGCCTTACATGTCGGACGGTAACTATGGAGGGGGTAACGGTTGCATTTCTTTGATAATCTAGGGCAGAGCTGGACACGATCTGCACATTTTGAGCGAAATTTAGTAGGTGATGCCTACCGTCCCCCTCACACCGCTCCGCGCCCAGCGGCCGGGACGACGATCGCGGTTCACTCAAGCCCATCGCTATATAAAGCCAGCGGCACACGGTGCTTGTTTTCGTGCTGGATTGCTTGCTGGATGAAAATACTGCGTTCTGATTGGTACATTTCCGAAGATGGATGGAAATATACCAATCAGAACGCAGTATTTTCATCCAGCAAGCAATCCAGCACGAAAACAAGCACCGTGTGTCGCTGGCTTTAGAAATCAGCTGCGGCGTCACATTATCATTAAAATTTGATTTGAATGAATATATAATCTCGTTGAATAAAGAACACATTTTGTGTGCCAAAGATGCTGCTAACATTGAAACCGGATCACAAGAAACATGTGTTGTTTCTAACCGAACAATCATCACCAGGTACGAGTAAACTACTTATCAATATTTAAATTTATTTTTGCTATGAAACATCCGAAGAAATAATCGTGATTTTCGCAGTTCTACAAGATTTTTGCAAATTAGCTTTGGATTATCTACAAAAAGGTCCGAATGTTAAAATGTATAATGCTGCTGCTCGTAAGTAGTAGATTATTACTATTTTCAAAGTAATCTATAATTAATTGTATATCTAAGAGCCTTTATTGCTTAATATTTATTTATCTTGTACTTGTTTCAGAAAAGTTGAACGTTGAGTTGGATGTGATAGAAAATTCAGTTAAGGGTTTGGTTAACCTTTTGCTGGAAAGCTGTAAGCACAAGGTAAACAACACATGAAGTAAATATCTCAATTTATAATGGCATATTGCTTACTGTACTTATATTTTGTAGTTGAATGCGGAAGATTTCCGGGATTCTGTCATTGCTTTAGGTTTCACAGAAGAGAAGGAGGCAATACTAAGCAAACTTTATGATGTCAAAAAAGATGAAGTTACAGATACACTTGAAGAAATTGGATTTCAACTGCCTAAGTATCACGACATGGAATGGAGATTTGAAGTTCAAGTAATACAGTTTACAAGTTACTTTTTAATTTCTATCTATGTTGATATAATTGAATTATGTTATACTTGTTACAGACTGCCTCTAGGTGCCTTCTGAAGCAAGTTGCACCACTCGTTACCCTGGATCTATCATTAAAAAATCCCAACAATTCAGATGAGATAGAACATGTTTTGTTACAAACAGATCCTACCAACTTACTCCACATAACTCAACAGTTGGAAGAGGCTTTACAAGAGAGTCGTAGCCAACATATTCGGAGGATATCCAAAGCAATAAAATAAGCAGAGATTTTTTGTGATTTCATATATATAATTATGATTTAAGATATTAAATAATATAATTTATGAAGAAATATGAATTTAAGATTAAATAGAAAAATGTTGACTCATACAATAAATATAACAACAATTCTAATCACATTTGTCATTGACATCTGTAAAGTTTCACTCTAGCCAGCTTACCTTAAATAATAATTGACAGTAATCTTACATGCATCGCACATCCACGGGTCTAATATGTATGCATCTATTGTCTACTATGTATGTAGTTAGATCTGCATTTGAATATATAATTGGATAATTTTATTGGATCTCTCTGTGCAAGGAGAATATATAAGAGAAGACTGCGATCTTCTTGCACTTGTACTGTCTTGGTGTGACACACAATACCATTACAAGTTATTCCTTAGTACAGAGCATTGATGTTTTATAAATTGAAGTTTTCTATTGTCTTAAACTTGGGATCTAAGTCCAGGAACAGTTATATTTTAAAACACTATAGTGTCAAAAAGTATATATGCAATGTATATTTATTTTTACAATGAACTTTAAGTTATTTCATGCATCTCTCTCTATTTCATAAATATTCTTCCTGCTCAAAGCAAAATCAACTTTTATTGATACTTTCAGAAAATGGAATCTCTTAGTACAGTAGGAGCCCAAAATCTAGCTTCGACCGTTTTATCCAGACAAACGACCGTGCCACTTGTTTCTAATGTACTGACTATGGACACATCTCATGCTATGCGGCAAATCATGGGTTTTAACAATCAGACTGTAGTGGATAAAGTACTTCCGGATATGCTGCATTTGGTCGACTCACATTGGTTATTATTAACTTCTACATGTTGATATTTACTTTTTTTATATGATTAATAAGCGCTATGCGACTATTAATATATACTATCTGATGCAAATTAGTAAATGTAAAATTACCAAGGCCTTTGTGAGTTACAGGTATCAGTTTCCACCACTGGATCCAATGTGGCACAAAATCTTAGGACTCGTGATGGTCATACTGGGATTTATGGGATGGACTGGCAACGGTGTTGTAGTATACGTGTTCCTGATGACACCCTCGCTAAGAACACCTAGCAATCTTTTAGTGGTAAATCTGGCTTTCTCAGACTTCATCATGATGATCATTATGTCTCCTCCTATGGTGATCAACTGCTACTATGAGACTTGGGTGTTAGGTAATGTAAACTTCCAGCTTGCATTATTGCAGAATTCTTTCTAAAAATTGCATATCTATTGACACTTAAGAGTTTTGTACTTAAAAAAAGAAAAACTTCCCCATACACACATAATGTCCAGTCTTTTTATTTTTATTTATAAAAATCTTAGAATGTGTATGAACATTTTGTTAATATATGTTAATATTGTATTTTAATATTGATTAACTGATATTTTTTAATGATTAAAAGTAAAAAGTTATAGCTCTTTTAGATCTGGATATTTATAAATCCTAAAACCTGATATTCTTTAAAGAATTGTTTGTTTTAATTATAATTTTAATAAATTACGATCATCCTAACAAATCGATTTTATGTTAAGGACCTCTGATGTGCGACATATACGCAATGGTTGGCTCTTTATGCGGGTGCGCCTCGATATGGACCATGACTGCTGTCGCTTTAGATCGATATAATGTTATAGTAAAGGTATGTATAATATATATGTCCACAGTGTTTTTCGATAAATGGGAACGAAAACTAAGGAATACATATATGCAGGGAATGGCAGGGAAACCACTCACCATTAAGAAAGCGTTACTCGAAATTTTGCTTATCTGGCTCTTCGCTTCGGTATGGACGATTTTACCAATGGTGGGATGGAACAGGTAACGTCAAGATAATCAAAACTTCTTACAAAAAGGACATATCGTATATTGTAATTATAATATGCATTTTATCGTAAAAATAAATCGTAAAAAAAATTGGACTCGAAAATTATGAATTTAAATATTTTGATAGATAATATATTTTTTTACATACTTTTGCATAATTAGATACGTGCCAGAAGGTAACATGACCGCTTGCGGTACGGATTATCTGACCAAAGATTGGAGCTCCAAGTCCTACATCTTGGTGTATTCAATATTCGTTTACTACACGCCACTTTTTACTATAATCTACAGCTATTATTTCATTGTTTCAGTGAGTACAGATTAGAGGCTTACATGTTTAAAAAAAAATTCTACATCCGTAATTATGTATTTTTTAATCAACAGACAGTAGCTGCTCACGAAAAAGCAATGAGGGAACAGGCGAAAAAAATGAACGTCGCGTCCTTACGATCTGGAGATAATCAAAATATAAGCGCGGAAGCGAAGCTGGCAAAAGTAAGGCTATTAACCGTTTCAATTAACTATTTTAATTAACATAACTTAATAAGCTTTACTATTTTAATTCACACAACTAAAAGCTAAGTAAACTAAAATTAACTTTTATTAAGCTGAAAAATTAATTTATTTTAAAAAAAGTTAAATAAATTAACTACAATTTAACTTACTCAACTAAAAGTTAAGTTTTAAGAAGTAAAAATTAATAAACAAAGTTTAGTTTGCTTAAATGAAAATTAAGCTCAGTTTACTTTTCAAAAATTTAATTATATAATAAATTTATTTTATTTAATTTTTTATTTTTTTTAAATTAATATGATTACAGGTGGCTCTAATGACTATTTCCTTGTGGTTTATGGCGTGGACTCCGTACCTGGTTATTAATTATACTGGTATATTCGGTGGTGCCAGCATTAGTCCTCTGTATACCATCTGGGGATCTCTCTTCGCGAAGGCAAACGCTATATATAATCCTATTGTTTATGGGATTAGGTAAGCTGTTACTTTTCTTTAATGTATTTCGATCGCGTCGATGGAATCATACATAATTGATATTGATAAATTTCTTTTACGCAGTCATCCGAAGTACAGAGCAGCGCTGAAGGAGAAGCTACCATTCCTCGTATGCGGCTCGACCGAAGAACCGACACCTCCGGAAAAAGTCGCGGAAACAGCGTCCATGACGACAGCAGCGTAGTGCCTCGTGACGAATCGTAAATTCCAAGTATTATGTGATACAATATAATCAGAATATACTCTTCTACACGTCGCGCATGCACGAAAGGTCAACGAATGAGTGATCTCGGGTACATTACTCTTCATGGACGTGTAAATTTTGTAAATTTTATCCGTAAAAAA
The DNA here is from genome assembly GCF_003227715.2 of Harpegnathos saltator. NCBI lineage: Eukaryota > Metazoa > Arthropoda > Insecta > Hymenoptera > Formicidae > Harpegnathos > Harpegnathos saltator. The sequence continues at coordinate 572,882 of NW_020230625.1, forward strand.
TATGTATGAAAATTTGTAATTTGTAAAGCTTCAATAGTTGTTACGGATGGCCGATTATGCGAAAAGCTACATACATGGGATTTTGAGTGGAGCAAATGTTTTCGAGCATGTTCATGTTCAAACATGTACAGGATGTAGCAGCAACGTACAGATCAGTATGACATGTTGCCCCTATTCGGATGATAATGCAGAGGTTGCCGAAAAAGTCACTCGTTGACTTTATTGATAATGATATTTGCAGTGTTTCCAGTTATGAAATAATGCAACTAACTTTGCACCGTGTTCGTTATGACAGTTTATCAACCGTTTACCGACAAGAGTCGAACCTCATTGAATTAAAAAAGATGTTTAAAAAATGAAACTGAGAAATAAATATTACGGAATAAAGCAGAATAAGTAAGAGTAATATTTAAAGAAATAAATAATATAACATATTTCCTGGTTTTGCATAATTTCTTAATTGTTTTCTCACGTTAAAAAATTCGATAGAAATTGAAGATTAGAAAGAATGATACAAAAATATTTAAAGGTCTTTACATACTGTGTTTCATCCATGTTTCTACGAAAGATCGCTTCTGCAAAAATATGAATGGACTAGAAATGCAATATAAATATTAGTTGCAATTTAATCGACCGCAACTATCAAACAACATATTTTCGGTACATTAGTCTTGTATATTGACATCGAAAATAGGGCCTTTTATAATCTATAGAGCCATTATAGTCTTGCATCTTTTATCGAAAATAGAGCCTGTTTGTCGAGATTTTTTGGAACTTATTCTATTCATACTTTTGCAGAAGCGATTTTTTATAGAAACATGGATGAAATACAGTATATAAGACTTTTAAATATTTCTATATCGTTTTCTTCCTAATCTCCAATTTCTATCGAACTTTCCAACGTGAGAAGACAGAAATTAAGAAATTATGCGAAACCAGGAAATATGTTGTATTATTTATTTCTTTAAATATTACTTTTACTTATTCTGCTTTATTCCGTAATATTTATTTCTCAGTTTCATTTTTTAAACATCTTTTTTAATTCAATGAGGTTCGACTCTTGTCGGTAAACGGTTGATAAACTGTCATAACGAACACTGTGCAAAGTTAGTTGCATTTGTCATAACTGGGAACACTGCAAATATCATTATCAACAAAGTCAACGAGTGACTTTTTTCGGAAACCTCTGCATTATCATTCGAATAGGGGCAAGCAACCCGTCATACTGACCTGTATGTTGCTGTTACCCTGTACATGAGAAATTCGTATTTTCGTTTTCCAGTTTCATCTTACGTTCTCTCCTTTTACAGCAGTTAAAGTATTGAATATTATTATCTTCGCAGAAAGCGAAGAGCGATAGAGGAGGCACTTAATCTCGATTGTATGTGTAGTATGCACAAAAGATGTTAATCAATAAATTATTCGGCATGTATAACGCGATTCAGAAGATCCTTTTATTGATGTTTCTTTTTTTTAATTTTGTGGATCAAAGAAAGATTAGATCAGTATTCAAATTTCAATGATTTTGTAGATTAATCGAGTTTATTAATCTTATAATCTATCATCAGATTGATGAACGTTACATTTTTATGATCTCAGAGATTAATCGAAACGTGAATGAAAACACGACATTTGAAATGTTACGTCCTGGAGGAGGAGCGCAACGTGTACTCGCACTTGCGAGTTTTGCACGTACTTGTGCGCGACACAAGTCAGGGATCAGAGGGGTCCATTTATTCCGATCACGTCGTGGACAGCGGGTGGTCCACTTTTTAGATCAGAGAACTAAATCTCTTCACCTGGGATTGGACCGCGAGTCAATCGAGTTGGAATCGGGGAATGAATTAGAAAGGAGGAAACGTGATTTGAATTATAAAAATAAATTAATATAAATTATAAAAAATTGATGACACATTTTATTGTGGTAGATCTAAGAGTAAGTTTAAATTGCTTTAACAAATATTGTCGGCACGTGCTTTTGTGTGACAATGATTTCGCGTAGTTAGTATACAATTATGCATATTATGCCAGACGGTCGGCAACATATATGTTATATAACTGTTGTGCGCAAATATTTTGAAGGGAGAAAAAGGTAAAGGAAAACGAATAATATCTAATCTGGTGAGGAGAGAAGAACGGTTCGGTGAATTGGGGGGAGTGGAAAGTTGAGAGAGAGAGAGAGAGAGAGAGAGAGAGAGAGAGAGAGAGAGAGAGAGAGAGAGAGAGAGAGAGAGAGAGAGACAGGTGAATAAGATATAGGAAAAATGGGTGAACTAGTGGCAAAGCGTGGAGAAGTATTTCGGGAAGGATTTAAGAGGTACGGGAAGATGGGTGATGGAATGAACAGGAATGATAGGTCTGGATGGCAATCGGTTTCAAAGACTATATTAATTAATGTCCGAAGATATCGGACAGATGATTCGAGACTATAGTGATCGCCCGTGTCAAACAGCCAACCTAACAAGTCGAGGACTCGGTTGATAGTTACGTAGGATCTCTGGACGCGATAGCCCACTGCAACGAATTTCGAGATTAAATGAAAAGGATGCAAATGAGGAAGTCCGATCTAGGAGAGAAAAACAACATGTGAATAATTTACTGTTTGCTGAGAATTGAACCTGGTTGATTAAAAGTGAAATGGCAAGCCCTGAATAGGGAAATTGGCCATCTGTTTCTTATGCAGGAGGTTAGCCTTTTACCCTATTGCCGGCGGGGCTGAGTTTTGAGCACTTAACTGCACTGGTTTGAATCGCGAGTATGAAGAGTAAAATCCAAGACTGAGAAGCTGAGAGAACTTTCGGTTTGTCGAGAAATGAGTGAAGGTTTTTATTAGAAATGTGCGAACTATTCGAATTCGAATCCGAATCCCTATGATTCGAATCCGAATAATTCGAAAACCTCGAATCACGAAGATTCGAATACGAATAAAATATATTGTGCGTATCAGTTATAAAACGGGCCATCTGGGCCTATATATTTGAACCCTTAACTTTTTAATTAATTATTAACTAATAATGTTTAATTACCGTAATTAACCTAACTTATAATTAATAACTTAATTATAAATTACTATAAATATTTAAATATATATTTTATTTTAAGATAATATTACAATATTAATATTTCCTTTCATATTAAAATCTTCCATCATTATTTGCACGTTTAATATTCATGTTTTTAATAGTTCGATTCGATTTGATTCGAATTCGAATGAAATTTCATAGATTCGATTCGAATTCGAATTTAAAAAATGAGATTCGATTCGATTCGATTTGATATAAAAATTCTTGATTCGTACGTCTCTAGTTTTTATGTTTTGAGTAAAAGAGAATTTTGGATGTTTTTAGCTCGCAAGACTATCGAGAAGTGAGTGAAGGTTTTTATGTTTTGAGTAAGAGAAAAGCTTTGGATACTTTTAGCTCGCGAGATTGTCGAGAAGTGAAGTGACTTTTTGGCTTTGCTCAAATCGTCAGCTCGGTTGAAAGAGTGGAGTTTGGGGAGTTGCTTCGGAAATCTAATTTTTATGCCGAAATATGGTCATAGGACTGTGTTTCGAGTGTTTTTTAGTTCGAGGTGGGGATTAAGAGTACGTTGCAGTGTCTTTAAGATAATTTTATAGGAGATAGGATGCATATGGCAATAAGAGGATTTCAAGGATCTCTTTGTTCTTACAAAAAAAAATGCGGCAGCAATCTTATTAGGAAGGAAACATCGATATTTTTTTACCCGAGTTGTCCAATGATAAGTAAAAGAATAGCTGAGCTCAGTTACGGTTAAGAAGAGTGTCGCGATATTGTTAACGTTGAGCGAGTGGGAAACAAGATCCGAGTTGGTTCAATGATAAGTAAGAGAATAGCTGAGTTCAGTTACGGTTAAGAAGGAGGTCGCCATATTGTCGACGTTGACTAAGCGAGTGGGAAACAAGATTCGAGTTGGTTCAAGGATTTGTTAATATTTCCGGAGCATCGAAACTTCCAGAGATTCCAGGACCATCGCATCGTGTGATAACATGCCTGAACGCATTCGACCATATAATAAGTAATATAAAATTCAATTTTCTTTTTATAAAAGAAGTCTAGAGTACGCGGAGTCCGCAGGACGTAACAGAAATGTCATAGCATCTCTCTCTCTCTCTCTCTCTCTCTCTCTCTCTCTCTCTCTCTCTCTCTCTCTCTCTCTCTCTCTCTCTCTCTCTCTCTCTCTCTCTTTCTCTCTTTCTCTCTTTCTCTCATCATGTTGACATTGACATTCCGCTACGGGATCTCGGTAGGACTAAAAGTATGATTGCTTCCAAATATGATTGCTTGCAGAATTTATTCAGTAGTTTTATAAAATTTATTACATAGACACGACTTCCTACCGCCGATGTCTTATGGCTATAACACGCATCGTGGATATCCACGACAACCCGTCTATTTTATTTTCTTTTCCAAAATGGCCATGTGTATATTGTAGTTCTCCGAAGAATATGATCTAGGGTTGCATTATGAAACATCCGTAAGAAATTCACGTTGTGGTGCGACGGAATCGTATACGATGATTCATAATGCCGTTTTGACAGTCCTTTAACAATTTTATCGGTATAACGAAACTCTTCATATCGCTCTCGGTCTTTTTGTTGTTGAATACTTTTCGCATATCGGCTTGGACGATCACCCCGCTCGGATCACAGTCAATCGCAGAAAAATGCGATTGCGTTTCTCTTATTGTAACATAGTATCACGATTGAATGCGCTCCCTCCTCTTCCCTCCCCCTCCCCCTTTCTCTTTCTCTTTCTCTCGTTGATCACAATGGTCTTCTCACGCAAAATACTGCCGCATATACTATTTACAACTACCGTGCTCGATGGCGCGATTCCTCCTTCGTGGCGACAATGTGATACTATATCATGATTGCATTGCGTCTATCTAACGAGTCTGTTGTATCGTCGAAAAATAGATGCATGTGATATCGTTACTTTATGCGGCGGGCTTTTCACCCTCCGTGACTGTGGTGGTCGTGGACGTCGAGTCTGCGCCAGCCGCCGACTCGGTGGCACACGCGAGAGACGGGAACCTCTCGAAGAGAGCGGCCCGGTATTTGGGGTGGCTGAAATCACACGAGGCAAAGATCAGTGTCGTTCTTCGTGTTGTAAGAAATAAGAGATAGCTGTGACTGAAGATTGCTCGACTGATTCGTTACGCTCTTCAAATGTACGGTTCTATATTATTCAGAATTTTGCTATCACTATCATTTAAGAGGATGCCAAACTTGATAAGTAGGGATGTGCGAACTATTCGAATTCGAATCGAATTGAATCTAATGTAATTCGATTCGATTCGAATCCGAATCCTTATGATTCGAATCCAAATAATTCGAATAGGAATCAACTACATTATCGTTTGCGTGCATCAGCTACAAAACGGGTTAAATCTGAGCCTGTTTGAGTCTTTAACTTGTAATTAACTTAACTTATAATTAATAACTTAATTATAAATTACTTTAAATATTTAAATATATATTTTACTTTAAGATGATATTACAATATCAATATTCCCTTTCATGTTAAAATCTTCCATCATTATTTGCATGTTTAATAGTCATGTTAAATTTTTTAATGATTCGATTCGACTTCATTCAATTCGATTCGAATTTGAGTGAAATTTCATAGATTTGATTTAATTCGACATAAAAATTCTTGACTCGCACATTTCTATTGATAAGCGTAATTTATCTTGGTTTAAAAATATAAAATTATATATATAATTCATCTAGAGATCAATTTATAATATTTCATTTTCAGAATTTTGTACTTCTTTTAGCTGTTCTTCGATTAGCTGATAATTTTTTTTTTCAAATGTAGAGTCGCTGACCCACCTGATGCCGTATACGATCGGATTGTACACGGCGTTCGCTTTCGCGAAGACAGAGCCCCAGATTGTGAAGAGCGGGCTGATTTTAGTTGTTTCGAAGATGCCCGCGAAATTGATGACCAAATACGGTGTCCACGCCATGAACCACAGAGAGATGGTCATAAGAGCTACCTGTAATTAGTAAAAGCATTATAGCAACTGCGTGTGTGCAGGAGAGAATGAATTTTTTTTATGTATTAAATTATAGGAATATGTTCATAAGTAATCAAATGTTTAAAAAATTCTTATTCTTATCAGTTTCTACTTGAATTGTGTAGTATATAACAAACAATATCTTCATAGCTTGTTTTTAATAAGATATTCAACTTATTGTGTTATTGAATAAAAGCTTTGCCTATAGATTTTCAAATATGTTTTGAAAGACAATTGACATACCTGATTACATATCAAAGAATAACAAAAAGATAGAAACAAAAATAGCAACAAAGAATCAAAGAAAAACTAAAGAATAATTAAAGAATAAAAGCTTCGTTTATGGACTTCTTTGAATCTATTTTTTAAATACTTTTGAAATTAATTTTTAAATGGTTTTGACTTGATTACACTCATGGATATACCTCTAATTGTAATCACATATGAGTGAAGATTAATAAGAATCAATCTCGTCTGAACTCGTGAGAACTAATGTATTACATGTATGAAAATGACTAGATAGAAAAATCGCGAAGAAAACTTGCCTTCGCCAGTTTGCATTCGGCGCTAGTATTCTGGTTCTCGGCTGATCGCAAAGAAGCGACATTCATCTTCTTCGCTTGCTCACGCATGTTCTTCTCGTGAGCGGCAACGGCCTGGATGATGAAGAAGTAGCTGTAGATGATGAGGAACAACGGCAAGAAATAGCAAAAGACGCTGTACACCAGGATGTATGACTTAGACAACATGTCCTTGTTCAGGTAATCGGTGCCGCAGGCGGTCATGTTGCCTTCGGGCACGTAGCTGCGAAATATGTATCATTGTACAATCCGAAGTAACGTTCAATATTTTTCTTCCATTATTTTGCTGTCAGTGTCTCACCGGTTCCAGCCGAACAGCGGAGCTAACGTCCAGGCCAACGACAAGAACCAGAGGGCGAATATGCGAAGGAGGGCGCTGTTGATAGTCATCGGCTTAGCGGACAAGCCTTTGACGATTACGTTGTACCTGTCGAATGCGATCATCGTCATCGTCCAAATGGAGCCACACCCGAACAGGGAGCCCGCCATAGCGTACAATTCACAGAAGAAGGGTCCCATCACCCACATCTCGTTATAGCAATTAATCACCTACGCACAGGACAGAAGATTATCAACCGGAACTGATCGCACTCTGTCACAGCATGTATAAACATAGCGGGGCATATGTACCATAGTAGGAGACATGGCCACCATCATAAGGAAGTCGGAAACGGCGAGGTTGACGACGAGCAGATTGCTCGGAGTACGCAAGCTCTTGGTAGTGGTGAAGATGTAGATCACCATGCCGTTACCGGTAATGGATATCACGCCGAGTACGCCGATTACGAAACCAAGCAACGCGTGCCATAGCGGATTCAACGGTGGGTATTGGTACCAATAGGGGTCGATCATGTGGAGCATATCCGCTGGTACTTTGTCCACCACCGTCTGGTTGCCAAATCCGCCTCCCTGGGCTGCCCATGTGTAAGCTGCATGGCTCGGCCCGTTTGCGACGGTTAACATAGTCATCTGCGAGAATTTAGTCTGCGTTAGTCTTACAGTGTCGACATTGATATTTACTGTTGCTTATTATTCGGTAATCATTTGAACAATTAATACTTAAACTGAGGGTTTCCAAAGAGAAAAAGGATGAAGATTACATGTACATGAAATTGTGAGAAAAAATATAGAGCTCATAATTATTCTTGCTTGTGAGTAATACCTTTTTTTTTACATTTTTACTTGTATACGAAATATTGTAAGATATATTCCTTGTATAATTTTATAATTTACTTACATTGTTGCTACTCGATGAAGTTATAAGACAAAATTTATAGTTATATAAGATTAAATTATATGAGATAAAGTTAAATCACACAATTGTTATTATAAACGTATATCCACTGTGTCAAAACTACGAATGTAAAGCAAGCTTTGAGGGTGAGCTTCTTACACGAAAATAAATAAATTTCCACTTCACGTTAATGAAGATAAATATAACAGAGTAATCATTGATCAATGCTACAGACTTCTCAAATTTTTTCTTCGTAAATCTAGATAACTTGATAAAGGATAAAAGATATAAATTTGCGTGAGATTCGACGTCCTCTCACCTCCGTGCTACTTGGAGAAAATCGTCGAACGAACTAATCCAAATACACCGTTTCAAATGGCTGATGTGGGTTCTCGCGATTCTTTCCGTGGAGCTTAGCAGGAGGAGTTCCCTGTTCGGTCCACTTGGATGCGGCTCGGGTTGTCCGCGATAGTGAGTTCCGCTTAAATATGCATCGCCTTTTCGCCTTACGTCTTCGTAGTGACATATACGGAACCATCCTAAGTCGCCAAACAGTCTTAAGAAGTCTGTTCTATTAAATTATACAGGATTTGGGAATACCTTGGCATACCTTGAGTGTCGCACACAGAAGCCTTATGAGGGTGCAATAAGAATAGAATACGAAGATGGATTACTCGGGATAGTTCGTGTCTAAAGTTTGATGGTATAACGATCGATCGAGGTTAACAATTATGCTAATCTATAACAGCATAAAATAACCTGAGATTATTCCAAATATATTAAGAACATCTTGAAGTGCTCTTCAAGTATTCACGTTTAAGATAATACTGGAATCTCTTGTATTATTTGGAAGATGTCATGGTTGTATTTTAGCAAATTATTTAATTATTATAAAATTACAATGTAATTTAAAATCTCAAATACGTACATATACCTTATAAAACGACATGTAGCTGTCTTTTAACTTGAAAACTTAAAAACTGCTTTGATCCGTGTGTGTATGTATGTGTGTGTGTGTGTGTGTGTAAAATAAAGATATTTGAATAAAGTATATAACGAAATAATTATACGGAAAAATTTCCACCGTGATTATATTAACATAACAAATGAAAAAATTACATTAATTAATCATTATAATGATTATTATAAATCATAAGGTTGGTTTAAAAAATTTGGAATTATACAGAGATAAAACATCATTTTATTCAAATAGATCAAGTGGAGTAAGTTATGAGTTATATATTAATTTAAATGAGTTATTTTAATTAAATAAAGTTTTTATATATAAGGGGAAAGAATTTATTCTAAATTTATTTTAATTTAATTCGATTTTGATTTGAAATTCAAATTGGAAGTCAATTTAAATTTTTGAAAATAATCGATAAGAAGAAAAATCGATATTGTTCGATCTCAGATTAGTGATGGGAGAATCGAGCGATATTGTCCCACGACTAGGTTCACGCGCGCATGCGTCTAACGTCAATACAGGTTATGCAATATCGGGTATGTTCAGCGAACATGACGGTTGCACTACAATCGAGTAATTCGTCGAAGTAATTGGTCCAAATTTAAGGATCTGATAGTAAGGACCAATAATCGGCGACAGCTCGCTGATCGCCTTGTTCCGCCGAACGCAATTATCCAGAGAGCGTCGAATCACGTGATCCGCGAAGGGCGATTCAAACAGCCTGAACGACTTGGCAGTTTGTTTCTTACAATTTGTTTGTTACAATCCTAGTTTTGTCTGATGGATTTGCGACGGCATCGTGATGATTAATATCGACGATAAATCTTCTCGAAGAGGATCAACACATCTGGTACGAATACATATTGTCTCTTACGAAACTATCATATCGTGCTTGATTTCTTTCTCTTATTGTTGTTAAACATTAATCTTCCCAACAGACATGGAAGAGAGCCTCGAGGAGAGTCTTGTGGATGAGGTGGAAGACGACGATGTCGGGGAGTTGACGGCGCAAGACGCGCTCCAAGCGATCGAGAACGCCTGGATGAATGAGAAATTCGCGCCGGAGATCCTGCCGCATCAGTCGAACCTTGTGGACTGCATGCTGCAGCAGATCGCGCACATGGAGAGAAACATTAAGAGGTTAGACCGGAGCGACCTGCGTATGCTGGTACACCGCATGGAAGTGGAGCGCATCAGGTACATGATCTCCAGCTACTTACGCACACGCCTGGAGAAGATCGAGCGTTACACCTTACACATCCTGTCGGAAGAAGCTAGTCGCAGCGAGGACGAGTGTTATTTGACGCCAGGCGAGTTGCGCTTCGCGAAGGAGTTCCTCGCCGGCATGGAGACGCTCTTCAAGACAGTGGCGTTGCAGCACATGCCGCCGAATTTCCAGCGTTTCGAGGTGAACAAATTTACCGTTAAACCAAACATGCAAGCGTACGTGTTCCTGCGCGCGAATCAGCGAGTCACCGGTGTCGTTCTACATGGTGCGCTAAACGAGGAAATAGACTTCGATGCTGGTTCGCAGCATATCGTGCAGTACAGCGCGGTCGCGCACTTGGTTAAGTCTGGTGTGGTGCAGTTGATCTGATGCTTTTCACTTTGAAGTGGTACAAGTGTGAACAGGGAGGATATGATTTTCTCTTTCTCTCTTTATGGAACAATATTGTTTTATTTGTATATATTACAAAATTTCAACAATCATTGGTGATAGAAGAATCTGGAAATTTTCTTCATATCGTATATTTTTCTAAAAACTTGTATAAAATACAAACTGTCAAGTCTATCAAAAGCTTCTTGCCGAAGCTTGTCAATTGCATAGCAAAAGTATATTGCTATATAAAATATTGCTTCTAAATTGTGACCAAAATAATTTTGCTGTAAACAGCAAGCTAAAATACTATATATGCTTTTTGTTTTTAATAAAAATGTTACCTTCTGCTCTGCATGAATATATAAAAAATACAAGTCTAAGTACATATTTTCAAATAAGTACCTAGTAAGTACTAACATTATAAGAATGTTCCTAGTGTAACATTTCAACTAGACTTCCTAATGTAAAATTTTGACTAGACTTCTTAATATAAGTCGTCCAATTAAACAGAATTTGAGGTATAAACTAAATTATTAGCACAGATGTGCTAATTATTCTGATATACTTTTACTAGAAGTCACATGAAGCCATGCTGTTGTTCATAAGCCTGTAAAGATAAGATACATAGATATATGAGTATTTTTCCAATCACACTGGATTTCTAAAAATAGAATCAAAGAAATATAAGAAACTAATATTGCCAAAAAAATCAGAGATTCCTTTTGTCTCTGAAAGAGACCCGTGTCATTCGTTCTTTATTTTTGTGACTGTCATAATCCTGAACTTTTCCATTCTTTTTCAATATTGTCATAGTAACATTAGAAGATCTAAATCGATATTCTGAACTCTCTTCTGTCGATGGAAATAACTCCAAAAATGGCTTATAATCAGTCAGAAGACTTGTAAGTTACTTGTAGAGCTATTTTTATCGATAAAAGAGAGTTTTTAGAATATACTAGTCTTAGAGTTCCCCATATCGTTTTAAAATTAATGCATTATTTTGATATTATATTAATTATATATTTATTGATTTTATAAAATTTATAATTTAATCAGCAGTACTCTAAACATTTATTTCTTTAATAAGAAAATGCGAGTTAAAACTCTAATGGAGAGAGAGGGGAGGATTCTTTTCGTATACCAGCTATGAAATAATTATTCTTTTGGCAATCAATGTGTTAAATACACCTTATACTCAATTGTACAAATATTGCTGGGTAATGCGACGGTAGATTCACCTCTTGAGCGGAGTGTTTAAGCTGCTCGGCCATCAACTTCCCAGTTTTCTGAACCATACTGCTAAAGTAACTCTGATCGTTCTGCAGCAAAATGTACGGATGATCGAATTCAATTGCTTGACCATGATCCATCACTAGCACCTTGTCACTGTCCATTATAGTGTTCAATCTATGCGCTATCGTTAGCACCGTACAGGCCTTGAATTTCTTTCTGATTGTATTTTGTATCAGCGCATCCGTCATGGGGTCCACGTTGGCAGTAGCTTCGTCGAGTACGAGTATCTTGTTGTCCTGAAGAATCGCACGCGCTAAGCAAATCAACTGTCGTTGGCCGACGCTGAGATTGTTACCGCCCTGTTGGACGTAATGGTCTAACGAGTCCATTGATTCTTTCAACTCCACCTCCTCCAGAGCGGTCCACAAGTCGGCGTCGTTGAACTTGTTAAAAGGATCGAGATTCTCGCGCAATGTCGCAGAGAACAGTACTGGTTCCTGCGGTATTATGGAGATTTTGTTTCTCAAATCATGCAGGCCGATTTTCTTCGTGTTCACGTTGTCGATGTAAATGACACCATCCAGCTTCGCCATGTGCAAGAGAGCTGAAATGAGAGACGATTTCCCCGCGCCGGTGCGTCCCGCTATACCGATCTGAGAAATTAAACGGCAAACGGAAGTAGAATTTACTTCTTTGTAGTCCTCTGAATCCCCCGCGTATAAAATTACTAATATTTTAATTGATCTCTGTGTCCTCTAACGTATTTATTTTTTGCTAGGGTTTTCGAATAAAATTATTTATTTTTCAAATAAAACTACATTTATCTGATATCTCTATTAAAATGACACCAAAGTTCTAGAAACTAAAAAGTTGGAACTCAGAGGGTTAAGTATCTCATTTTTCGTTTACAGAACGAATGTGTTACGAATTGAAATCGCGTAATTACCTTCATGCCAGGTTCAATAATGAAACTTAAGGACCTGAGAGCAGGCGGATCCGTCTCGGAATATCGAAGAAAAACGCGATCGAAATTAATTCCTCCTTTGGACGGCCAGTTACTGGACGGTTTGCTCGTAGGATCACTTTCGAACGGTCCCTCTTTCTCGAACTCAGTAAACTGCAATATTCTCTCCACACTCGTCATTTGAGTAATCGCCTCGGCCATTTGACGTATCCCATGTTGCACCATGCCACATAAAATGAACACTTGCGAAATAGCCAAACCGACGTTCCCGGCGTAAACGTTCCCTAAAATATACACGTGAAAGCCCGTAAATACATGGACGAACATAATCAATCCGGAAAGCCACCATAATAACGTGATAAAAGTCTTATATTTTTTATCAATCTACATATCTCTTCGATGAAACGTACGAAAAAGTTCCAATCCAAAGAATATAGATATTCGTAATAAGAACCGCCGGACTAAAGATTAATATTGATCAGCGTTATATAGTCTCTCGATTATACAGGGTGGGCCATTTTTATTTATCCACACTAATAACTTCAAAGCTTATGAAAATACCGAAAAAGTCCAAAAGAAAAGTTATAAGGTTTGTAGAAGATCAACTAATGGTGACCTTAACTTTGAAGGGCATTTTCAAGGTCAGTTGAAGGTCAACTCAATTTTTTTTAATAGAAAGCCCAATAGTGCCTTTACTTTTGTTAATTTATCGATCTTTAGAACTTTCAAAATCATCGAATTAACAAAAGTAAAGGCACTATTATAGCAATATATTCTTGAGATTAAATAGAGTAAAAAAGTCTGGTATCATTTTTTCTTTCGACAAATGATTAGCGAGATATCGTAAGTTAAATATTGAAAAAGTTATCAAGTTTTCCTTAAATATTTTAAAAAATATTAAGCAAATAAAAAAATGTTTCAGACAAAAGTTGTTAGAATTAATAGGTAGAAAGAGAAGATATAATAAAAAATTGGACTTTCTATTTTAAAAAATTAAGTTGACTCTCAACTGACCTTGAAAATGCCTTTCGGGGTCAAAGTCAAGGTCACCATCAGTTGACTCCCTACGAACCCCCTATACTAACTTTTCTTTTGGACATTTTCCGATATTTCCATAATCTTCGAAGTTATCAGTGTGGATAAATTAAAATGGTCCACTCTGTATAATTTGACAAAAAGAGGTAACGCGACAATTTCCCGAAAAATGGCGGAGACAAGATTAGTATCAACGAAAACCTCTAGACGACAGTTTCAATTCCTAAAGGTTAGTAATATTGTTTAAGTGATAAGCTGTTAGTTTGCGCAAACTTTTTGACAAATGTGCGCACGTGTGTCACAAATATTATATATCGTCAAATTATAAATGTAAAATACTTTATAATATTAACTAAAAATGACATAAGTGAAAGCATAAAGTGCATATAACAAAATTAATGAGACGAGTGAGAACAAAGTCGATAAGGTAAAAAACAATAAATAAATATATATATATTATATACATGTGTGTATATGCATATATATGTGTAACTAGATAAATAATTATTATATGTAAATAAATAATTTAAGTTTTTCAGTATTTTGGCGTGTTTTAGTAAATTATTAGTCATGGTTGTGACTTGGTTCTTCGCATTGGCATAAATTTGCTGCTGTTAACAATAAAGAAATACATATCAGATAAGTAATCAATATACACATAAAATAAAAGATTAAATATCTATGTATAGTCAGTAATGATAGATGTTAGACCTATTCTTTCTTTCCATTAATTTTTTGTTTTAGCTTCCCAGCTATCCAAGTCCTTGCAGAACATTAATAGTTGAAGACCACTTTCCTGTGAAGTAAAATTACCGAAGTCTGAGGTTACTGCATCCTTGAATGCGTCATAGTAAGCAAAAGTTGAATCATATCCTAACGTCAAATATCAGAGTAAGATGTGTTACTAGCAGTGTGATGACAGATTAATGGATCAAACTAAGAATAGGTTCGTAACATTGATGTTTACTGTCATATCATCAATGCTTTTGACAGGTGTACCCGAAATTTTTTTATCACTTTACTATTTTATACGAACTATTAATAGGAAAAGAGGAAATAAACGCATAACATGTTCTTATTTTCTATTTTCTTTGTGATCCTTGACTTCTCGTGACTCTTGCATTTTCCATTTATATGATTTTTATTTTTCATTTTACTGTAGTTGTCTTCTTTAAGGACCGATCCTCAATTTTTGGGAAAAAATTCATCATTCTTGACCGTAAATCACAATAACCTTATTTGCAGAGAGAAATATAGGTAAAACATCCTGTTTCCTAAAAGGTAAGAAGAATATATCAGATAGTACGCTACATGATAAAGTGATAAAAAAATTTCAAGTACACCTGTCAAAAGCATTGATGATATGACAGTAAACATCAATGTTACGAACCTATTCTTAGTTTGATGCATTAATCTGTCATCACACTACTAGTAACACATCTTACTCTGATATTTGACTAGGATGTGATTCAACTTTTGCTTACTATGACGCATTCAAGGATGCAGTAACCTCAGACTTCGGTAATCTTACTTCACAAGAAAGTGATCTCCAACTATTAATGTTCTGCAAGGACTTGGATAGCTGGGAAGCTGAAACAAAAAATTAATCGAAAAAAAGAATAGGTCCAACATCTATCATTACTGACTATACATAGATACTTAATCTTTTATTTTATGTGAATATTGATTACTTATCTGATATGTATTTCTTTATTGCAACAGCAGCAAATTTATGCCAATGCGAAGAACTAAGTTCAAGTTACAACCGTGACTGATAATTTACTGAAACCCGCTAAAATATTGAAAAACTTAAGTTATTTATTTACATATAATAATTATTTATCTAGTTACACATATACATATATATGCATGTACACACATATATATATAATATATATATATTTATTTATTTATTATGTTTTTCACCTTATCGACTTTATGTTCTCATTCGTCTCATTTGTTTTGTTATACGCACTTTATGCTTTCACTTATGTCATTTTTATTTAATATTATAAAGTATTTTACATTTATAATTTGACGATATACAGGGTGTTTGATAGCTGATCATGCAGACGAAAGTTGGAGATAGATTGGGTGTAGCCGAGAAGAAAAGTCATGTACCATAATGTCAAATTGGCAATAGTTACCGAGTTATTAATTAAAACATGTGAGCCAACGAGCGCGTAGAGAGCGGAGGTCGACCGCAGTAAGCACGTAGATATTTGATACAGGCGGAGTCAGTGAGTGTCGGTAGGCAAGCGCGCGCGCGGCGAGGGGCAACGTAAGCGACAAAGGCGATCGCGCGCGACGAGGAGCGAGCGAGCTTTTCCTTTATAGCTTTTTCCTTATAGCTCGCTCGCTCTTCGTCGCGCTCGCTCGCCTCTTGTCGCTTGCGCTCGCTCGCTCCTCGTCGTTCGCGCTCGCTCGCCTCTTGTCGCTTGCGCTCGCTCGCTCCTCGTCGTTCGCGCTCGCTCGCCTCTTGTCGCTTGCGCTCGCTCGCTCCTCGTCGTTCGCGCTCGCTCGCTCCTCGTCGCACGCGTCCGCCTCTTGTTGTTTACGTTGCCCCTCGCCGCGCGCGCGCTTGCCTACCGACACTCATTGACTCCGCCTGTATCAAATGTCTACGTGCTTACTGCGGTCGACCTCCGCTCTCTACGCGCTCGTTGGCTCACATGTTTTAATTAATAACTCGGTAACTATTGCCAATTTGACATTATGGTACATGACTTTTCTTCTCGGCTACACCCAATCTATCTCCAACTTTCGTCTGCATGATCAGCTATCAAACACCTTGTATAATATTTGTAACATACGTGCGCACATCTGTCAAAAAGTTTGCGCAAACTAATAGCTTACCACTTAAACAATATTACTAACCTTTAGGAATTAAAACTATGTCGTCTAGAGGTTTTCGTTGATACCAATCTTGTCTCTGCAATTTTTCGGGAATTTGTCGCGTTACCCAAAAAGATGAGAGATATCTAAATTTACCGTTGTCGAACACGACGAAACTGTATGTGACAACAGCGATGAAACAAGCGGACACTATATCCAGCATGAAGCCGAATCCTACGCCAGTCACAATGGTCAACGAATAAGTACTAGTATGGAAATCTTGATGCTCGTCGAACTGTTTGCGCAGCATCTCCTGAGCGCCGGCGGACCGTATCGTCGTCAGTCCCGACAATGTGGAGTTGACGTGCGAAAAGACGGGACTCTTAGCTGAAAATATTTGAGCGAACGTTAATTCAGAATGCGATGTCGCGATTTCGCGAAGAAATGAGAGAGAGAGAGAGAGATATCTTTTCTTCCAAGTATTCTCTTGATGCGTGAAAAATTGGTCGCAAGTTTTGATACTTTTTTTGTAATCTCTTCTCGTAAGTTCTTGTAATACGTAACGATTACCGTTAGCTCGTTTCATATAGTGAGAAGTAAAAACAAGAAAAATTCTGAATGGTATACTAATATTTCTTTCGTAGCCGTAACATAGTAAAAACTTATGCAATATGACTTAACCCTTTTGTGCCTGATTTTTTTTCTAGAAATAATCTGCATCTAATTCACGTCTTACTAAAGGTTTTTAGAATCGCTGATTATGAATCTGTAGTCAAAATTTCAAAATGCAAAATAGCGAATCCAATATGACGAGCCAAAATGTAAAATTTGCTTGGATTTGAATAAAATTCATATTTCAGAGATTTTTGGGGTCGCTGATTATGAATCTGTAGTTAAAATTTCAAAATTAAAAATGACGAATTCAATATGCACAGCGTGTAAAGTTTCACTCTGTTCCATTCTGTGCTTCAAAAAATTCCACGAAATGTGAATAAAATTGAGTCGACTTCTTTTATTTACATTTTATCAGCTATATTAGATATGACTATATTGAATTTGAAAATTTTTACTTTAGATTCGTTATCACCGACTCAAAAAACCTCTGAAAAATGAGTTTCACTCAAATAAAAAAAAATTTCACATTTTGTTCCGTCATATTGAATCTGCCATTTTGAAATTAAGTAGCAATTTTGTTTCATATAGCCCTTACATTGACCTTCAAAATCAGCCCAGGAAGAACTTGCTATCTTAATTTTTGTGGAATATATATATATTTTTTTTTTTCACTTTTACCCTATTTTACGAATATTTGACGAGATATGTAAATTGGAAGATAAAACTAACAAGGGTGCTGATTTTTGTGTGAAGAGTCTTATCTTTCCTCTTTAAAATCAGCTCAAGAAGAAATCGCTATCTTTATTTTTGTGGGAGATATGAGTTTTTAAATTTCTGGAACATATATGTCCCACCAGGCACGAAAGGGTTAATACAACATTCTTTGATTGTAGTGATAAGCAAGGAAGTTTACCATTTCCTTCCAACCGTTTTAATTTTTGTGCCGTTGGTGCGTAAATATTTTTAATCACGGCGAATAAAGCGCCCGCGATGATTACAGCGACTATAATCCACCAATTGATAATGAGCACTTGCACTAGGATGCCTACTATAACTGCAAATATTTGAATAGCTTCTATCATAAACCTGGGCATAGTTTCGTCCAAAGCGCCGATGTCCTTTGAGAAACGATTCAGGATTCGACCTAAAAGGAGAATGCGGTTGAACGTCGAAACACATTCCCTCTACCAGAGTTTTCTTGCACGGAAAGAAAAAGACTTTAACTTATATACTTGAACAAGGACCAAAAATGAGAATCCGCTAACAAAATATTTTTCTTATCGCGAGAACATTTTCGTGAACAACCAGCTGCGTTAAAACAGCTGCTGTTGTTTGACAAAATGATTAACTGAGTAGGAACCCCTGCAAGAATGTTTTTGTTTTTACAACTAGAAATTTGTGATTTAGGAAATCGTGCAACGCGATGCGATTTTAAGGATCGCAGTATGTACGATTTTTTCAAGTGTGATTTTGAGTAATGATTGTGCAATTTTGCAATAAAAATCCAACTATGTGGTTTAAAAAACCATGATGTTCGCGATATGTCGCAAAATCGTACATCTCTACCTGACAATCGAGTTCTCGTGTGGTCTCCCTCAGGCAACAGAAAATTCAATTACCAACCAAAAAGTTTTTCTCCATGTAACGAATTGTTGACTCTACTCACCGGATGGATTATTTTGAAAGAATGACATTGGCGCCTGGAGTAGGCATGAGAACATGAAGTCGTGCAGATTCTTGCTAGCGTTCATGCATATCCAGTAAAAGATTAAATTCCGCGACGTTGTCATGACGATGCTCGCAATGATAAATATCCCATAAATCCACAATGCTGTAGACGTGTCTAAATAGTACGTATCTATTTTGGTCTAAGTGAAGCGAAAAGAAGAATAATAATACTACCTGCACAGTCGAGCATATGGACCAGAGCACAGACTTCTGCATAACACATAATACACAACGCATAAAAGAATCAACCTGTCATAGTTCCATTTCTGTACTGAGGAGGGAAATAAAGAAAACTAATTGCCCAGATAGCCAAATCTGCGCGGACAGATTTCGAACAAAGCCTGCTATCATAGTTTGATGGCAAATAGGCAACAAATTTAACGCAGAATCTGTTATATCAAATTATGCCGCCAATCTGCGGTCAAATATGTGCCTGATCCTGCTGTCGGATATTTGACGGCAGATTTGTAGCAAAAACCGCGCAAGACTTGCAGTAATTTGAGGGCAGATTGGTGGAAGAAACCGAATAAACTCTGCGCGCAGACTCTACGCGTAGTTTGGCAGCAGGACCTGCGCGGTTTCTGCCGACAATCTGCTCGCACGGCCTGTCACACAGGTCCTATCGACAAAACACGAGTCTAATGAGGACACAGATGGCTATGGTTTTTATGTGGGGATCTGATCGAAATTGGCGTCAATCTGCGCGCATTCTGCTAGCATTTTGCTTACTGCGTGGTTTATTCTCTCATGTGTTATATATTAAGTGTAATGCAAAAACCTGTGCTCTTGCCTTATCGCAGAGAAATACAGAGGGTACTAACGACGTTAACGGAAGTGAAATTTTGCAACCACATATCATCGGTCGCGTTTATTAAGTAGTCGTTGGCAATGGTTATCGAGAAATTAGCGAGTTCCAACGAGTTGTTGTTTATTTGTCTATTCGAACTTGGCGTCGAGGAAGAGATTGCGAAGCTGTCGTTTAAATTTTCGTGCCATTCGCGCATCACCTTGATGTGCAACTCTTCTTGATTCGTCCTGTATCATGAGATTCGTTTAGCATTCGTAGACAGAGAAATACAATAATCTTGTAAATGTAAATAATTGCATATTATACGTATTTTAAAATTCACCGCATGATGTGCTCACCGGTGTCTTGTGACGCGTAAACAAAAAACTGCCGATAAGCATCGTGACGGTGAATGAATTAAAAACAAAGAAATAAACTGCTGAGTAATTGCGTTTCTTCGCAGCAGAATATTTTTCTCTGTATATAGATAGTGGTGAAATTTCGTCAGAAACTTACCAATAGCCGACCCAATAATCGCAGCCGCTGCTACCGATTTGTCCCAAGACCATGAAGATCAGGAAAGTGATGATCACAGTGATCGAACCGCCGCTGCGCAAATACTTCCAGTATAATGCCTTCGATATGCTTCCTTTGGCTAAGAGCTCCTCGACCTCTTGAGGTTCCTTGTCCTCCTCTGCGTCTTCATTAACGTTGCTATTCGGGATCACATCTGGTGTGATATCTAGCAAGTCAATTTTCGACGTTTCCGTGTCTTCCTTAGTTTCTTCTCGCCGTAATGTCTCAAGGAACTTCACGTGATTTTCTTGAAGTTCTCTGAATGTGCCCTCGTTCTCTATTTGGCCCTTTCCAGAGAAATTTGCATAGTCAATTCTCGCACATTCTATGTCTATTATTTCATGTCACTACTATTTACTATTTAATACTAACTGACTAAGAGCAGTAATAATAAACAATAGCAATGTAAAATATAAATAAAATAGTAAAATAGTAAAATAGTAAAATGATAAATATAAATATGAAAATAATAAAATAAATATAAATGAAATAATATAAGATATCAATAATTGTACAAATAGTAAATAGTACAAAAAGTAATCATGGTACTAGTATACTGTGCACGTATTCAGTACTAATACTGCTCACTAAACTCGCAATGAGCTTTTAGATATAATTGGTTTGCACGTTTGATCTCTCTCTCGATTAAGTTTGAAATGCACCAACGCAATCCAGGAATTCATTAAACGTTCAGAAAATGGTTGGTTGTAGCACTGAATACATGCTATTATTGCTTGTAACTATTGTTACAAGCATTGTGATGTTTCACGTACATTATTCAAAATAATAACGTAATCGCATTGCTTTAGATACTGTAATTGATGAGTAACAAGGATTCTCGTTTTATCTCGTAAAAAATCGCTTATGCATTCGTCAAACAATTGTGCGCCAACGTGGGTATCAACAGCCGATAAAGGATCATCGAATAGGTAGATATCAGCGTTTCTGTAGACGGCTCTGTGAAATAACAGATATATAGTAAAATAGCAAAAAAGTAGTGAAATAATTAAAATAAATAAATAAAGTAAAATGAAATTTATATATTGACATATTGCCTTAATTCATTATCACTTCGTTTCTAGAGATGTGCGAACTATTCGAATTCGAATCGAATCGAATTATATTAGATTCGATTCGAATCCAAATCCCTATGATTCAAATCCGAATAATTCGAAAATTTCGAATCGCGAACATTCGAATACGAATAAAATATATTAGCGTTTGCGCGCACCAACTACAAAATGGGCCATTTGGACTTGTATGTTTGAATCTTTAACTTGTAATAATAACTTAACTTATAATTAATAACTTAATTATAAATTACTTTAAATATTTTAATTATAAATTACTTTAAATATTAAAATATATATTTTATTTTAAGATTATATTACAATATCAATATTTCCTTTCATATTAAAATCTTCCATCATTATTTGCATGTTTAATAGTCGTGTTAAATTTTTTCGATTCGATTCATTCCAATTCGAGTGAAATTTCATAGATTCGATTCTGTTCGACATAAAAATTCTTGATTCGCACATCTCTATTCATTTCATATATGTCATTTATATTTTACGAACTGATACCATTGAAATATTTACTATGTTCCTTAGCGAGATAAAATGACTTATTTCTCAACAAGATAAACTGAACGTATTTCTGTAGCACAAAACATGACAAAAAACTTCTATACTTGGTTCTAATGTAGTTTGTAAAACTTGTTTCTTTTTCTTAATTTTCAGTTCTCTCATTATAGACCATCAGATATGTTCCAAATTGTATCTAGAAAAGTATCTAAATTATATCGAAACAAAGTTATATGTACCTTGTTTGACGTTGTAATTACGATAATTTATATGGATTTCCGACGTATTGCATGATTTTGATTTGAATTTGTACAAACATTTACCTTGCCAAGTTAATCCGCGCGCGTTGTCCACCACTGAGTGCTATGCCTCTGTCGCCAACCAGAGTCTTATCGCCATATGGAAGTTGTTCGAAATCTTTCGTTAGAGCGCACACTTTAACAACTTTCTGATATTTATTTTTATCGTAAGTTTGTCCAAATAAGATGTTATTTCGCACTGAACCCGCGAACAACCAAGCTTCTTGACTCGCGTACGATATCTTGCCGTTCACGTGCATTTGGCCGTACGTTGGCCTCAATTCGCCTAGAATTGTTTGTAGTAAAGAACTCTAAAAATAAAGAAGCAGAACATTTTTCTTTTTTTTTTACATATTTCATACAAATGTAAAATAGCGAAAATATTAATACGAATGGATTTCTGTCACAAAAAGTTTTATATTCATAGTGAGATGGATACCGGTTTAATCAATGAAATGAAATGTGTCAAAGACTTTCTTAATTCATATGAATGTTTCTCTCTGGCTATATATTATATTAATTTGAATATACATAGTCAGAATCACGCATATTCAAATTAATACTAGTTTTTTAGATATTAATAATAGTTTTAATAATTAATAGTTTTAATAATTTTAATAATAATTAATAGTTTTTTGTTATAGGCGAGTCAATATAAGACAGAAAAAAGTCAGAGGAAATTTTTTTCTTGAAATGATCATTATTTTTTTACATTTTCATACTTTTTAATAACTGAACTTCCAGCTATAATTAAATTCGTGTACATTAAGGAGATTTTTTATTCACTTTATTTATTATAATTGGCTGTATCGATTTCGCCATGCATGGGAAATCTTTTGGCGCAGTCCTCTATTTGCATTAATATCTCCACTATTTTTTACATGTTTTACTTGTAAAGAAAGTCATATAACTTTATTAAAATTAATAATAAATAAAAACAGGTATTCTAGTTCAACTTATTTGAAGCAGCAAATTTTCTTAAATAAATTCTTAAAAAAAAGTCTGATCGTTAAAAGTTTAAACGCGAGTGTTAAAAGGGGAGACATTTCTATTAGAACATTATTTCTATCTTATAATGTATAATGGTCTGTATAATGGTCATACTTTCCCAGCACCGACGGCACCGACAATAACATATAAGTTGCCGGCATTAATTTGAATGTTAATGTTGTGCAACGTGTTGACAATTGCGTTATTCGTCCACGAAGCGCTGACGTTTTTCATTGTGACGCTCCTTTCTTTGTTACTCAACAAAGAATGTGTCAACGGTATATTTTCATCCAGCAGCAGGAAATTCTACATTGGAGTCATATAGAAGTTAAATATAAAGCGTGACACTGATAATGATATTTCAGTTGACTAACAAGATAAAATTTTCCGTATAAGCAATAACTATCGGAACTATTCGTACCGGAGGCAAAATATCAGATAGAAAACTCAGTAGAAATAGAAAGATTTGTGCAAGAAGTTTCTCGTCAGTTTTACGTTATTATAAACGTTATTTTTAATAACTTCGAATATGTTCAGGCGAATTTTTGATCACGATAACGGAGATAATATTTCTCATTATCGATGTACTATCTTTATTTGATTACGCTAATTGAGATTTTATCTTGATATACGATGCAAAATTATCAAAAACACACACACATGTTCTTCTTCTGTATATATGTTCGTATTTTATCTACGAATTATATTACATTTAACATTGTATTATTTTTATCTTTGTATTTCGATATCATATCATTATCCTTTCATTAGATAACAAGAAAAGTGGCAATACTCCGATTACATTATCAAGATACTACAAGACCATTGCTAATGTGAAATACTTATTTCTTTATTATTTATTCTTTGCATTTTCAAGGTTACTCATTTTTTTAGCAGCTATGTTGCTTCAATTAACATTTTGCTCATTTTACATATTCTTATCTGCAGATAAATGGAATTTTATAATATTTAATACAAAGTCATTAGAAATTAAAGTCATAAGTATGTGTTCATATGTAAAGTATGCAAAGTATTATAGCATGCAAAGTACTGAATTACTTTTACTTTTAACATGACACAATTCACCTATTACTATTTGATTGTATTATCTTTAGATAATAAGGAAAATGATAATATTCATAACATATGACAATATTCATAACATAGTATTACATCAAAATATTGCAAATATAATACATACATTTATTCCTTGCATTCTCTGGATTATTTCTCTTTGCGTCGAACAAATATTATAGCATCAAGCAGTATTTTATTATTCTACATATTTGCAGATGACAAACTGAATGATATATGTTATTAAATAATATAATATTGAATAATATGATATTGAATTTGATATAATAGGTCACTAAAAGGTTGAATATATGTATTTTTATCTATATTTCAAATATATTATTATATAAGCGCCAAACCGCTTTTATCTTTAATGTACTCAGTACAATCTGCTTATCATAATTTGATAGGATTGTAGATGAAACTACATAGAAATAGCTTTCTACTCTCATTATTTTTTTTATACTCACTTCTATCCGTTTTATAGACACTGACGCTTCGGCAGCAGACGCAACAGCTATTGGATAAAATATCGCCATCGTGAGCTCGAGAATATTAAAGTATTGTGCCATTGAGAATACTTTGTCGGCAGATATAGTGTGTCCGAGAAATACATATGTCATAATCGTGAAATATAATGTTGTCCTTTCTGTGAAGACGAACGTAGCTAGTGTGAAACCTCTCAGATATGACGTTAATGTGAGCACATCAACTTCATATCTACAAAAAATGATGCATGTAGTATATATTTGCTAGCGAGCAAACAAGCTCTCACGAAAAAATAAAATCGAGATGTACAAACTTTCGAGCATGGCTAACCAGTTTTTGAAATGGTTTTTCCCAAGTATACATTTTGATAACTTGTATGCCACTGATTATCTCAGACATTAAACGAACTCTCTCGTCGGTTCTCAAAGCAATTTTTAAACGCAACTTTGACATCCATTTACTGATATACCCTGCGAAATTTTCCAGCTTAATCGCGTGCTAATTAGATAGATTTATAACTTATAATTCGTCGTAATCTTCTCATCTCTCTCACGATACCTTGAACAGGAATAGTCTGGATAGTTATGAGAAACACGCCAGCCAATGAAGCAACGCCGACATTTTGCCAGATAAGAAATGCAATTATAGCTGCTTGTATGGGCATTGTCCAAATGTAGTGGAGTTGCAGGAAAAGCAAATCAAATCTCGACATGTCATTCGACAGGAGATTAACTATTTGACCTGGAGAAGTAACGGTGGAAGATTTTGATAACCGTAATATCTAAAAAAGAAAGAGGGAATAATAACGAAACGTGTGATAAGCAATTTTTATAGGACAAACATGTCCTACGTAAATATGCAAAGATTTTAAAATAAAAGAAAGCTGGTATTGACTTAATGAATTAAATTAGAATATTATCTTTCATTTAATTACCTTCCTATATACCAAAGAAGAACTCGCTATTCGCATCCGCATTCCTATTTCAGCTAAACCTAAATTAGAATGGTGAGTGACGAAGATCATCAATATTGCTAAGATCACTATAATGGATGCATAGATATACGCTTCATTTTGCGTGGAAGTCGCTCTTGTGTCAAAATGCCAAATGAATAGACCCAGTATGTAAGGCTGCATAATTCTATATGAAAAAAATATTTTTCAACGATAAATTACAAATGATGATCATTATGGTTGTAACAATCGATTTACCTTAATACAGTACACATAAATAAGATCCATCCTCCATAATATACAAACGACCAAATGAACGTTTCTTTTAAAGCTATGAGAAATTTAGGTTTCCTACCGCTCATTTCAGCCGCGTGCACTTCATTTTTCCAATTTCTGGAAGTACCCACAAGATCAACATAATTAATTATTGGCAATACATTACTAATAGAACTATAAATTTATTATATAATTATAATGTTATTACTTTGTAATTATATAAATATAATGCATATTACATATTATATCTTAAATTTGTCATTACATGTGTGTGTATGTGTGCATGTGTTTAATATATTGATATGATATAATAATTTATTTACTGTTCCAGTCTGTTTCCTAGAAGTTCACTGATATCATCTGGCAAGACATTATATATGTCTTTCATTTCCAAATCATGATTTTTTCCATACCAGAAAAACTTGTAGAGCCAGCTGAAATGTGATGTTGAGTAATTAGTAAATTCAATATGAGATTATATTTGTAAATATCTAGTCAAAGTGCAGAAACAAATCTCCAAAAACCCAAAAACTCCCCCGCCCCAAGCACTCCCAGATATCTTCCTGATTTTTAGACATTTTTATGAAAATTTCTAGATAAAACTAAAATATGTTTTTAACAAATTTCTAATTGTTTATGTGTAGCTTTTTAAATACTTTATATGATATCAAATAAAAAATCAAAAATCACTTATAAATTTCATATATGGAAAAGATATGAAAAGAATATCAAAATTAAATGAAAAGCTATTTATACAGCTTCTAAAACAAAGACTTAAATCATTTATATAATATAAACTTAAAATTCACAAAATTATAAATTCATAAGTGTCAGAGAATTTACTAGGTGCGCAACCAAGTTTCCGAGTTTTTTTGATCAATGAAAAATGGAAAATTTCAAGAGAAATACAAAAAATGGTTTATTCAAAGTATCGTCCCTCGCTAGCTACACATTTTTGCCATCTCTCTGGCAATACATGAATACCGCGACGATAAAACGACGCGTCTTTGGACCGAAAACATTCATCCTACCAATTTTGCACTTTTTTGAAATTGGTCAAGTGTTGCCCAGCCAAGCCATGCACCATCGACTGGAACAAGTGATAATCGGAAGGGGCCAGGTCTGGCAAATACGGCGGGTGCGATAGCAGATCCCATTTCAGCGTTTTGATGGTGTCCTGGACGATGGAAGTGCGATGGCACGGAGCGTTGTCGTGCTGCAATATCACTCGTTCGTGTCTCGTGTCCCATTCT